>NC_083241.1:12429436-12749790 GCF_032191835.1 Heteronotia binoei
TGCAAAAACAAGAGATTTCTAGACCAATGCAGAGGAGGAGACTGGATTTATACCCCGCCCTTTACTACTCGAAAGAATCTCAAGAGTGGTTTACAATCTTCTTTCCCTTCCCCTCCCCACAACAGACACCCTGTGAGGTAGGTGGGGCTGAGAGAGCTCTGACAGAAACTGCTCTTGAGCGGAACAGTCTTGAGAGAACTTGTGGCTGACCCAAGGTGCTTGTGGAGGAGTGGGGAATCAAACCGGGTTCTCTCAGATAAGAGTCCGCGCACAACCACTGCACCAAACTGGCCATGCTGGTCTGTAGTAGAACAGCTAGATTTGAGTCCAGTATCATTTTAAAGATCAGACCAACAGTACTTTCAACGTATACGCTTTTGAGAATCAAAAGCTTTCAAAAGCTTAGACCCTCCAAAATCTTGTTGGACTCTCCAGCGCTACTGGCCTCAAATCTAGATTTCTAGACAAATACAGGAGTTCTAAAACTAACATATGCTCTATAATAGATCCAAGTGGGGGGCCGTGTTGAGCTGAAGCAACAGAATAAAGTTAAGAGTCCACTGGCACCTTTAAGACTAACAAAGTTTGATTCTGGGTATAAGCTTTCATGTGTGCACACACATCCTCAGACGCATTGAAACAGACTTTGCCAACTGTTACAGGTGGAGGGGGAGGTTAACTGCCAGGAAGCGCTAGCTAGAGTCAAGATGTATAAATACTTGAGTGATAAGTATAGCTCAGATTGGATTCTTGCATCTGCTTGTAAACTCTTTTTATGATCTGTATGCTAACTGGCTGCTATTCACAGGTCTTACCAACTGCTTTAATCCAATCTCAGTCCAGTCTCTCAACCAGTTTAGAAATCACAGTTTCCTTCCAAGGCTCTTGAATGTTGTACTGGAGTGAGTGGCGATTAGAATTTTGTTAGTTGGTTATAGAAGAAGACTGAAGACTGCAAATGTATACCCCCTCCCTTCTCTCTGAATCAGAGACTCAAGAGTGGCTTACAATCTCCTCCCCCCCCCCACAACAGATACCCTGTGAAGTGGGTGGGGCTGAGAGGGCTCTCACAGCACCTGCCCTTTCAAGTGGAGTGGAGATTAGAATTTTGTTAGTGGTTATAGAAGAAGACTGAAGACTGCAAATGTATACCCCTCCCTTCTCTCTGAATCAGAGATTCAAGAGTGGCTTACAATCTCCCCCCCCCCCACAACAGATACCCTGTGAAGTGGGTGGGGCTGAGAGGGCTCTCACAGCACCTGCCCTTTCAAGTGGAGTGGAGATTAGAATTTTGTTAGTGGTTATAGAAGAAGACTGAAGACTGCAAATGTATACCCCCCCTCCCTTCTCTCTGAATCAGAGACTCAAGAGTGGCTTACAATCATCTCCCCCCACAACAGATACCCTGTGAGGTGGGTGGGGCTGAGAGGGCTCTCACAGCACCTGCCCTTTCAAGGACAACTCTCGTGAGAGCTATGGCTGGCCCGAGGCCATTCCAGCAGGTGCAAATGGAGGAGAGGGGAATCAAACCAGATAAGAGTTCGCACACTTAAGCACTACACCAAACTGACTCCTATAAGCCCACCACAGCCCTGCTGCATCAGACGGGTGGCTTAACTAGTCCATCAGCTGTCTCACACAATGGCCACCCAGTTACTCCGAAGGGCCAACAGTGGGGCATGATGCTTTGGCACATAATGGTCAGGGGGACAATAAAAGAAGAGTGGATTCAGAGGTTATGTTTAGCTCCGTAGCACTGTTTTTTGACCTCAAGCACCATCCATGGTGGTTCTGCACAATCTGCGACTCACCAACGTGTTGGCCATACATTGAGGTCTGCCAGATGTATTTGCAACAAGCAAAATCAGGAGATAAAATATTCCATTGATATTGGGTCACAAGCTGTTTAAGGACTGCTGTGAGATAGAAACTACTGTTGGGGTTCGGATCTAGAACTAGTGATTAGCAGTAAAACTTCTTGCTCCTTACAGCCAGCCAATTACTATGTATTCGGTTTCGTTTCCAGTACTCTTCAGTCCCAGGACATTCCATACTTATACTTACTAACAAATAAGCAAGATCTCAAGGCAGCAACAGGTATCAAGCGTGCAAAATGACCTTAACGATGTGAAGCAACTGCTGAAAAGACTCACAACGTCAACCAAACCGAATGTGAATTACCGTATTTTTCGCACCATAAGGCGCTCCAGACGATAGGATGCACCTTCCTCCTGGGGGGCGATCCGCTGCCTCCGATCCCGGCGCTTCCTCCGTGCCTGCCTGCCTGGCTCCAGCTCTGATGCTTACAGCAAGCGCCAGGATCGCTCCCTCTGCCCTCCGATTCCAGCGCTTGCTGTAAGCATCAGAGCCGAAGCCAGGCAGGCAGGCATGGAGGAAGCACCCGCCCCCTCCGCAAACCCAGCACTTTGCGAGCGTCGGCTGTGGAGGGGGCAGCATGCTTCCTCCGTGCCTTTCTGCCTGGCTTCAACTCTGACGCTTACAGCAAGCGCCAGGATCGGAGGGCAGAGGGAGCGATCCTGGCGCTTGCTGTAAGCGTCAGAGCTGAAGCCAGGCAGGCAGTCAGGGAGGAAGCACGCTGCCCTCTCCACAGCCGGCGCTTCCAAAGCGCTGGGTTTGCGGAGGGGGCGGGTGCTTCCTCCGTGCCTTTCTGCCTGGCTTCAGCTCTGATGCTTACAGCAAGCGCCGGGATCGGAGGGCAGAGGGAGCGATCCTGGCGCTTGCTGTAAGCGTCAGAGCTGGAGCCAGGCAGGCAGGCGCGGGGGAAGCACCGGGATCAGAGGCGGAGGCAGTGGATCACACCCCCCCCCCCCGGAAGGTAGGTACCGGTACCTTCGCTCCATAAGACACACACACTTTCCCCCCACATTTTTTGGGGGGGGGGAAGTGCATTTTATGGTGCAAAAAATACGTAGTTGCCTGATCTAGTCAGCAGTTTAACAGAGGTTAAAACAATCATTCCCATGGAACAGACAGCAGAGGAAACAACGTCTTGAGTTTGGAAAGATTAATTTTATACTAGAGCAGCGCAGAAGGGTTGCAAGTTACATCCGTTACTTACCCACGGTCTCACAGGGCTCATCTTTGTGGACACAAAAATCTGTCCTAAAAATAATAAAAAATAACCTTAATTATACTCATTTGGGAATGCAGTCTTAGAACATGCCGAGTGCTTTCTGTACATTATTTCAACATTTCTGCCACATCTCTGTTGAATCCAAAAACATCAGAGCACGGAAATTTATATACACACTTGTACATTTAATTTTATGTATCAACTGCAGGCCTGCAATTATGGAAACAGAGGGCGCTTCTCTTTTTAGCTATGTCATATTATGTGGGTGCAGCTGAGCAGGAGGCAGCATTCCATGGGTATGAGAGCAAGAGAGATTTTCAGCACAATCCTAAACACCCGTCTACATCCACTGACATCAGTAGGAGAGAGCTGGGGATGCAGGAAGCAGTAGAGTTGCCAATCCCCAGGTGGGGGCAGGGGATCCCCCGGTTTGGAGGCCCTCCCCCCGCTTCAGGGTCGTCAGAAAGCGGGGGGAGGGGAGGGAAATGTCTACTAGGAACTCTGTTATTCCCTATGGAGATTTATTCCCATAGAAAATCATGGAGAATTCATCCACAGGTATCTGGGCTCTGGGAAGGCTGTTTTTTGGGGTAGAGGCACCAAATTTTCAGCATAGCATCTAGTGCATCTCCCCAAAATAACCCCTAAGTTTCAAAATGATTGAACCAGGGGGTCCAATTCTGTGAGCCCCAAAAGAAGGTGCCCCTATCCTTCATTATTTCCTATGGAAGGAAGGCATTGAAAAGGTGTGCCGTCCCTTTAAATGTGATGGTCAGAACTCCCTTTGGAGTTCAATTATGCTTGTCACAGCCTTGCTCTTGGCTCCACCCCTAATGTCTCCTGGCTCCACCCCCAAAGTCCCCCGATATTTCTTGAATTGGACTTGGCAACCCTAGGAAGCCGACAACAGTCAGCTGCCCACAGACCATATAGGAGCCCTGCAGGGGCGGTTCTGGTCTGCGGGCTATATGTTTGACACCCCAAGTATGCAAGTTTGAGCCACAGAGACCAAGGCTCAAATCACCACACATCCTCAGACTTCACTAGGGGTAACAATGAGCCAGTCACACTCTCTCAGCCTAGCCGGCCTTACAGGATTGTTGCAAGGATAAACCTTTCTATGTTTGCTGTTATGACCTCCCTGAGGAAAATCAGGATGCAAGCACGATGAATACCAACAGCAATAACCGAAGTATCGAAAGGTGAGTGGGTGTGAGAAGATAAGCCTCATGACCATATCATTTTTCCACTGGTAAGTTCTAAACGTGAGTAGCCCATCCTGAACCCTGGAGAATGGGTGGGAAATAAATCCCATCAATTTGCCAAAAGTCAAACAAATCTGGCAAAATTCCAGTGCAAAATTCAACACCATTTGGAACACACACACACACACACACACACACACAAAGGCAACTATTTGCTTCCGTTTGTCTAAAGACAGACATTAAGATTAAAAAAGAAACCATGGCAGGCGAATTTACAACATCCTGGGGGTGAATTTATAACATTACCGGTATTAGCTAATCGGTGTAGCACAATTCTTCTGTCATGGAATAAGCTCAACTTACCTGCACAACAGGTAAGCATTCTACCAAGACAAACATGGTGCTAACATTCAACTTCGTCCCTTCCCCATGCTTAGATGAGCTTCTCACTTTTTGATTTTAAGATTGCATGGACAATCTTAATTCTTTTAACCATTCTTCTCCTACCTAAAAAAATATAACTCTGAGGATTTGGAAATAGGGTTGTCAGGAGATAGGGTGACACAGAAGTGGCACAGTTATACTGGAGATGCCCCATGTTCCCCAACCCCCACCCTCCCGCTGGCTGTCAGGCTCAGGCTAGCAGACCTATTTGGAGATGGGGGTGAATTTATAACATTACCGGTATTAGCCAATCAGTGCTGTTCACAGCTAGCTATTTTGTTGTAAGTTTGTAGCACAATACTTGCACACACACACTTGAAAAAAAGATCATGGAAAAAGGAAAGGAACTTTGGGGGCTGTATGCAGTGAGAACATTTCCAAGACTGCACTTCCAACAGTTACCCCTTTGCCCTCCGCGATGAAATGCATGAGAATTTAAACAATGTTTGATACACCCCCCGCCCCGCCCAATCACTTCTTCTCTTTCATCTCTTTCTCCTTTGAGGACCTCCGTCATCGCTGCCTTCCCTCCACTGTGACGGCCCTCTGAAAAACCCGATCTCATCCAGACAGAAGCAAGAATGGACAAACCCAAAGAACCCCAGGCCTCTCTATCACATCTGATTGCTTGAAAGACAAGCCTTCTCACGAGGCAGCCGATGACATCTCGCTTTCGTTCCAGCTGGCGGGAGCCTCCTCGCAGGACTTCCCAGTGCCAGCTCGACAGAAGTTTATTTAAGGATTTATTATGTTATATAAACCGGTAAATCCTCCAGATGCTTTTTATTGTGAACTTTGGAGTAGGTGGCAGGCGGCACTGGTCCATGGGGGGGCGGGGGGGGGACGCTCTCCCCTAAGGGGCTCACGAGCACCGCAAACAAAAGCACGTTTCTGCCTCTTGCACTGCTCCAGAGAGACCCTGAAGATGGCGGGGCGGGGGGGAGGAGTGCAGCTTCAAACAATCCCTCCTGCATGCGGTCAATAAGAAGACATTGGATTTATATCCCACCCTCCACCCTGAATCTCAGAGTGGCTCACAATCTCCTTTATCTTCCCCCCCCCCCCCACAACAGACACCCTGTGAGATGGGTGGGGCTGAGAGAGCTCTCCCATAAGCTTCCCTTTCAAGGACAACTCCTGCAAGAGCTACGGCTGACCCAAGGCCATCCCAGCAGCTGCAAGTGGAGGAGTAGGGAATCTGGGTTCTCCCAGATAAGCGTGTAATGGAATACAAATTAACTCCTCTGTGTCGCACTGCAGGGAGTGGGGAGCGACTGCACACCTTCAGCTCCACATCTCCATCTGAGGGCTCCGAAAGGTGGTTTTGGGGAAAATATATCCAGCATGCACTGGTAGATGAGAACCATTACAGAGAACAAGGAGGTCAAATTTTGGGTTCTATCCCACTACAACAGATACCTCCATGCAGAAGAAAAGCGCCAGCAAATTAAAGCGCCAGCAAACTTTTACACACACTCTTTTATTTGGGAAGCATTTTAAAAAAATAGGGTTTGTAGAATCTTTCGGGATCAAGTGCCATGTTCTACTGGAGAAAGTTTTCCTTCCAGACGTTTTGTTCTCAGCTGCGGAGAACATCCTCAGTGGCGTTGCAGCCAGAGTAGGCGCTCTGACCTTCTTGGCTGCTGTGCATTGAGTGGGGCCAGGGCTGCTGGAGAGCTGCTATTTCTAGGCTGGAGGGGGTGTGATGAAAGGGCAATTGGTTTGTGGATGTTTGTTTGGTGGGGCTTCCTGGAAGGGTAGTGAGCAGCCCTGGCCCCACTCAGTGCACAGCAGCCAAGAAGGTCTGAGTGCCTACTCCGGCTGCAACGTCACTGAGGATGTTCTCCGCAGCTGAGAATGAAACGTCTGGAAGGAAAACTTTCTCCAGTAGAACACGGCACTTGATCCCGAAAGACTCTACAAACCCTAACGATGTTACCAGCCGTGGAAACCTGAAATCTTTGATAACATTTTAAAAAACTATGATAGTCTGAAATGGCACAGGCAGTATTTACTAAGAACTGTACCCCACCTGGTCCCCAACGTGGATCCCAAGAAATTTATGATACTGTTCTCCTTGCCACCATTTTATCCTCAGAGCAACTACAGCCATGTGAGATAGGTCAGGCAGGGACAAAAAGAGAGTGACTGAACCAAAGTGCCATGGCAGAATGTTCCTTACCCTGCCTTGGACGCCCACTGGGTGGGCTCGGGCCAGTCACACACACACACACACTTTGGGATCCCACTGGGGAGAAAGCACAGCGTAAACCTTA
Organism: Heteronotia binoei; assembly: GCF_032191835.1. NCBI lineage: Eukaryota > Metazoa > Chordata > Lepidosauria > Squamata > Gekkonidae > Heteronotia > Heteronotia binoei. Next base: position 12,436,456 of record NC_083241.1, read on the forward strand.
CAAGATAAACGCATATAAATAAATTAGATCACTAAGAGGACTCTGCCCACTCAAACTTCAGATTCCGTTTTGAATGCTCTCCCTTCCCTCCCATGTTTTATGTCCCGACCTGGGTGGCCCAGAAGACCTTCTTCACCCAGAGGGTGATTAACACATGGCATTCACTGCCAGAGGAGGTGGTGGCAGCTACAAACGTGGCCAGCTTCAAGAGGGGATGGGAGAAACATCTGGAGCAGAGGTCCATCAGTGGCTATTAGCCACAAGGTATGGATGGAAGTCTCTGTCTGGGGCAGTGATGCTCTGTCTTCTTGTTGCTTGTGGGGGGGGGCACAGTGGGAGGGCTTCTAGTGTCCTGGCCCCACTGGTGGGCCTTCTGATGGCACCTGGTTTTTTTGGCCACTGTGTGACAGAGTCTTGGACTGGATGGGCCATTGGCCTGATCCAATATGGCTTCTCTTATGTTCTTATCTCAAGAATTCTGAGGATGCAGGAGATGCATGCAAAAGAGCCAGCAAAGTTTCCCAGGGAGGGGATGGTGCTCCTTATTAATGCAAGTTGTCCATCAAACTGGACTGCAGAGATCAGTCACCACTCTCCCCTGTGCTGGGTATCCTGGTGGGGAATCCAGGCTTGGGGAGGAAACCCTACACAGGGAAGCAAAGCAACCAAAGCTGAGGACGAGAATGATTCCTGCAGAAGAAAAACACCCGTGGAAGTTCCAGGGAAGCAAAAAAGGGTTTTGATAGCACTAGCAAACTTTTTCAGAGGAGTGCAGCATATCTCTTCTATGACCAAAAAGCTTCCATTAAGCCAGCTTTATTGTTAAACTAAATGATACCACTTCCCTGCCATGGGGAAGCAGTATCTTCTTGTTTGGCCCTCAGACATGGTTGATCTCATCTTAAGGAATCACAGAATCGCAAAGTGGGAAGGGATCCTCCAGGGTCATCTAGTCCAACTCCCTGCACAATGCAGTAATCACAGAATCATAGAGTGGGGAAGGAACCTCCAGGGTCATCTAATCCAATCCCCAGCACAAATGCCTTCTCCCTCACCAGGCCCAGCGCATGGGAGTAGGCCATGTAGACGGCTGCCTAGGGCGCCGCATGGCCCACAGAGCGCCAGTAGACGCTCCCTCCCCACATTCCAGCTGGTGCAGCTCTTTCCCCCACCTGAGACTCGGGTAGAGGAAAAAGACAGCTCGGCCTCACTTCTGGGCTGCCTCCCCTGCAGGGAAGACAGCCCGAGAGTGAGGACGAGGCCTCATGTCAGCTCCTCCCCCTGCCCGAGACTCGGGCGGAGGAAAGAGGAAGCTCCGCCCCACTCCTGGGCTGCCTCCTCTGCAGGGAAGGCAGTCTGAGAGCAAGGATGAGGCCCTGTACAAGTTCTTTCCCCCGCCTGCTTACCTGTTTCTAACCGCACCACGCTACCCCCTCCTCACCATTTAAAGACCCCCGTCGATCAGCTGATCGACAAGAGTCTTTAAATTGGAAGGGGGAGGCAGATTGGCTATTTCTGCCTGGGGAAGAAGCGACAGAAGCAGCTCCACCTTCTTCCCCCTCTTTTAAAGGGCAGGGATGGGGGCGTAAGTGGAACGGCTGCCTGGGGTGGCAAAATCTGCAGCGCCGCCTCTACCCCTCACACACCCACCCAGTGACCCCTGCTCCTTGCCCCAAAAGACCTCCCCGGGTTCCCTGGCCAAACTAGCCTGGAGAAAAATTGCTGCCTGATCCCAAAATGGCCATCAGCATATCCCTGGACATGTAAGAAAGGACCATGAGAACTAAGCACTGATGCAAGCCTTCCTGGAAAATGATGCATCTCAGGGAATGACTGGAGCAACACCTCTGGCCCCAAGGCAGGCAGTAAAGTGGGCAGCAGTGAGCAGAGATCTCTGTGCAAAGCCATTCACAGAGACACTGCTTTTAACGTTCTGTTTCAGAGGCTGACCCTTTTTTTTTTTTTTTAAATGGTCCTGAATGCAAAAGAGAGAGAAAGAAACTCCGACTCCAGCTGTTGGAAACCCAGCGGTTGCTTTTTCCTGGCACAGCCATTTCAGCTGGACACCCCGTCACTTCCACAGCCTCTGCCACTGGGCCTGTCTGTACAGTCTGGGGAGCATCCAGGGACGCACACACCTTGAAAGCCAGCATTTAGAATGGATCTCTCACACACAGAGACTCCACACAGTCAGGCTGAGCTCTGCGCCACGGGAACCAAACCAGCCAAGCCGAGAGGTCTTCCAACCAACGCACTGTCCTTTCCTCCGTGCAGGGGAAAGTTCAAACAGCAGAGGAAAAAAAGGAAATATACAGGAAGGGAAGGGCTGCAACAACACACAGCAGACTTATTTTGCTGGGGAAATGTGGTTTTGCTGAAACCCAGCGCTGGTTCGATGCCCAATTCTCTTACAAAACCAGAGAATCATCCCATCCTCTAACCAAAGCAGCGGCAGACGGAGCTCCTGAGTGATTATTCTTTTTAAAGTACAAACCTCCCCAATCCAATGGATTCAGAGAGGATCCTAACCGGGCTCCACTCCCCCTCCCTTAGCAAATGACTGGCCACCAGGGCGTTTTTTTGAGCAGGAACACACAGGAACAGAGTTCCGGCTGGCTTGGTGGCAGGGGGTGTGGCCTAATATGCAAATCAGATCTTGCTGGCGTTTCCTACAAAAAAGCCCAGTGTGAAACAATGGTGACATCCGGGGGTGTGGCCTAATATGCGGCGGTGGAGAAGGAAATACAATCTGCATTCTTCTACAAAGGCAATTGAGAATATGGTTGCCTTTCAAAATCCCAGCAGGATTTGATTCACAGATAGCAATTCATTGCAAGGTGTAAATCATCGAAGCTACCTAAAGAAACACTTAATCCCATACTTATCGGGGAGGTGGGATTTCTAGCCTACTGGTAGCAGCCCTAACAGCCCAGATTAACTCGATCTTGTCCGAGCTTCGAAGCTAAGCAGAGTTGACCATGATTAGTGCCTGGACAGGAGACCACCAAAGAAATCCGGGGTTGTTAAGCAGAGGCAGGCAATAGCAAACCACCTCCTCTCATTTCTTGCTTTTAAAACTCCCTAAGATCTCCGTGAGGCAGTTGTGGCTTAAGAGCACTGGGAAGAAATACATCTTCTTTCTCCTGGGAGGTTGGCATGGAGCAAAAGCCTCCACTTAGCATTTTAGCAGGGTTTTTTGCCTCTGGGCAAAAAGGAGAGTCGGTGCAATTGCTTCTAGACATACTTCTGCTCACCTTCATTGAAATGCTAATAGATCTAGGAGGAGAGATAATGGGTGGGTCCAAATCCCTCGCCCCTTCTCTCCCCTCCGAACAGGGAACAGAGATTTCTGGAGGAAAGAAATGCTAGAGGAGCACCAAGAAGGAAATTGCAGGACACAACCTTAGTTGGGAAGGTCACAAGCATGCTTAAGTAACATCCTTAGAAACATGGAGTTGGAAGGGACCCCCAGGGTCATCTAGTCCAACCCCTTGCAATTTTTCGCTCCTTAGGGGTTAATGCATAGCTAGACCTGACTGAGAAGAAAAAATAGAAGAGTTACTAACATTCCAGTCTTATCTATAACAGAAACATAACATGCACTGTGCCAAGAGTGGCGAAACTTGCTTAACAGAAGAGCCGCGTAGAATAAATGTCAGACTTTTGAGAGCCTCAAGGGAGGGAGGGAGGGAGGGAGGGAGGGAGGGAGGGAGGGAGGAAGGAAGGAAGGAAGGAAGGAAGGAAGGAAGGAAGGAAGGAAGGAAGGAAGGAAGGAAGGAAGGAAGGAAGGAAGGAAGGAAGGAAGGAAGGAAGGAAGGAAGGAAGGAAAATAGATGGGGGAGGGAGAGGTGGAAACAAAGCAAGGTTAACTTTAAGTGCCTTCTCCAAGCCAGCTGACAGGGGTGGTGGCGGCTTCGAGAGCCACAAAATATGTGTGAAAGAGGCACATGTGGCTCCCAAGCCACAGTTTGGCCGCTCCTTCACTATGCCTTACTGCATTTCTACTGTTTCTAAGCGACAACAGAAGTAAAGGGTTCTTAGAGCCCAAACTGGATTTATCTGGTCAAGGCGCACGCGAAGTAGAATTTCTTTCCTGTCCAGTGAGTTGCTGCCAACCTGGCAAACTGTGTCAGTGGTGTGTAGCTGACTCTTGTGATTAAATTATGCTGGATGTTGTAGCCAATCAGTATGTGTGTATGCTAACATGTGTCATTAAGGGTATATAAGATTGTGACCATCTTGAAAGAAGGCAGAGCAGCTTGGTATCGTAGGCTTTGGCTTAGCTCTGCTCTCAGTTCATTGCAATAAATCTTTCTTCTTCCACCTTCACCCAGACTTCGGCTGTCTGTCTTTTATTGGCCAAGGACATTCAGATTTGCAGATTTCTACAACAAAATGGTTAGAACTTTCTTTGACCAGGACAGTGAGTGGAGTAAAATATATTATAAATAGGATAATGATAAAATAAAGATAAAATAAGAGAAATTATAAAATCTCCTTGCAAGAGGAAGGTGAGGTTTTTTCTTCAGGTGCTGTGGCCAGGAGAGCACACAGATTTCTTCTCCGGAGGAAGCAGCCATCTTGGGCTCACCTGGAGAGCTGAATGAAACTTTAAGATAGTAGCTCTGTAGGGATTTGTAACTTCCCAAGCTAAAGGAGCCTGTCCTATTTTAACATCTGATAGGGTGTGTATACAGAGGGAGGGACCAAGGATTTGCATTTTATCCCATTTCTTTGGATTCTTTGTTCAGTTTGGTGCTGTGCTAAAAGTCTGCTTGTAAGGCTGGAATGCTGGTAACATTAATTGGTTCGTGAGCCACATTGTAGACACTCTGTGATGGAAAGTGTAGAGATCCTAAGGCCCCTTGCTAGAGTGGTATAGTGGCTAGGGTGTCAGACTAGGATACAAGACACCAAGTTTAAATCCCCGCACTGCTGTGGAACTTGCTGGTTGCCCTCAGGCCAGTCACACACTTTCAGCCAAACCTACCTCACAGGGTTGTTGTGAGGATAAAATGAAGGAGAGGAGAACATGATAAGCTACTCGAGGTTCCCACTGGGAAGATGTGAATATGTAAGTGAAGTAGATAAAATTAACCAACTCCCTAAAACTAGACTTGGCCCTGTTACCAAGAAACAGCAAAACGTGCTTGGGAGAGGAGCAATTAAAAAAAAACCCTCCTGAAGGAAGTGCCTACCTGGTAACAAAGACAGCAGCATCCACTGGAAGGGTGTCGTCGCGTGCTCCAGGAACCTGGTTATTTCCAAGATACTTTGCACCCCCAAACTCTTCATTTTGCCAGTGGCAAAAACTCTCCAGGGACCTTTCCCCATGGTGTCCAATGGATAGCTTGGCCTTCAAAAAAGAAATGGGGATTGGAGAGAGAAAAACAGAGTCAACCCAGGTTAGCAAATCAGCAGACTACCAGCCAAACACCTTGGGTCATTGACAGAATATTAATTAAAGGTATTTGCATCAAATCAATATGCCTTATCCTCTTGAATTAGTAGGATGACCTTACACAGCAGACTAGAGCAGCACTTCACTGGGGCAACAAGATTTCTTCCCCCTATAGCAGGGTCCTCCAACTTGGTACCCTCCAAGTGCCTTTAGAAAGTGGGCACAGGGCCAAGGCTTCTGACAGGCCATTGAAGATTTGATGGCTGTGCAGATTTTTAAACACATTGCTTTGGCAGCAGCTGCTGCCACAGTACAAAGACCTCTGTAACTGCAGGTAAGCTGCGAGCTCCACTTTATGGCTGATTCTGCCTTGCATGGCAGCCATCTTGAGGGAGCCATTTTGTGGCAGCACCCACCACACGGTGTCAGAATTCCAGAGGCTCAAAAAGGTTGGGAATTTCAGCCCTATAGTGAGAATGTGTCTTCCTTTCAACCATACACAGGAGTAATGACACAGGCTGTATTTTACTCATCTGACTAATAAAGGTACAGTCTCTCAAGAAACCAGCACTGCAATCTGAAAAGCCACAACACAGGCTGGGAAAGGCTCTTCCCATGGTCCAGTTCAGCCCTCTCTGATTGTCAGATCTTGCCCTGATGTCACCTTGACCTGACAGATTCCTTCGAGTTCCAGCCATAACCTGCATAATCCTGCAGGTTCTAACCAGGATTAGGAACAGGAAGCGGGGTTCTGAATTTGGAATCAAAAAGTTAGCAACTGTATTCTTGCAGCAAGAGGGCAAATCTAGTAGATGAGTCAGGCACGTTGGTCCAGACATGGGGTCACGGTAGAAGGACGTGGGCTTCTGAAATTGAGACAGGCACTGATCGAGGCCTACAAGTGGGCAGGGTGGAATTCTACACAGACCATCACTGCTTCCTTCCCCCTCTGGAAAATCACTCCATGAAGATGGCAGCCAGTGACGAATCCACAGCACTGGCCCCGTTGATTATTGTTGCTACTTGGGATCTCTGCAGCCTCTCTCATCCTGCATCCATCAATCATTTCCACAAGCATCCCCAAGAATGAGCCTGTGAGCACCATAATGTCTGCTGACACCTTTTCTGATACCCATCAAATGTGTTTAGAAACTTGGTGAGGCTTTTGCTCAGCAAGGCACCTGATTGGCTATGTAGATTTTTTAAAAAGTTGCTTTTTTAAAAAAGATTTTCTCTGTGTGACTGAAGGTAAGCTGTGGCAGCCATTTTGTAGCTGCTCCCCCACACTGTGTTAGAATTCCAAAGATGCCCTCAGGCTCAAAAAGGTTGGGAAGCCTTGATTTAACTGTTATCCATGTCACTATTTTTAATCAGTTGATTTTCTAGCACACACAAAACCCTATAAAGCTAAGTAAAACCTTGTCAAAACTTACAGGACGGCTTCGAAGAAGGACCAGCTTGGTCACTCGAATGTTGACTTTAACGCCGAGGCTCTGATGTTGAAACATGTTGTATACCTGGGTGTGGGGAAGGAAACAACGCACCATCAAGCTCGGAGTCAGAATACAGTGTTTATTAAGTCCACTAAAAGAAACACCTTGTTATTATTTTTTAAAAGCAGAGCTTCTCGGTCTCTTTGCGTGTTCTTCTGAATACAGCATAACCCCTGGCTTAATGCACTGAACTGTTCACCCAAAATATGACAAATGTCTTGCTAATAATGCCCTGACCTGGATGGTCCTGTCAGTCACAGTTCTTGAAAGAGCTGCTTTCTCAAGAGCAGTTTCCGTCAGAGCTCTCACAGCCCCTCCTATCTCACAGGGTGTCTGTTGTGGGGAGAGGAAGGAAAAGGAGATTGTAAACTGCTTTGAGACTCTGGTGAAGGGTATAAATCCAATCTCCTCATCTCCCCTCTCTGACCTAGATGGTTAAAGACTAGAAGAAATCTTAAGGAGTATGGAGGGGGTGAGGGGAGGGGGAGATTGGATTTATACTCCACCCTTCCCCAGAGACTCAGAGCAGTTTACAATCTCTTTCCCTTCCCCTCCGCACAACAGACACCCTGTGAGGTAGGTGGAGCTGAGAGAGCTCTGACATAAACTGCTCTTGAGAGAACAGCTCTGCGAGAACTGTGATTGACCCAAGATCATCCAGCAGCTGCATATGAAAGAATGAGGAATCAAACCCGGTTCTCCCAGATTGGACTAGCATGAGATGGACTGACTCAACAAATGATCAGTTCACAAGACTTGAGCAAGGCCGTCAATGATAGGAGGTCATGAACCCATATAGGGGAGATCCAAGTAGGCAGCCGTGTTGGTCTGAAGTAGTAGAACAAAACAGGAGTCGATTGCACCTTTAAGACCAACTTAGTTTTATTCAGAACGTAAGCTTTCATGTGCATGCACACTTCTTCAGACTTCTGGGAAAGAAATGCCCTCATTTTGACCCAGGTTTATTAGCAACAAAATAATTAACAGGCATTCTCACATTCTGACATGTTACTGTTATATGTTACTGTTCTATGGTTTCCCAGGCTGATGCAGCCCAGATCAAAGGTTTTCTGAATGTGTTAATTTTACTATTCTGCTATTGGATTTTAACTTTGTGCCACTTTGCATTCCAAACCGCACCAGCTCTATGTGGCTCTGCTTACTGTACCTCATTCCTCGTATGAAGAAGTGTGCGTGCACACAAAAGCTTACGTTCTGAATAAAACTTAGGTTGGTCTTAAAGGTGCAATCGACTCCTATTTTGTTCTACGTATAGGGAAGCTGGAAGCAACTTGACACAGAACACACACGGCACACAAAAGGACCCGTGTTTTTATTCCATGACTGCTACTCAGGAGCCTTTGGGGAGGGATTCTGCTGACACATTTTTTGGAGAAGTCCACACAGATAACGTTTGTTAAGTCTGTCAAAGGGTTGGTGAGACAGTAGTTTCTTTTAAAGAAGATGGCCCAGCTTTATTTTTGCAGAACGGTTTCAAACAATTTACCTGTAATGTAGTCAGCTAGGAGACTGGAATCTTGTGTCAAGTCTGTCTGTAACTCTGGCTCAGTCAGAGAGCATTCTGGGTAGAACCAAAGTATATTCACTTGCTGCTAGCTCGTATCTTCCCTACCCCTCCCTTCCTGTAGTAAGTGTCCTTGCTTTGAAATGGAAAGATGTGAAAAGTCTTATCTGTGCCTTCTCAGGCCTGGCTCTTCGAAGGGAGTCAAGAGCCTGCTACGATCAAGGCCACTGAGCCTGAGAACGAATTGGTAACATCAATGTGTGAATGGGTCCTGCGTAATCCTCCCCCCTTAGGAATCCCTTTGAAGTGTCCCATATATGCAATGCATCTACAGGTTATTCTTTAGTCTTTCAATGCTGGCTTAGCCCCAAGTAACAGTATCAATAAACTAGTTTCTTTGTATCAACAACGACTCGTTATTGAATCTGCCGACTTGACACCTTGATCCGGACTGCTCAGGCTAGCCCAGTCTCATCAGGTGTCACAAGCTAAGCGGGGTCAGGCCTGGCTATTACTTGGAAGGGAGACCACCAAGGAAGTCCAGGGTTGCTATACAGACACAGACAACAGTAAACCACCTCTGAACGTCTCTTGCCATGAAAACCCTCCAGGGTTGCCATAAATCGACTGTAACTTGGTGGCAAAAAAAAAAAGGAGAACTGAAGTTTACAGTTTGCTGCCATATGGAAAGAAGCATGAGTGCTTCAAGGACTAGTAGATAGAAGAAGGACAGGTTTCTTACCTGTAACTGATGATCTTCGAGTGGTCATCTGTGCAGTCACACATATGGGTAATCCGCAGGATCTGCCCTGACCTCGGAGAATTTCAAAGCAATCTTTTAGCGTAGCTCTGGCGCGCCTCCCTCTCGTCCTGGGGAGGAGGCATCGTCTGCGCATGCCTGGATGAGGGGGAGGTGCTTAGCCACTCAGTTTCTTCCCGCCGCCGAACAGGTGGAGATGTCTACGATGAGTGTCCAGCAGCGGGGAAGGCTGGGTGGGTTTGTGTGACTGCACAGATGACCACTCGAAGATCATCAGTTACAGGTAAGAAACCTGTCCATCTTCTTCGTGGTCTCTGTGCAGTCACACATATGGGTGATTAGCAAGCTATTCCCTCGGGAGGAGGGTGCTGGACCTGTAAGAAGATGTGAGGTTAGGTGAGAAAGATTAACGAGAGTGGTACTCACGGCCAGTCAGTCGAAGATGGAACGCAGTACTGCTTGTCCGAAGGACGAGTCGCGTCGAGCACGAACGTCAAGAGCGTAGTGCGAGGCGAAGGTGGACGGAGAGGACCAAACTGCAGCGGCACAGATGTCCTCTATTGGGATGCCCCTTAGGAATGCTGACGAGGTAGCGACAGCTCTGGTAGAGTGTGCTCGTATGTGCTCCGGGAGTGGCTGCTTCGCCAGTTGGTAGCACAACTTAATGGCGGCCACGAGCCACTTGGAGAGTCTTTGGGCAGATATTCTGTTGCCCATGTTGTGAGTTGCGTATGTGACAAAAAGTCTCGAATCCTTTCGGAATTGTCGAGTCCTGTCTATGTAGAAAGCCAGGGCCCTGCGGGCATCTAGGTTGTGAAGGGCTCTCTGGCCTGTATCCGTAGGGTGCTGAAAGAAAGCTGGTAGAATTGAAGGCTTTCCTAGGTGGAAAGGTGAGACGACCTTAGGTAGAAAGGCAGGGTCGGGGCGGAGAACCACTCTGTCGTTATGGAAGATCATGTACGGTGGGTCTGCTCTGAGAGCACAGATGTCGCTAGCTCTCTTGCCCGTGGTGAGTGCCGTGAGTAGTGCTGTCTTCCAGGATAGCAGGTGAAGCGGGATAGAAGCCATGGGCTCAAAGGGTGGCTTCATGAGTTGACTTAGCACGAGAGAGAGGCTCCAAGTTGGTAGAATTTGTCGGATTGGGGGGTGTAGGCGAATGATGCCCTTGAGGAAGGCCTTGGTGGCATGGTGAGAGAAAACTGTCACACCCTCGATGCGAGGGTGGAAGGCAGAAATGGCTGCCAGGTGGACCTTCAGGGAGGAGTAGGAAAGTCCTGTCTCAGAGAGCGCTAGAGTGTAGGATAGGACCTGAGAGATGCTAGCGCGGTTGGGGTCAAAGTTATGTTGTAAGGCATAGTGAGTGAAGCGTTTCCACTTGAGTATATAGGACTTTCTGGTGGATGGCTTCCTGGAATTCACTAGGACGTGGCGGACTTCAGGGGGGAAGTCTAGAAACTGATTCTCCAGGCCGTCAGCTTGAGTGACGCTGGGTTGTGATGCAGGACTTTGCCGTGTTGTTGTGAGAGTAGGTCCTGTGCTTGTGGAAGTGGTAGAAACGTGTTGCTGGACAGGAGCAGCAGGGTGGTAAACCAGGGTTGACGTGGCCACCAGGGAGTTATCAGGATACAGTTGGTGCGATCCAGCTGTATCTTCTGTAGGACTCTGGTGATGAGTGGAATTGGAGGGAAGAGGTAGTGAAGAGTTCCCTTCCAAGACTGGAGGAATGCATCCCCTCGGGAGAGTTTGGATGGGGGCCCTCTCATGTAGAAATGGGTGCATTGGGCATTTGATGGGGATGCAAACACATCTATTTCCGGGGTACCGAAGATCTTGAAGATCCGACGAATGTACTTGGTGTTGACGGTCCACTCGTGGTTGTTGGTAGAGTGGCGGCTCAGGGCATCTGCCTGTACGTTCTCGATTCCTGGTAGATGGACGGCAGTGAGAAAAATGCCTTGGCTGATGCTCCAGTGCCATAGTGCTAGGGCTCTCTTGCAGAGTCTGGTGGAGGCTGTGCCGCCCTGTCTGTTGATATAGAAGACCGTGGCGATGTTGTCGGAGGTGACCTGCACATGGCTGTTCTGAAGTGACGGTAGGAAGGACTTCAGAGCTTTGTGGACTGCAAGTAGTTCTAGGCAGTTGATGTGGAGGGAGCTTTCATAGTCCGTCCATTGGCCTTGAACTGTGAGGTGCCCCAAGTGGGCTCCCCATCCCCACTTGGAGGCATCTGTGGTGACGATGACGGAGGGGGGTGCCTGCTTGAATGGCATTCCCGTACGGAGGTGTCTTTCTATCGTCCACCATCTTAAGGACGTTATGATGTGTGGTGGGAGGGTCAGCAGCGTGGACTGGTGCTGTCTGTGAGGGTGAAAAGTCCTGATGAACCATAGCTGTAGAGGTCGCATGTGAAGTTTTGCAAAGCACAGGACTGCCGTAGTGGCTGCCATTAGGCCCAGCATCCTCTGGTATGTGAGGGCTGGTTGAGAGCGGTGAGCAATAATTGCGCTGGCCAGCGACTGGATGCTGCGTACTCTGTCCTGTGGTAAGGAAGCTGTTTGAGAAACCGTAGAGATGTCTGCTCCTATGAATTGGATTGTCTGAGTAGGAGTTAGTTTGGACTTTGACAGGTTGACTTGAAGGCCGAGTGTGGCCAGGAGGGAGAGGGTAGTGGAGACATCCAGTTGGAGTTGTTCTCTTGAGTGGGCGACGATCAGCCAGTCGTCTATGTAAGGATAGATTGATATGTTTTGCTGACGTAGTGCTGCTGCCACCACAGCCATGCATTTTGTGAAGACTCTTGGTGCTGTCGATAGGCCGAAGGGGAGGGAGCGGAATTGGAAGTGCTGTTCCCCGATGGCGAACCTGAGGAATCTTCTGTGATGGTGATTGATGGTAATGTGGAAATAGGCATCCTGTAGGTCTATGGATGCCATCCAGGATTGTTCCGGAATGAGTGGCAAGATTGACTGAAGGGTAACCATGCGGAATTTCTTGTAAGTGATATGGAGGTTGAGTTTGCGGAGGTCGAGGATGGGGCGGAGTCCCCCATCCTTTTTTGGTACCAGAAAGTAACGGGAGTAGAATCCGGTACGATGGTACTGCGGTGGCACCGGTTCTATCATGCCCTTGTCCAGCAAGGATGTGATTTCTGTTTGTAAGGGCGCGGATGGTGGTGTGGTGAGAAATCTGTGGTGTTTCGGGGTGGATGTGAATTCTATTATGTATCCCCTTTGTATGATGGCCAGGACCCATGAGTCCGATGTTATGGCCTCCCATGCGGGGAAGAATGGCTGTAGTCGTGTGTGTGGGTGGAGGTTTGGCGGGGGGGGGGGTCTGGACGTCTTGAGGCAGGATGGTCAAAGAGAAGATTTGGAGGTAGCTGGGGCCTTTTTAGATGTTTGAGGTCGTGGCCTGTGCTGAAAAGCCTGTTTCGGTTGTGTAGGCTTGCGTCTCCATGTTTCCTGTTGTCTTGGGGACCTAGAAGTCTTGTAATAGCTTGGTCTCCAGTTCCTCTGCCTGCCGAGGTGGGGTTGGTGTTGTGAGACCCCTAGTCTCTTGGCTCTTTTCCTGCTATCGTCTACGGACGTAAGAATGTCGTCCGTAGTCGCGTTGAACAAGCCCAGGCCATCGAAAGGTAGGTCCTCAATTTTGTACTTAATGTCAGGTTGGAGGGATGAGGATCTGAGCCACGCATGTCTGCGTAGGGCTATGGCCAAAGCGAGGGTTCTGGAAGAGCACTGTGCAGCGTGGCGTGCTGTACTGATCTGCTGCTTACTCACTCTGGCTAGTTCTTGAAGAGCATTGGCGGCTGGTTTCTGGGATGCCTCAGGTAAGGAGGGAACCAAGGTATTGAGGTAGTTTGTTAGGTTGTATGCGTAGGCCGAGAAATATGCCATGTAATTATGTATTTTGGTTGTGGCCGTGGTTAGTGAATATATCTTCCTGCCAATAGTGTCGAGCTTCTTGCCTTCCCTCTCTGGGGGTACTGGATGTCTTGTTTGTTTCGACTTCGATGAAGAATGTACAATCATCGAGTTCGGGGGTGGGTGGCTGAATAAGAACTTCGATTCGGGTGCATGTACTTTGTATAGGGCTTCCATCCTTTTAGAAGTTGGAGGCACTGATGCCGGCTTATCCCATGCCTCCTTGAGGGTTTCAAGGTGGACGGGGAGCATTGGGAAGGAAGAGCTTGAAGGAAGGTCCGCATGGACCAAGTCATACACGACATCCGAGACTCTGGGTGCGTCGGTGTTAAGTTTGATGTTCAGGGAATTTGCCATGTTTGATAGGAGGTCAAGGTACGACTTGGGGCCTTCTGATGGTGATAGGTCCGCTGGTTTGGCTATATCAGAGGCCGGGGAGTGTAGATCTGAAGCAGAAGAGTGAGCAGAGTCCGAGAGTCCCGCATCGGAGTCGTCATCGGATTCGTGAGGCATTTCAGTCGGAGGTTCCATGGTCGGGGGCTGTTTGGCGGAAGCGGCCGATGTTGACCTGGTCGGTGAGATCGGCTTCGGCTCGAAGTTAAGTTGGGGCTGCTCTCGACGGTACCGAAGGAGTTCCTCGTAGTGGGGATAGTGCCTGCTCGGAGTCGGGTCTCGGTATCGCGTCTGATCAGCTGTGTCGACACGGTCCCGGTAGCGAGGAGAGTCGTGATGGCTGCGGTAGGAGCGGGCTCTCGAGTCCGAGTGGTGGTAGGTGTCGAAGGAAGGGGATCTTCGGTGTCATCTTCGGTCCCGAAAGGGACGGCGATCTGGACCTCGAGGGAGAGTAGTAATGGTATCTCTCTCTCCGGCGGCTGCGAGATCGCTGGCGACTGCGAGATCGTGGTGTGCGAAGACGAGGTGGTACATCTCTCGGGGTCGAAGGGTCTCTGGTCAGAGAGTGAGCTTCCAGTGGTTGGGTACGGACGTCTTGGAAGGCGTGTGGATCGATCGTATCACGTCGTTGGCTTCTAGTGGAGGCGGGTGAGTCGACATCGAGTATCTGGTGTGGAGGAGAGTTGGTTATTGATGGGGATTTGGAGGAGATGCGGGCGATCTCTATTGGCGTAATAGCTGGAGTCGATGTCGATTTCGAGGCCGGTGTTCTCGGGATCGAGGTGCTGGAACTCGTGATCGGGATCGACGGCATCAGCTTTGCTGTGCTCGAGCTCGTGGTCGGGTTCGAACCCGGGGTCTTTGCAGGCGGGTCGGACGGCTTGTGCCCCGTTTTAGACTTCTTCGGGGTCTTGTCGTGAGCAGAGTCGGAGCGGCGGCGCTTTTTGGCGTCGTCGGACTTTTTGGTGTGCTTCCCGGACTTAAGCTTACAGGGACCTTGAGCCACGGAAGCTGCCGGCTGCGCCATCCCCGAGGGAGGTGGGGAAGATGGCTGCTGTGCCACGTGGGGCATGGTTGGTCGTAGGGAGGATTCCATAAGATGGCTCCTGAGCCTCGCGGCGCGGTTTTTGCGAGCCTGGTTTCCAAACTGGCTGCAATGCACGCAGGTATCCGTGCGATGGGCCTCCCCAAGACAGAAAAGGCACAGGGAATGGCCGTCCGATGATGGGATCTTGGAAGCGCAGCAGATGCAGCGTTTGAAAGTTATTTTGTCTCTTCCTTCCATCCGCCCGGGGGGGGGAGGGAAAGGGGGAAAAAGCCCAAAAAATAGTAAGAAAGTCCCCTTTTTTTTTTAATACGATACCAGAAGGTGAAGGAGAAGGTGAAGATCGAAGAAAGGATGCGTTTGGAGATAGATTGCAGTGAAGAATCGGGAGAATCAACGAGGTAGGTGTGATCCGGTCGGCGGTAAAGAAGAAACTGAGTGGCTAAGCACCCCCCCCCTCGTCCAGGCATGCGCAGGCGATGCCTCCTCCCCAGGACGAGAGGGAGGCGCGCCAGAGCTACGCTAAAAGATTGCTTTGAAATTCTCCGAGGTCAGGGCAGATCCTGCGGATTACCCATATGTGTGACTGCACAGAGACCACGAAGAAGATTTTATTGAATTTATATCCTGCCCTCTACTCCGAATCTCAGAGTGGCTCACAATCTCCTTTAATCATCCTCCCTCACAACAGACACCCTGTGAGGTTGGTGGGGCTGAGAGAACTCTCACAGCAGCTGCCCTTTCAAGGACAACCTCTGCGATAGCTATGGCTGACCCAAGGCCATTCCAGCAGCTGCAAGCGGAGGAGTGGGGAACCAAACCCGGTTCTCCCAGATAAGAGTCTGCACACTTAACCACTACACCAAACTGGCTCTCCATCCAATGCCTTCTTCAGCATCATCTTTAAGGACTAGTACTCTTACTCTGTGTATTCAAGCCGACACGGGACTATTAGGCAAATTGAGAATTTCTACGATTTATACATAGTTATCTCCCTCACCTCTGGTATCTTCTCCATATTTTGTTAATAAGGCTGCTAAGCCTCCAGTCTGGGCAGGGGTTCCCCTGCCCGGGAGGTTCCCAAACCACCAGCCCACATTGGGCCAGCGGAGGGAACCTCCCCCAACATCATCAGTGCAATGATGTCACCCGGAAGTGACTTCATCACGCCCTTGCCAGCATGTGGCGTCCGCTCTAGGTGTTTCCGGGGAAACAATATGGTTCTCCCAGACGCTCTAGCCATTTGGGAGGGAAAACTCTATGATACAACAGATGGTACAATTTGTAGCAGGAACTCATTCGCATATTAGGCCACACCCCCGATGTAGCCAATCCTCTAAAAGCTCTTAGCACAGGGCCTACTGTAAGCTCCAGGAGGATTGACTACATCAGGCCTAATAGGATTGCCCAAAAGCCTAATTTGCAATAAATTTCCTGCTACAAAAAAAGCCCTGATAAGCACACTAGGGGCAATGCGCCAGGTGCAGGGCGTGGGGCTTCCCTCCGCTGGCCAGCAGCTGATGTAGCCCAGCAAATCAGGGGATCCCCACTCCCACCTAAGGGCTAGCAACTCTAGATTCTGGAGAACCACTGCCAGTCCAAGTAGACAATATGACTGTGATGGACCAACTGCCCTATTTCATATGTAACTTCCAAAACGCTGTGTGTGACCTCACACACATAAATACTCCAGTTTATCATTTCCCCCCATGAGCCAACCAAGATACTTTTGGGAAGGATTCACGACAATATGGAATGGATTTCTTGGCACTATCTGTCAAGATTAACAAGCTGGTCAGAGTCCAAGGAACTATTTGATGTTCACTAAAGCACGCTTGCACATACAGAAGGAAGCGGTTCCCTCCCCTTCCTTTTAACAGCAGCCACTGCCTGGCCCCCATGCTCATAAATGTCTTTGAAATTCCTATGAGATAACCCTGCCCCACCCTGGTTGTAAATATGCAGGGACAACCAACATCTTGAAAATTCTATGAAACCTCTATCTGGGTGGCCTAGAAGCAGTAAAGAAGTCCTCCCGCCTTTCAATACACTCCACATGGGGCTTGTCCACCCAACCTGTTTTCTTGTTTTGTTTTTACTGGCCCATTCCATAAAATCAATAAAATCTAGATTCGATAGGGTGCCACCCATCATCAGCTGGATTGGAGCTTCACCCTCCCAGATGCCGCGCCGGTTCCATCACCCAGCTCCTGCAAGTTCCACCCTTTGAAACCTACCCCCGCTATTTACACTGGCGCTACACAGAGATCCAGAGTTTTTTAAACTGAAGCGTAGACACTGTCACAAGACTCAGGTCTTGGGATTCCTGCCCCCCCCCCCCCCATGGTTTGCTCATATCCAGGGGTGGAATTCTAGCAGGAGCTCCTTTGCATATTAGGCCATAATCCCCTGATGTAGCCAATCCTCCAAGAGCTTACAAAAAAGAGCCTTGTAAGTTCTTGGAGGATTGGCTACATCAGGGGTGTGTGGTCTCATATGCAAAGGAGCTCCTGCTAGAATTCCACCCCTGCTCGTATCTAAATAGAGAACCATGTGGAGCTTCCTTATATGGAATCCTTTTCTTTTGTACCTTTAGAAGATTATTGATTCACAAATGCTGAGCTGCAGAAGACACTTATTTCTTTTCTTTTTTTTTAATGCAAGGGCTAAAAGAGCTGAGACAAATTTTGCAATTGCTAGAGTGTTCTTAGAATCCTTATCAATGAGCGATAAGGTTGCCAGGTCTGACTCAAGAAATATCTGGGGACTTTGGGGGTGGAGCCAGGAGACTTTGGGGGTGGAGTCAAGAGCAAGGGTGTGACAAGCATGATTGAACTCCAAAGGGAGTTCTGGCCATCACATTTAAAGAGAGAGCACACCTTTTAAACGCCTTCCCTCCATTTGGAATAATGAAGGATAGGGGCACCTTCTTTGGGGGCTCATAGAATTCGTCCCTCTGGTCCAAACTGTTTGAAACTTGGGGGAGCATTCTGACAAGAGGCACCAGATGCTATGCTGAAAATTTGGTGCCTCTACCTCAAAAAACAGGGAGCCCTCAGAGCTCCAGATGCCCACAGTTCAATTCACCATTATACCCTATGGGGATTGATCTCCATAGGGTTTAATGGAGTATCCACAAGACATTTTCCCCCCACACACACACTTTCTGCTAACCCCGAAGTGAGAGGAGGGCCTCCAAGCCAGGGGATCCCCTGCCCCCACCTGGGGATTGGCAACCCTACACAAGCAAAAGAGCCAGGGTTTCCAGAGTATGGGGAGGGGGGAGGCAACTGGTTGAATAAAGGCTTAATATAGTAATCCCTCCTAATCTCAAACAAATCTGCATTCCAGCAGAGCATGCAAGGATGTATCAATCTTGTTAAGACCACAAGGGCAGATTCTATCAGTGTGGAGCCTATTCAACAATCTTCCTTGCGCAACCACTGTAGGTATAATGTTCAGTCTTGCAAACAAAAAAGCTCTGCAATAACATGGAATGGCAAAATAGTACATATAGGGGAGGGTACAGGTTTTGGGCAAGAAAGACTACTAAATAGGGGTGAGCTGCTCTGCGGGCTCTCAGGTTCAAACGACCGTGGTTGATTTCGAGGACTTGCTTTTTGCCTAGAGAAAATGCTTTGCTTTTGCCCATTTCAAAAATATCATCGATTGGCATTCTTATATTGAATCAGACCCTTGGTCCCTCAATATCAGCACTGCCTACTCAGATTGGAAGTGGCTTTCCAGGGTCTCAAGCGGAGGTCTTTCACATTACCTGAGGCAGTTTGGTGTAGTGGTTAAGTGTGTGGACTCGCATCTGGGAGAATTGGGTTTGATTCCCCACTCTTCCACTTGCACCTGCTGGAATGGCCTTGGGTTAGCCATAGTTCTTGCAGGAGTTGTCCCTGAAAGGGCAGCTGCTTAAAAGCCCTCTCAGCCACACCTACCTCACAGGGTGTCTGTTGTGGGAGGAGAAGATATGAGATTGTAAACTGCTCTGAGTCTCTGATTCAGAGAGAAGGGTGGGGTATAAATCTGAAGTCTTCTTCTTCTGTTGCCTGGTCCCTTTTAAACTGGAGACACCGAGGACTGAATCCGGTGTTAGGATAGCAATAGCAATGCTTCACACACTACAGAAGTGGAGTGGAGTGGTATTTAGAGGGTTAATGTATTTGCAAAGTTATCCAGCACATCAACGGAGGTGGGGGCTGATGTTGCCTAGTAACTAATTGGGGCCGAGATGTTTCTTCTTCTAGCTCCTGGTTTGCTTTTTCCTTCCTTTGGTGCTGGCTAGATCTACCACAGGCTAGGAGAGGGGACTTCACAATACCTGTGTCGTTACCTGATCTGTGTGTCTAAAGGTTAAGTAAAGGTTCTACGTCTTGAAAGAATTTTCAGCCTGGACTCCTTCTTTATTTGCAGAAATGCAACCTCTATCACCTCTCACCTGGGACCTTCTGCATATAAAGCAAACTCTCTTTCACTGAGCCACAGATCTTCCCCTAAAGGTGATCACCTCGTCTTCCCTAAATAGCACCTAATCACCTTGTGAATTTACAGCCCAGTGATACTAACCAATTATTCCAAGCTCCAGTCTTCTTTAAATGGGGTTGCCAAGTCTGACTCAGGAAATACCTGGGGACTTTGGGGGTGGAGCCAGGGGACATTGGGGGTGGAGCCGGGAGCAAGGGTGTGACAAGCACAATTGAACTCCAAAGGGAGTTCTGGCCATCACATTTAAAAGAACCACACTCCTTTTAAATGCCTTCCCTCCATTTGGAATAATGCAAGAAGGGGTACTTTCTTTGGGGGCTCATAGAATTGGACCCTCTGGTCCAATATTTTTGAAACTTGGAGGGTTTTTTTAGAAGAGGCGCCAGATGCTATGCTGAAAATGTGGTGCCTCTACCTCAAAAAACAGCTCCCCAGAGCCTCAGATACCCACGGACCAATTTTGCATTATACCCTAGGGGAATCAGTCTTCATAGGGAATATTGGAATGCCCAGCAGACACTCCTCCCCCCCCCACTTTCTGATAACCCTGAAGGGGGGGGGAAGGCCTCCAAACAGGGGATCCCCTGCCCCCACCTGGAGATTGGCAACCCTATCGTTAAATGTTCAGTAAGACCACATATGCTTCCCAAGATCTAAAACGTAAGTTTCAACTGCGAGTGGTTTTCTAACTCCTCCACTTTTTTCCCACTTTGAAGAAAGAGAAAGTCCAGGCTTCCAAGACCACAGGAGAGTAACTTCCCAGGAATTTCCCCTCTCTAATTTGCTGTTTGGTTGACTTTTTTAAAAAAACAGACATATACTTTCTTTTTTTGGTTGTGAAATGAACTTGCCCCCTGTTTCAGAAAAGACCACAGGCTGGCTAAGTAATTGCAAATGTATATTCTTAGTCCTGCCCGCAGCTGCTGTGAAACCATGCAATTACGTGAAGAGTCTCCCAAAACGGCAAGCAGTAACATGAAATTAAAAGGAAGAAGTGTATACTGCTTGGTCTTCTGGGGAAATACACGTAATGCTGGTTTCCCCCACAGCAGCCTGCTGGAGGAACTCAGACTATCCACTTGCAATTACTTAGCCTAGTGTGGTCTTTTCTGAACAGGGTTTTTTTAACATTCAAAGCTAATTTCTTCTCTCATTTGAGAAAAGTGTTCCTGTTCCTTAGGGCAGCATTAGAAGCGAGGCTCACAGCGTAATCCTAAACAGAGTTGCACCCACCTAAGACTTTTGAAGTCAACAAACTCAGAAGGATGCAGCTCTGTTAAGGATTCTGTTCTCTCACACTTCAAGTTTGCACATCTGGGTGGGCAGGTGAGGAAAGGGTTCAAACAGTCGCATTGCCCACTGTGACTCAGTCCTTTTGCCCTGGAGGGCCAAAAGAATACTGGTGGTGGAAACTGCCATCACCTGACTTATGGTGACCCCAAAGGGCAGGGGTGGCTAAACTTGCTTAATGTAAGAGCAGCACAGAATAAACATCAGATGTCTGAGAACTGAAATACATGAATGTCAGAGGTAGGTAGGTAGGTAGGTAGGAAGGAAGGAAGGAAGGAAGGAAGGAAGGAAGGAAGGAAGGAAGGAAGGAAGGAAGGAAGGAAGGAAGGAAGGAAGGAAGGAAGGAAGGAAGGAACTTTAACTTTAAATGCATTCTCCAAGCTGCTGGATGGCTTGGCTTGGAGAAGTGATTTAAAGAGACAAATGCCTTCTCCAAGTCGACCGACACGGTGATGGGGGCTTTGAGAACCATGCCCAATGTGTGAAAGAACCACATGTAGCTCCCAAGCCACATTTTTGCTTCCCCGCCATAGGGTTTTCAAGGCAAGAGATGAACAGAGGTGGTTTGCCACAGCCTGCCTCTGCATAGCAACCTCACACTCTCTTGGTGGTCTCCTATCCAATTACTAACTAGAGCTAATCCTGCTTGACCTCCAAGATCTGAAGAGACTGGGCTAGCCTGGGCCATTCTGGTCAGGCAAAAGAATATTACAAAGAGATTACTAGTCATACATCAAATATACAAGGTGTGCTAAAGCAAAAGAGGACAGAACCCTGTGCCAAGGATGAGCCATGGTTGAATGGCAAGCACCTCGTTGGCCTGAAGAAGGTTCCAAGTTCAATCCCCAGTATCTCTATCAGCAAGGACCAAGCAGTATGTGATATAACTTAATATAAGGCAACTTCATGTGTGTTCATTAGAATCATAGAGCTGGAAGAGACCTCCAGGGTCATCTAGTCCAACCCCCTGCACACTGCAGGAAATTCAGAAATACCTCCTCCATGCACACACATCCCCAGTGGCCTCTGCTCCATGCCCAGAAGATGGCAAAAACCTCCAAAATCCCTGGCCAAACTGGTCCGAAGAAAAGTTGCTGCTTGACCTCAAAGTGGTGAACAGCATTTCCCTGGGTGCGTAAGAAAGGGCCACAAGAAAAAAGCACTAATCCAACCCTTCCGGCCTTCCTTCTCATGATTTGCCTAAGCTCACAGAATCAACATGGCTGTCCGATGGCCATCTAGCCTTGGTTTAAAAACCCCCAAGGAAGGAGAGCCCACCATCTCCTGAGGAAGCCTGTTCCACTGAGGAACCGCTCTAACAGTCAGGAAGTTCTTCCTAATGCTGAGCCAGAAACTCTTCTGATTTAGTTTCAACCCGTTGATTTAATTTCAATCTGACCTATTGGGATAACAAAAAACAATTCTGGACCATCCTCTATATGACAGCCCTTGAAACAAGGGGGGGGGGTGCTATGGCTCAGTGGTGGACCATCTGGTTGACATGCAGAGGGTCCCAGGTTCAGTCCTTGGCATCTCCAACTCAAAGGACCAGGCAGTAGGAGATGTGAAGGACCTCTGCCTGAGACCCTGGAGAACTTCTGCCAGTCTGAGTAGACAACACTGACCCTGATGGACAACCAGAGGTCTGAATCTGTATAAGGCAGTTCCCTCTACTCAAAACCTAGTTTAGAACACTTGACATGATAGAGGTTTTCAAGATTATAAATTCGATAGAAAAGGTAGAGAAAGAAGAGACACTTCAAGTTAAGGCATGCAGTCAGAAAGACTGTACAACCAACAGAGGAAGACCTTCCAGGATTATACCACTTCAGAATGTAGGTGGGGAATTTCATAAGAAGATGATGATGATATGGGATTTATATTCTGCCCTTCACTCCGAATCTCAGAACGGCTCACAATTGCCTTTATCTTCCTCCCCCACAACAGACACCCTGTGAGGTAGGTGAGACTGAGAGGACTCTCACAGCAGCTGCCCTTTGAAGGACAACCGCTGCCAGAGCTATGGTTGACCCAAGGCCATTCCAGTAGGTGCAAGTGGAGAAGTGGGGAATCAAACCCGGTTCTCCCAGATTAGAGTCGGCACACTTAACCACTACACCAAACTGGCTTAACCACTACACCAAACATAAGAGAAGCCATGTTGGATCAGGTCAATGGCCTATCCAGTCCAACACTATGTGTCACACAGTGGCCAAAAACCCCAGATGTCATCAGGAGGTCCATCAGTGGGGCCAGGACACTAGAAGTCCTCACACTGTTGTCCCTCCCAAGCACCCAGAATACAGAGCATCACTGCCCCAGAGAGTTCCAATGATAAACTGTGGCTAATAGTCACTGATGGACCTCTGCTCTGTTTATCCAATCCCCTCTTGAAGTTGACGAAGCTTGTAGCTGCCACCACCTCCTGTGGCAACGAATTCCATGTGTTAATCACCCTTTGGGTGAAGAAGTATTTCCTTTTATCCATTCTAACCCGACTGCTCAGCAATTTCATTGAGTGTCCACAGGTTCTAGTATTTCAAGCATCCTATGTTATAAACTCTCTTCAGGTTCACTTTCAGTCTCAGCTTGAGCCCTTCTCTCCGTCATGGTAGCATCCAATGGTCTTTGACATAACAGAGAAATGTGTTACAAGATTCTTCACCTGCATTCTCCAGTAGTACAATGCCATGAAGATGATTTTTTCCAGTTTCCCAAAAAGAGACCACATTCATTCCAACAACCAGTTCTTCCATAGAAAACTCACCACCACTAACTCATGCTCCCCACCCCAAGTCTCACACAAAACCTAGGATTCTGTATTAAAAAGTTTCTCCTGGAACATCATTTAAGAATTTTAAACCCTCATCATTTATCTTGTCATAATTTAAAACTCATTTTTGGGTGCAAGATAAAAGCCATTTTTTAAAAAAAGGTATTAAGAGTGAAGATTTAGCTCCAGGGTCATCATCATCTTATATGTGTCTGTTGAAAAAGATTTTATTCTATTTTATTTTGGGTCACATCTTCTTCTTCTTCTTCTTTTTAAACCTCATATCCTCATTTACCAGCTGCAAAAATAAAGCTGTATTTTGTAACACTGGCTCTTTTTCTCTTTCATCCAGCAGATCTTCAATTGCTTTAAGCAGTTCCCTATTTTAAAACAACCATAAATTTAATGTGTGCACTAATAAGCCATTTTAAGTCTTACTCTGCGGTTTGACAGTAAATGTAATGCCATGCAGCAAAGAGCCAAATTAATAAATCCATCCCTCCCCCATCCAACTAACGCTCCGTTTGCTTAAATCCTGGCAGAGGTGCCAAAATTAACATTCTGGTTTCTTGAGAGGCACCCTTTCATCCTGCTGCACTCGCGGAAAGAGGAAGAACCTCGACATCGCCAGGCCAAAACCTACAGGTTGTCTGCATTTATACGAGGCCTAGAGCATTCCTGTATTGGAAGGGATGGAAATGAATCACTCGTTGACCGTTGGTCATTTCAATTTTTAAAAAATAAACAAAACGCAAGCCAGTTGGCTGAAGTTGTGACGGGCAGTGGCTGTAGGGTTGCCAATCCTTAGGCGGGGGCGGGGAATCCTCCGGTTTGGAAGCCCTCCCCCCCACTTCAGGGTCATCAGAGGGGGAATGTCTGCTGGGCACTCCATTATTCCCAATGGAGACCAATTCCCATAAGGTAAATGGAGAATTGAACTGCGACTATCTGGAGCTCTGGGGGGGTGGCTGTTTATTGAGGTAGAGGCACCAAATTTGCTGGGGGGGGCACAGTGGAAGAGCTTCTAGCCCCACTTGTGGACCTCCTGAAGGCACTTGGGTTGTTGTTTTTTTGTGGCCACTGTGTGACACAGAGTGTTGGACTGGATGGACCACTGGCCTGATCCAACATGGCTTCTCTTATGTTCTTATGTAACACAGAGCATTGGACTGGATGGGCCATTGGCCTGATCCAAAATGGCTTCTCTTATGTTCTCATGTGACACAGAGCGTTGGACTGGATGGGCCATTGGCCTGACCCAACATGGCTTCTCTTATGTTATGTGACACAGAGCGTTGGACTGGATGGGCCACTGGCCTGATCCAACATGGCTTCTCATATGTTCTTATGAGACACAGAGCGTTGGACTGGATGGGCCATTGGCCTGATCCAACATGGCTTCTCTTATGTTCTTATGTGACACAAAGTGTTGGACTGGATGGGCCATTGGCCTGATCCAACATGGCTTCTCTTATGTTATGTGACGCAGAGCGTTGGACTGGATGGGCCACTGGCCTGATCCAACACGGCTTCTCTTATGTGACACAGAGCGTTGGACTGGATGGGGCACTGGCCTGATCCAACATGGCTTCTCTTATGTTCTTAAGTGACACAGAGTGTTGGACTGGATAGGCCACTGGCCTGATCCAACATGGCTTCTCTTTTGTTCTTATGTTATTAAAAACTGATGTATCAACTTAAGAGTAATCAACGGTAAAGCCAAAATGTCAAACTTTTTTGAAACGTGGCAAGATTTTATTCTACAGACAAATCAAGGAGGCAGTCAACACTTATCCATGCACTTTCTCAAATTACTGGGGGGTGGGGGGGTGGAATTAAGTATGAAGTACATATAGAATAATTCATAGGAAAATAACAAACCTTGAGACCATCATTTCTCTCTCTCTCTCTCAGCTATAACTGTAAAATAAATTTCCAAAACATGCTGACTATTAAGCCCTCTGTCAATACTTTGATTCAACAATATTTCTTTGTATCCTATGCATTTTTCTTGTCCACTTGTCCTTTATGTTGGTAATTTAGAAGGTTCTTTTCTATGTTTGCTTCCATCTCATTTGTAGAGTGGAGGTTATTCCGCGTTTTCTCCCCTCCTTTTTTTGTATCTCATTTTAAACTAATAAAATTTACTTTAAAAAAGAAAAAGAAATGACTCCATGGCTTACATGAGCTGGCCACGCAGCTAGAGAGGGGGGGGGGGGAAGATTTTTTAAAAATGCTTCCACACCAAAAAAATGAGCTTGATAGGGGAAGGCGGGATATAATGACGATGATATTGGATCTATATCCCGCCCTCCACTCCGAAGAGTCTCAGAGCGGCTCACCATCTCCTTTCCCTTCCTCCCCCACAACAGACACCTGTGAGGTAGATGAAGATATTGGATTTATATCCCGCCCTCCACTCCGAAGAGTCTCAGAGAGGCTCACAATCTCCTTTACCTTCCTCCCCCACAACAGATACCCTGTGAGGTAGATGAAGATATTGGATCTATATCCCGCCCTCCACTCCGAAGAGTCTCAGAGAGGCTCACAATCTCCTTTATCTTCCTCCTCCACAACAGACAGCCCGTGAGGTGGGTGGGGGCTGAGAGGACTCTCACAGCAGCTGCCCTTTCAAGGACAACCTCTGCCAGAGCTATGGCTGACCCAAGGCCATTCCAGCGGGTGCAAGTGGAGGAGTGGGGAATCAAACCCGCTTCTCCCAGACAAGAGTCCGCACACTTAACCACTACACCAAACTGTGTATACATAAATGCACAAATAAAATGAAACATAGGCTTCAAAGGCAAACACTGTCATGAGCAGCTTCTCAATCTAAAACGTCTGGATTCAGGAACGAAGATGGGACTTACCATGTTCATGACAGTGAGGATGAATCTTTGGGCAGTATCAGCCCCATGATACTGGACCATGTCAGCATCTGCCACCACCAGCGTCTCCACTGTGTACTCATTGGTGAGTCGAATTGCATTCCTCCGTGGCCTCCAGTCATTAGGCTTCTTCTTCTTCTGCTTCTTCTTTTCTAGAAAGAAAGGCATAACTTTAACAAAAGTTTTGTATTCCAGAAAAATGACAACACTCTGGCTAAAGCAGCTGGGGACTCCTTTCTGGGAATTCGAGCAACTCCGCATGTCCATGCTCCTTGCATATCACATGGACACTGCCTATCAGAACCTACCCTGGCCACCTTTAACTTGGGAAGAAGACTCCTCAAGGGAGTAGTGAGGACCCACCCTCGAGGTCCCTACTATACCTAGGGTGTCAGACCTTGTATCTTACACTGAAATGTATTCTGAACCAGTTTTGTTCCTTGCCTTAACTGACTCCATTTTGTATGCTTTTACTAACCCTGAGAGTGAAGATCTGCATTTCAAACACTATGGTAACTGTTACTAACCACAAGTGAGAAATTCCTTACTTAGTACTAACAAATGTAGTGGGCCTTTGAAGATGGTATGCCTCAAGGTAACCAGCAGGGTTCCTTCCCTGGGAAAGAGATAAGGAGGTATGGGAACAGGCGACTGTCTCTCAGGGTGTGAGAATGGCTTTATTGTTTAACTTTGATGTACCCTACAAAATAGTATGCATGGCCTTGGAATGTATCAAACTCAACTTGCATCTCTATCAGACCACTAGTTCTCAAATAAATGGATTAATTTTGTAACAAAGAATGGTCTGTCATACTTTGAAGTTCCAAGTCTGACATAGGGTTGTCCAACCTGTGCTGACAAATGTTGGGAGATTTGGTGGGGGCAGTGCCTGGGAAGAGCAGAGTTTCAGGGCAATGTGATATTACTTCTGTGTGATGCTCTAGGATTTTTTTTTAGCAATCTCTATGGTCCTTACCATAGACTTAGGAAATTCCTAGAACGGCATGGAGAATATGACATTGCTTTCAGGTGGAGAGGTGATGAGTGTGATGTTATGCCTAGATGACACTCTAGGAATTCCCCCCCCCCAAAAAAAATCAATATGATCTTTATCATTGAGACTGAGGAAAATTCCCAGAGCATCACCATCTATGTAATTCCCCCACCCCAATCTTTCCTGTTCAAATTACTGAGGGCAGTATCAGCCCTATGATACTGGACCATATCAGCATCTGCCACCACCAGTGTTTCCACTGTATATTCATTGGTGAGCCGAACTGCATGGTACACTATCTGGGAGACTGCCTGCTGCAAGAAGAAGAAGAAGAAGAAGAAGAAGATATTGGATTTATATCCCGCCCTCCACTCCGAAGAGTCTCAGAGCGCTCACAATCTCCTTTACCTTCCTCCCCCACAACAGACACCCTGTGAGGTGGGTGGGGCTGGATAGAGCTCTCACAGCAGCTGTCCTTTCAAGGACAACCTCTGCCAGAGCTATGGCTGACCCAAGGCCATGCTAGCAGGTGCAAGTGGAGGAGTGGGGAATCAAACCCGGTTCTCCCAGATAAGAGTCCACACACTTAACCAGGTATATGGTAAGCCTGAGGTCTCCAACCTCCAGGGGACCATTCCCTGCCTTCTCCACCACAGCAGACCTCCATTCAAGAGCCGGGTGGAGCCAGAAATTCCAAGTGGCCCCTCCAGCACCCCCTGAATCTCCCTCAGGAACAGAAAGCATGGAAGAGTCAAAGATAAAACCTGGCCCAGTCATACAATGAACCTCTGAAGGCATACCCGTTCCATTAAGGAGTGGAGCTCTTTTGAAGTGAACAGTGGGTGTGTAATTATGTAAATACAGAGGACAAAGCAAAATGGAGCTCATTATATGGTTTCCTGCAGCGGGAGCACTCTGTGGGCAGATTCTTTGTTGCATTTTATGGTAGTTCCAGCATAAGATGTTCGCCATCACGTTTGGCAAGCTGTTCCAACTTTGAAAAAGCCATCCTTGAAACGAGCTGTAAGTTGGCTGCTCATTAGCCAGAACTTTGAAAACTTCCAGCTGGGACTTTGAATATTTCTTTGGAGGTGGATCACCTTGTTTGAACTCAGCAACATACTTAGAATCATAGAGCTGATAGAGGTAACCCCACGGACATCTAGTCCAACCCCTTGTGCAATGCAGGAAACTCAGAAATGCCTCCCCCTAAATTCAAAGGATCCTTATTGCTGTCAAATGGCCATCTAGCCTCTTTTTGAAAACCTCCAAGGAAGGAGAGCCCACCACCTCCTGAGGAAGCCTGTTCCACTGAGGAACAGCTGTACTACTTCATGTACCCGGGGATGTATCTATGATCACATCAAGCCGGAGTTGTTGTATATGCTACTAAGTCTGTATTATTACGAATTACATTACCTGTTTTGCATGTTTACCATGTTTTTCTTTCATGCTGGCAGCGGCTTTACTTTGTCTACCTTAAGGTGCTGATTTACATTGCATTCCATTGTTTGATGTATTTGAGCGTGTAAAAATCTTTCTAATTCTATATAACAGTTGCATAAAAAATGAATATCCCTTTATTTCACAAACGAAGGTCACACTGATCATTCTTCCTGCATCACTTTGGGTCAGGGCTTACATTATACATTTTTCCATTGTGGGGGGGTGGTGGTGGTTCATATAGAAAACTCAAAAGCTAGAACCTCTCTCCTTGATATGTCAGTTTTGTTTGTGGAGAGATTTTTAAAATAGAGAATCACAGAGTCAGAAGGTGCCTCCAGGGTCATCCAGTCCAACCCCCTGCACAATGCAGGAAATCTACAAGTACCTTCCCCCACATCCCAGTGACCCCTGCTTCAAGCCCAGAAGATGGCAAAAAAACAAAAGGGGAGGGAAACCTCTCCAGGACCCCTAGTCAAACTGGCCTGGATAAATGTTGCTACCGGACCTCAAAGTGGCAATCAGCATCTCCCTGGATGTGTAAGGAAGGACCACGAGAACTAGGCACTGATGCAACCCTTCTGCCCTCCTCATGATCTGCCTAAATTCACAGAATCAACATTGCTGTCAGATGGCCATCTAGCCTCTGTTGAGAGAGAGAGAGAAAGACCAAGAGAGAGAGAGAGAAAGACCAAGAGAGAGAGAGAGATCAAGACCAAGAGACAGACAGAGAGAGAGAGAGAGAGACCAAGAGAGAGAGACCAAGAGAGAGAGAGAGAAAGAGAGACCAAGAAACACCGATAGAGAGATAGAGAGAAATTGAGAGAGGGAGGAGGGGGAGAGAGAGAGGCAATTATTTGAGCCCTTTATTATGTAAATATGAGAAGACTCTTTATTGAAAAGACAAGAAAGCCAAGAAAAGTTGAAGACAGGATAATGGTATACATGAGTTGTTATAGATTTTTGCCTGGATGGGAGGGGGATTTAAAGGGTTAAGTGCTTTGTGAATATTTGACTGCACTTGTATATCATTTTTAAAAGTTTACTTAAAAAAAAGAAGAAAAAGAAATGCTGAAGGCAGCAGAAGAGTTAGTCTCAACAAGAGACTGATTTGACCCTGTAAAGGAAACCATCTGAGCAAGACTGTTAACAATAGGACATTTTGGAAGTCATTTATTCACAGGGTCACCATAAATCGGAAACCACTCGATGGCACTTAATGCGCACACATTCTGCAATCGGAAGTGGTACGGTCCAAGGGCAGTCTTGCCGCTCGAGTGAGAAGGCAGTTACAGACATGACTGTAACGCAGGCAAACAAGCCTACGGCATATCTCGCTCCCAGCAATGGAGTAAATTTTCTTTTAAAAGCCGACCACAAGAGCTGCTCAGCTGTCCTCCCATAGATAGAAACACGTCAACAAAAATGCACGCCATTGCACTTTACAGAACATAACCCTAGCATTAAAGAGAGACTTGGGGGCTTTCCCCTAGATTAAATTAAGACCAGCAACTGTCCAAAAGAATTGCATTCATCTTTCTAGAGGTTTTAAGTCTCTGAACTCAGAGAGGGGAAAAAATAGCCTGTGCCGTGGGGTAGACCAGGCCACAGAATGTAATTTTGGAAACGAATCTTCTGCAGCCCACGAAGCGAGATTTGCAGGTTCATAACGTCATGGTTCCAGTTTGGCTGCTCATTCCCTCTCTTTTATAACCCAGTCTGAGTTGCTCTTTCCTAAAAAACAGCAGCAAAGTATTCACGGATTGGAAACTTGCCAGCCTGTGCTTCACTTGAACGAGTCTCTTTTTAAAAATTATAAGGCGGTCACGTCTTCCAACAGCAGTAGCAAGCCCCTGGGTGGACACCTGAAACTGATACCGATCTGCCTGCCCATTCCTACCCCTCTCCCATCTCGTCAGCCCGCAGACGCCTCTCCTCTCTTGTCAAGCCATCTGGCAGCCGTTCTGCTATATTGCTTTTCAGCCCAAGGCACTGGCTATCTCCACTCAGCATTGTTCCTTCCCCATCCGCCCCTGTTCAACCGAAACAACAAGAAATTGGAGTCTTCCCTATGTCCTCCCTCAAGAAATAGATACAGAAAAGGAGGGGGAGGAGAGACCCTCTGGAGATAAAGATCAGCCACACGTGCAGAGGGGAGAAAAAGAAGAGAAGAGGCTTCATTCTGAGACTTGTCAGGAATAAGAGCAATTTACACGCGGGTGGCAAACATCTCGCTAGGCTTCTTTGGGCAAGCTGCCATCTGCGTGTGTGTTCAGAAATAAGATACGAATTACACCGGATGTAACGCCCACCTTATCCCTCCCAGGCTTAGGGTAGGTATCAACAACGTCCCACAAAGCTGGAAGGTCTCCATCTAGATAGAGCTTGCGATTTAATTCAATCAGAGCCTATAAGCAGGATAACTGGCAAAGCACCCCACGGGAATCCCTGGCGCTTCCTGTGCGGTGAGGCTTCATCTACTTAACAAGGTGGGCTGACATTCCACAAGACAAGCCCTCCGAGCTGTTTAGAGCAGGGGTGTCAAACTCATTTGTTATGAGGGCCGGATCAGACATAAATGAGGCCTTGTCAGGTCAGGCCGTGTGTGTCATCAAACATAATGCCAGGTAACAGAGATATAAACTTTATCGAGGACACAGACAAACACAACTTTTTTTAAAAAAAGCTTAAAACATACTTAAAACATTAGCATTCTTGCAATATTTTGTTTATGTAACAGTCTCTGATAACTGACATCTCTTGCTCTGAATTACTGAATCAAAATCTGGAGACAATGTCTGCACTGTAGCAATCTTGAGCATGCTGTTCGGGTGTGCGCCTGTAAGTTGCAAACCCACTTCTGAATTACTGACATCCATTACAGAAATCTCACGGTCAATGCTCTGAGCCTAAGATGCAAAGGAAAACGTGAAATGGCTGGGCATTGGGAGTTTTTGTACAGAAGTCGCTTCATGTGCTGGTCAGCCAATGGAAAACAATAGAGGCTTTGGTCTGTAGCTCCTGTGTGATTGAGCAAGAATGGCAAAGCAAGCTGTGGCACACAAGAGAGGGAGAAGGAAGCAGTGAGTTGCTTGAGGGTCTGATAGGAGCCTTCTGGGGGCCTGACCCAGCCCTCATGCTGCATGTTTGAAACTCCTGCTTTAGAGTAAAAGGGAAGACTGATCAGAAAGCTTGCAGGAGTTACAGAGCATCCTTTGATCCACTCTGACTCAACGTATACAACAAAGCTTCAGTGCGTGTTTAACAAGGGCCAAGGCCGGCCCTGTCACTAGGCAAACTAGGCAATTGCCCAGGGCGCTGCCCTTCTGTGGCACCAAATTGGGTGCTCCCCACGTTACTCTATGATGTTATCAGTGCAGGGGGGGCCACCAGAAGTTAGCCTTGCCTAGCGTGCCGTGTAGTCTAGGGCCGGCCCTGTTTTTCCTGCTTATAGTGGGAGACCTCCAGGTAACTGGGGCCCTGGACTGCCAATGCTCATCTGTGGGCGGGGCAATCATCCTGCAGAGAAAAAAATAAAGCCTTGTCTACTAATAGGAAGTTCTGACTTCAGGTAAAGGTAGTCCCCTGTGCAAGCACCCAGGCATTACCAACTCAAGGGGTGACATCACATCACGATGTTTTCTTGACCGACTTTTTGTTACGGGGTGGTTTGCCATTGCCTTCCCCCAGGGCTTTTTTGAGCAGCAGCGCACAGGAATGCTTGGCGTCAGGGATGTGGCCTAATATGCAAATAAGTTCCTGTTGGGCTTTTTTTTAAAAAGTGATGTCAGGGGGTATGGCCTAATGTGCAAATGAGTTCCTGTTGGACTTTTTCATTTAAAAAAGCCCTGCCTTCCCCAGTCATCTACACTTTCCTCCCAGAAAACTGGGTAATCATTTTACTGACCTCGGAAGGATGGAAGGTTGAGTTAACCACCTCTCCCCATATGGGCACCCCCCCCCCCGGGCCCTGAGGTCAGCTGCACAACATATTCTTGTGATCCCTGGTCCTAAGGACACCCGACTGGCTTCAACAAGGTCCAGGGCCTTTTTGGTCCAGGCCCCGACCTGGTAAAATGAGCTTCTGCTAGAGATCCGGGCCCTGCAGGACTTATTCAAATTTCGCAGGGCCTGTAAGACGGAGCTCTTTTGCCAGGCTTTTAATTGATCCAGCAGGTGTCCCCTGAAGTCACTGCCACCCCCAGCACCTTATCAGCACCTTACCATCCAGGTGCTTAAGTTCTGTTGGATACTATTTTGCTAATTCTGTGATTCTGTAATTTTACAGATTTTGTAAATTATGATATTGTCTAGTCTGAATGTGGTTTCTTTAACGTCTCTGTAAGATTTTTAATGTTGTAAGCCGCCCAGAGCTGGCTTGTGGGATAGGGCGGGGTATAAATTGAAAAATTAAATTAAATTAACCTTGAGCCAGCTACCTGAATCCAGCTTCCACCAGGATCGAACTCAGGTCATGCGCAGAGCTTGGACTGCAACTGCAGCTTACCACTCTGTGCCACAGGGCTCCTGAATGACCAGAGTCCCTGGTAATTCCTAATGCTACCGTTGTCATGTATGGATAACTCTAGTAATTCCCAGGAACATTACAATCAGAACTTCCTGTTAAATAGATGAAGCCTGCCCCCTACAACCCTTTGCTCCTTAGGAGTCATGGAATATCTGGACTGCCAAAGGACTCTATTAAGACATCACTCCCAAAACATGATCTGGGATCAAATTCACAAGGTGGGAATGAGACGCACATGGTCCATAACTAGCCAACAATGGAAAGGAACACTTCAAGTAACAAAGGTAAACCTGTCTTTAGGGGTGTGCATTCAGATACACCTGAGTCAAAAATATACCCCCAAAATACCTTATCAAGCAAATAGCAAATAGCAAGCCTTTATTGGCATAAAACAGATTTAGCAGTAAAATAAATACCTTATCAGTACTTTGCTTGGGGGTATATTTGTTATCCCAAAATATATCCGTGGCTTTTTTTCTCTCAGAAAAGTGAAAAAATCCTTCAAAAAATCCCAAATATATTCAAGATCTTCTGGGAAAACCGGGAGACTCCTGGAGACTGTTTTTGCTTATCTTTTCATTTTCTGGGGTTTCTATGTGCTTCCCCATTGCTTTTGTCAGTTCCACAAGAGTCTTGTCAGTTTCAAAAGGTTTTCTTCCTCCTTTGCCAGCATGCCTTTGTGTTCCCTTCCCATTTTCTTGCACAGAGCCTTCAAAATCCCCTCACCATCCCCCCACCTTCAGTTTCTACTAAAGAGATTCGCTGGTTTGATCTTAGTCCTGTTGGGTTTGCAGTGCCACAGTGGCACTGATTCTGCTGGGCACATTGCACTGGTTCTGCTGGGCCTGCAAAAATGCCCCCCTTTAGTTTTTGCTGCAGGGATTCTCTGGGACTTTTATTCCGTTCTGCTGGGCTTCTACTGCACTTGCTGCTTTTGCTATTTTTCTTCCTCCATTGGGTATAACGGAGCCAAAAAGATTCAGGATTCCTGAAAAATCCTGAATCCAAACACCATATTGGTATTGGAATTTGGGAATACCAATAATTTCAGGGTACAATATACCCGGATCTGAAAAATACTGACCAATTTCCCACGCACCTTACACCGCTCTCACGCTCCTCGTCTCAGCGGGGCTTCCATCTGATTTCACACTACCTGCCCCAGGGCTGCAACTAGCTCGGCCTTTTTCATGCAGCAAACAGAAACTGGTTTTTAGATGTTTCTGTTTGCCGTGCAAAAAAGCCAAAGCGAGTTGCAGCCCCGGGGCAGATAATGTGAAATTGGACGGAAGCTCCGCTGAGAAGGCTGGGAAATCAGGCAATGATTTTTTTTTAACGCGCACGCCCCTATCTGTCTTTGCTCAGGACACGAATCAAAATGAAACACATTCAACCCTTTTAAAACAGTCCACTGAAGTACAGATTAGATGCCTCATTTTTAGAAAAGGGCCATCAATACGTCACACACAGGCAAAGCACACGATGCAATTCCCAGTTTTTAAGGACTGTGCTGGCATCGTATAAAAGACGATCCAGTCAAACCAATACACAGGAAGCAACCTCGGGTTTTGATTACAGATTAAGGATATATTACAAGGAACTGGATGATTTCCCAAAATGGGTTTTTTCCCCTCCTGCCTGTGCCAATAGTTGCCAAGTAGAATAAATAAGCAGAAAGGCTGCCAGACATTTCTTTTGCGCGCGCCTAAAGAGCTCTTCCGAATTTTAAAATGAACATGAACCTAAACAGAACCACTTTTTAAAACGTTCAGAGCCTGGCTTATGAAACATCATCTTGAAAAGGAACAATCCATTTTGATCCATTCTTCTGCTGGGAAGAACCGGATTCCTAGACGGCTGAACCGCTTTCTCAATACCTGGCTTAGCTTTTGTCCCAATGGGCTTTAAATTAGCGACTTATCTTTGTATGATGATAACTTTTGGAATTGGTTTGTCGTACTGCGTCTGATGTTTTTTGTTGCCCTTTTCTAAAACGAAGGCTTATATCTAGCAGCCCGTTCAGCCAAATCCGAAGCATCTCTTCAGTCTAAGGAGTTTCTTGGGATGCAAACCATCTGTTGAGCTATTCTAAACAGTCCACACGCCTGGGGAGGGGCCGCGGCTCAGTGGTAGCGCATTTGCTTGGCATGCGGAAGGTCCCAGGCTCAATCCCCGGCATCATTTGTTAAAAGGACTGAGTAGCAGACGATGTGAAAGATCTCGGCTGGAGACCCAAGCAGAGTCTCACGGTCAGTCTAATACTGACCCTGAAGAACCAATTCAGTATAAGGCAGCTTCATGTATCCAGTTGTTTCAGTTAATTTCTTCAATATTGGTGGTCATCAGTGTTCCCTCTAAGTTGAGTTAGCGTGAGCCAACTCACAGATTTTAGCCTCCAGCTCACACATTTTGTCTTCGCTCAGGAAGGATGACTCCAGAGCATACTAATTTATGCGGCAGCTCACAGCTTTAATGCCAGCAGCTCACAACTTTAATGCTACTAACTCAAAAAGTAGAATTTTTGCTCACAAGACTGCAGCTTAGAGGGAACATTGGTGGCCATTCCTATTTTATGCAGCCCATATTTCCAAGGGCAATTCACACATTGCAAAATCCTCATGTCTTCCCTCCATGTGTCACGTTGACAGACATTGGCCCTTTTCAAACTTACCCTTCTAAACTGGAAGGCAACCGTTAGTGGGACATCAGGGCATAATCGTTAGCGGGAGGCAATTGTCCGTGTGGGTTGTCAGGGATGAGTGTTTCAGGCAGCAATCCCTCTCTGAAGTAGGGATCCATCTCTGAAGTAGTGCCATTTTGCACACTTCCACTTTCCCTTCACTTCCGGGAGCAATGATTGTTTTGGCAACCTCCCCCTCCCCCATGTGATCTCTACCTTTCCCCCCTCTGGAACGTTTGTCTAATGTCAGATTCCGTGACACCTTGTTTTATTGGTCAGCACCCTGTAAAAAGTCTGCCATGAAAACGTGATGCAACGTCACTCCAGAGTCGGAAACGACTGGTGCTTGCAAAGGGGACTACCTTTACCTTTATTCATGACCGCATCGTATTACTGTTGCACACTGCCTTGTATTCACGGCCCTGCTCACTTGCTGGGTTCGTTTCTGTAATCACATACACACGGTTGCACCCTGCCGAATATTTACCTATTCATTTCGACTCGCTCTACAGGATCGCCATAAGTCAGTTGCAACTTGATGGCGATTTCCACCACAACTACATGCCTGGGAATAAAACGTCGAGCACAGAATTCCCAGAGAACAGCGGCTCGCCAGGATCTGTGACAGACGCATGGAGACACAAAGGCTTCGTTATGTGCAAACTGGCTCTCAACAAAACGCCTTTGGAAGCACAAAGAATCCATATAGCCCCGCTTAATGCAATCTAATTAACACTTAATTAACCTAAGATGGATGGGAGCTGCTACGATCATCTCTGCCCGCTATTCAGGACTGCAATCGTAATGCACTGTACCTACACAGATCTATTTCATTCATAGACCATCTTTTGCTTCCAAGAAGCTCCACGATGGAAATTGATATAAAACCAACCCAAAGGCCACAGGTTAAAGTAGCTTCCATACACAGACCAGACCTTGGAGAGCCAGTTTGGTGTAGTGGTTAAGTGTGCGAACTCTTATCTGGGAGAACTGGGTTTGATCCCCCACTCCTCCACTTGCACCTGCTAGCATGGCCTTGGGTCAGCCATAGCTCTGGCAGAGGTTGTCCTTGAAAGGGCAGCTGCTGTGAGAGCCCTCTCAGCCCCACCCACCTCACAGGGTGTTTGTTGTGGGGGAGGAAGGTAAAGGAGATTGTGAGCCGCTCTGAGACTCTTTGGAGTGGAGGGCGGGATATAAATCCAATATCTTCTTCTTCTTAAAACCTGACATTAACTCCAAATGGTGCCTCGCTTCCTTTTCGTAGAATCAAAGAGTTGGAAGGGAACTCCAGGGTGATCTAGTCCAACCCCCAACACAATTCAGGAAATTCACAAATACTTCCTGCACACACAAACACACACACAGAATGACTTCCATACCCAGAAGATGGCAAAGAAAACCTCCAGGATCCCTGGCCAAACTGGCTTGGAGAAAAATTGCTTCCTGACCCCTTTTCTTGAATTCGAGTTCCCAGGGTGAGCCTGCAAACCAGCAGGAAAATGGGCTCGGGGGTGGAGCCGGGACATGGAACAACAGCTGTCAGCAATGGCATAGCATCACTTCCAGGGAAAACCTGAAAGTGGCATCATGCCTCTCTAGGAATCACTGGAGACACGATGGTAGAACCACAGAGTTTTCAGTGATTCCTAGAGAGGTGTGACATCACTTCTGGGTCCTCTTGGAAGTGAAGTCATGCCATCGGCCCAACAGACATTATTTATTTGAGGGGGGGAACAAGGGATCCCTTGTCTGGGGACTTTACCTCAAACATTCCTAAAAATAATTGTTACAGAACCAAATGATAAGCATCAGTCCCCAATCACAGCTCAAGGACACAACATGTGATTTGAAGGAGCAAAACTACAAATCCAGTCCATCATAAAATGTAGCTCTTAGAAGCATCCCTGAAAAGCTACAGGGAAGAGGCCGACTGTATCACCATCCCAGGAACAGACTTGATGAGCACCACCTCAACAAGAAGTCTACACAAGTCACACCAAGTTTTCAAAAGAAAGAGAGTCCTATAAGTATCATAAGAAAGTTAGATATATATGTTTATCCAGGAGTGTCAAATATGCGGCCCGGGGGCCAACTCAGGCCCCAAGCAACTGGCTGTTCATCTGCTTCCTTCTCCCTCTCTCTTGCTTCCTTATGCAAAATAGCTTGCTTTGCAAGGCTTGCTCAATCGCTCAGCAACATTAGAACAAAGCCTCTGTTTTCTCCATTTGCTGAAGATCCTCCCTTGGAGAGGAAGGGGAGAAGGGATAGCTTGTTTTGCCAGGTTCTCTCAATCGAACTGCAGAGCTACAGAGCCAAGTCTCTCTTCCTTCTATTGGCTGAGGCTCCTCTCCCTCCTGGTTCCCTGGGGAAGGAAGGAAAGAGCCAGAGCTTCGTTTACCCAGTTTGCCGGATCCCATGGGAGAGATACAAAGAAAGCACCTTTAAGACAAACGAGTGCTAATGTTTTAAGTTTTTTTTTTAATCTTTAATTGTACTTGTCTGTGTCCTATATAAAGTTTATATCTCTGCTACCTGGCATTACATTTTATGACACACATGCCAGATCTGGCCCTCATGAGTTTGACAGCCTTCTGCTAATCCAGGGGTGGCCAAACTTGCTTAATGTAAGAACCACATAGAATAAATGTCAGATGTTTGAGAGCCACAAGATGGAAGGCAAGCAGGCAAATAGATGGTCGGAGGGAGAGATGGAAAGAAAGCAACTTTAAATGCATTACCTGAGCCACTGGTTGGCTTGGCATGGAGAGTGCATTTAAAGAGACAAATGCCTTCTCCAAGCTGGCCAATGGGGTTGTGAGGGCTGCAAGAGCCACACAATATGTGTGAAAGAGCCACATGTGGCTCCCAAGCCGCAATTTAGCCACCCCTGCGCTAATCCTTATGAGGGGACTTGTATTTGCCTGCAATGTGAGACAGTGCCTCTCTCTTTGTGTCCTGCACTGCTTTCCCCTCAGGCTGTGGGTCTACAGCAAAGGGGCTTTGACAGCCTCATCTCTGTAACTGAAAACATGCCCCAAGCAGGAATCTCAACAAAGCAGGAGAGTCAAGTTTCACACTGTGCAGGCCTGGATCATTTACACCTGGAAGCTACCTGTCTGGACACCGTAACCAGACAGAAGCTTGGGGAGGGGAGGGGGAGACAACAGTGACGTCTCAGCCGTTTCAAAGCGAGCTTGACCAGGAATGGACCACTGGGGACTTGAGAAATAACTCATGCTTCGGCTGTGTGCCTGGGTTGGATACAAAGCAAAAATAAGTGGAGATGCCAAAACCTAAGCAGGTACAATATGTGGCAGTTTGGCTGCAGGTGAGGCTACAAGGTGTGCAACCCTGGACCAGGAGGAAAAGCTGCTCCATTCAACTTGCCTTTTTATATATGGGGATGATGATAGCTGCTCCCCACCCCTTGGGAATTTTCCCTGATGGATCAATTTATGCAAACAAAGCTGCCAAAACTGAGGCCCACAATTCTGCATTCATTTTAAATAGCTCTGGTGGAATTAGGTCAATGCCTGGGGCTTTCCCTGGCTTTAAAATATCAATGAGCTGCTTTACTTTTGGAGACGCCATAACCTAAGCCGGTACAATATGTGGCAGCTTGGCTGCAGGTGAGGCTACAAGGTGTGCAAACCTGGACTAGGAGGAAGAGCTACTCCATTCAACTTACTCTGGTCTCCTCCCTCCCTCAACAGTGACATCACCGGAAATAAATGTGACATGCCTGCATCACCTGGAAGTGATGTGCACACATCAGTGATGTGATGAGGCTCTGGTTTGGGGGCAAAATTCTGTTTTGAGGCTGATTTTACCATAGAGTTTTGTCCAAAAACAGTGTTGCCCCCTGTTGGGGAAAAAATTCTGACTGGTCCCTTTATGAAAACAACCCATGGGAGATTTAAGTCATTTTACACTATTTGAAGCTCTTGAAAATTACTTGATGTCTATAAACTTGTAGATTTAGGATAGAATCTAGGTCAGAGAGTTTATTTCAGGAGAATTTTAGGGGAAAAAAGCATTGGATGGGAAGATGTTTGTTAAATGGAGATGGGAAGAATCAGATAAGAGAGAAAGTTCTCATTGGACAGAGTTTTGAAAAGTTTCTGGGTCTCATATATTAGATCAGGGGTGTCGAACTCATTTGTTATGAGGGCCGGATCTGATATAAATGAGACCTTGTCGGGCTGGGCCATGTCAGGCCAGGTCATGTGTGTACCTATTTAAGATTAGATAACAGAGATACAAACTTTATAAAGGACACGGACAAACACAATTAAAGATTTGGGTTTTTTTTAAAAAAAACAACAACATTAGCATTCATTGGTCTTAAAGGTGTTTTCTTTGTATCTCTCCCATGGGATCCAGGGAACTGGGCAAAGGAAGCTCTGGCTCTTTCCTTCCTTCCCCAGGGGGCCAGGAGGGGGAGGAACCTCAGCCAATAGAAGGAAGAGAGGCTTGGGTCCATAGCTCTTCTGTGCAATTGTGATAGCTTGGCAATGCAAGCTCTTCCTTCCCCATCTTCCCCCCAAGGGAGGAGCCTCAGCAAATGGAGAAAATAGAGGTTTTGCTCTGTAGCTCCTGTATGATTGCGTAAAAGCAAGTTGTTACACAGAAGGAAGCAAGAGAGAAGGAGAAGGAAGCAGATGACAGCCAGTTGCTCGGGGGCCTGATAGGAGCCCTCCAGGGGCCTGATTCAGCCCCCGGGGCCAGATGTTTGACACCTCTGTATTAGATCCTGAGAGCATCAGGTTGTTTGGGGAACTGTGGTAAGAGAAAACGTTTATGAATTATATAGAGAAAATTCCCCAACACCCCCAACATCACTTGAGTGTCTGGCTTGACAGATTAGTGCAATCTGAATAAATTGGCATTCAGGGAAGTTCCGTGTGTGTGATATGCACAAGGTAATCATAGAATCACACAGAATCACAGGGGCCATACAGGTCATCTAGCCCAACCCCCTGCTCATACAGGATCAGCCTAGAGCATCCCTGACAAGCATTTGTCTAGCAGCTGCTTAAAGTCTGCCAAAGAGGGGGAGCTCACCCCTCCCTTGGTAGCTGATTCCACTACTGAACAATGCCTGCTGTAAAGAGGTTTTTCCTAAGATCCAGCTGTTATCTTCTTGGCCTTAATTTAAACCCATTCTTGCTAGTCCTCTCCTCTGCTGCCAAGAGGAACAGCTCCCTGCCCCCCTCTAAGTGACAGCCCTTCACATACTTCAAGAGAGCAATCATGTCCCCCCTCAACCTCCTCTTCTCCTGACTGAACACTCCCAAGTCCCTCAGCCTT
Source organism: Heteronotia binoei (assembly GCF_032191835.1). Classification (NCBI taxonomy): domain Eukaryota; kingdom Metazoa; phylum Chordata; class Lepidosauria; order Squamata; family Gekkonidae; genus Heteronotia; species Heteronotia binoei. The sequence continues at coordinate 12,477,396 of NC_083241.1, forward strand.
TCCTCATAGGGCTTGGTAATCCAGCAAGCTTTCATGGCAGAGTGAAGATCTCAACATGGGTCATCCAGGTCTTAGCCAGACATGCTAGCCTCTACACCGTATCGGTGTTCACTGGGTTGTGACCGCCCTAAAGATGAAGCGGTGCATAATGGAGATAAGATGGGACTTCCACCAGAAGAAGAAGAAGGAAGGAGGAGGAGGAGGAAGAGAAGGAGATGACTGGATTTATATCCCACTCTATACTCTGAGTCTCAGAGCGGTCACAATCTCCTTTACTTTCCCCTCCCCACAACACACACTCTGTTAGGTGGGTGGGGCTGAGAGAACTCTCCCACAAGCTGCCCTTTTAAGGACTCCTCCTACTAGAGCTATGGCTGACCTGCTGCAAGCGGAGGAGTGGGGAATAAGACCCGGTTCTTCCAGATAAGAGTCTGCACACTTAACCACTACACCAAACTGCGAAGAGTCAAAATGCCTGGTCCTCACGGTGTCTCTTGTCGCTCTTACCAACCTGCATAACAGCTTCTTGCCTCAGGAGGCAGAGATTCCCCCCCCCTCTTTTTTTTTGGTAGCAGCCGGCCTGAGAGAAAACACAAAGCTTTCCATGTTTCCGGCAGTCAAAAGATTTTCATTACAGTGAGGCCAGAGACGGTTTTCTGCTTGGCAATCACCTGAGGCAAACTTGAAGTGGACTAGAACAGAGCCACGACGGCAGGTATTGGGAGAGCCTTCGCAGCCAATGCCTGCTTGTTCCTCACCAGATGATGCAAGTGTGAGGAGAGCTGTGTGGAATTTTTCAAAACGTCCCTTCAAGCGCTCTTCCCCAACATCCCTCCCCACCCCAGGCCTGTTCTCAAAGGCAGAACCTTCATCCTTCCCTTTCCTTTCTTTAAATAGAAACGGAGATGGTCGTTCCTCATAACCCAGAAAGCAACTGCTCTTACGTAAGGCTGGAACTGGACACAATTTTTTTTTTAAGAAAAGAAATCAGTTCCTGGCAATGAGTGAGATGTGAAAAATGCCAGAGCAAGAGAAAAACTGAAGCAGGAAAAGTCATGCCTCTTCTTTTATTACATCGAAAAGCAAAACTGAGCTAAAGGATAGGAGGGAAAGGTATAGAGGAGGGATGGCCAGACTTGCTTAATAGAAGAGCCACATAGAATAAATGTCAGATGTTTGAGAGAAGGAAGGAAGGAAGGAAGGAAGGAAGGAAGGAAGGAAGGAAGGAAGGAAGGAAGGAAGGAAGGAAGGAAGGAAGGAAGGAAGGAAGGAAGGAAGGAAGGAAGGAAGGAAGGAAGGAAGGAAACAGACACAGACAGGCAGAGCCCCCTGTGAAAATTTTGCTGAACTCTAAGATTTGACAAACTTCCTAATATTTTTCCCCACAAAAAATGGGGAAACAACCCAAACCTTTAAAGCAGACAGACGGAAATCTTCATTGTGCCGCTGTGTCCACATGGGGAAAAGTAATTTTAAAAGTATGATGGGAGGCGAGGTTTAATGATTACAATTACAATTCAAGAAGGGTTTTAAGGTAGATGCTGGGGTGATATAATGGAGTCCACCTTCTGGTGATGTCAGGGGTGTGTGGCATATGCAAATGAGTTGTGCTAATGAGCTCCGGCACCTCTTCTTCTACTAAATGACCCCTGGTAAGGACACAAGCATTCCCCCATCCCTGACTTCACTCACGGTGAACTTGGAGGAACTTTAGATGTCCCAAGAAAAAATAAAAGGTCATAAACTATGGCTATTCCAGCTTGCCCTAAACTGGAACAAGGCTTTCCTTGGCTCCAGACTCTCCTTAGTGCAGGACTCGAAGACACCGGGCTAAGGACAGAGTTCAGAAAACATCCCAGCAGACCACAGCCATTCATTCTCCCTTTCCCCTGCCTGTATGTGATTTATGAACCTTGGAAGAGTATACCCTCCGCGAGTCAATGAAACTCCCAACTAAAACAAACAACGCCATTAAAAGCAAGGATTACGTGAAAGGCCCAGTCTCCCGCTGAACAACGGATGTTTCATGCTGTGCACTGTAGATGTTAAAGACCTCAGGGAGGGCGACAATGTAATGTAAACCATAGCTTTCAGAGGAGTTCACGCCAGGGAAAAGGGCTGATAACCAACAAGGGCAATGCTGCAAAAGACGGCGAGTGGAGAGCTACAAGGGTTCGTTATAGGAATGCACAAAACCGCCTTATACCGAGACAGCTTCGGTTTATTTCAGTTCCAGTCAAATGCACAAAGCAAACATGATGGATCTTAGAATGTTAAATGTACCAAGTCAGACATTCGGTCAGAACCATCTACTTCGACTGTCGACAGCTTTCCAGGGACTTGGGCAGAGAAGGGTCCTTGAACAGGAAATCTTTTAAGTGGGGACAATCCCGGCGCTAGGGTTGCTGCCGCCCACGGCAGAACTCTGCACTGCTGCTCCCCGGAAGTGACATCATTGCGATGGCGCATGGCGCGACCCCTGCCCAGCAGCCCTCTCCTGCTTCCACCACCAGTTCAGTGGGTCAGCTGGACCGGGCTTGAGGGGGGTGCTGTTTCTGAACATAGAAGTGATCTCAGTCTTTGAAATCTAGCCGGATCTTGTCAGATCTTGGAAACGAAGCAGGGCCAAGCTCTGGTCAGAAGGGAAGTCCAGGGTTGCTCAGCAGAGGCAAGCAATGGCAAACCACCTCTGTGCATCTCTTGCACTGAAATCCCTGCGAGGTCACCCTAAGTCAGCCGTGGAAGGTGGTGGGCTCTCCTTCCTTGGAAGTTTTTAAACAGAGGCTAGATGGCCATCTGACAGCAATGCTGATCCTGTGAACTTAGGGGAAGGTATTTGTGAATTCCCTGCATTGTGCAGGCAATTGGACTAGATGGCCCTGGAGGTCCCTTCCAGTTCTATGATTCTATGGACAGTGCAGTGCAATGCAAAACCCAGCTACAGTTCCTGGAGATGAGCAGGCTTAACCCCTCTAGAACAGGTGCGTCAAACATGCGGCCCGAGGGCCCCATCAGGCCCACAGAGGACTGCTATCAGGCTCCCGAGCAACTGGCTGTCATATGCTACCTTCTCCCTCTCTCTTGTTTCCTTCTGCATCACAGCTTACTTTGCCAGGTTTGCTCAATCACACAGGAGCTAGAGAGCAAAGCCTCTATCTTCTCCATTGGCTGAGGCTCCTTCCTTGGAGAGGAAGGGGGGAGGGAGAGCTTGCTTTGCCAGGCTCTCTCAATTGCACAGCAGAGCTACTGAGCCAAACCTCTCTTCCTTCTATTGGCTGAGGCTCCTCAGAACAAGAGTTGTCGTCACAGACCGTTAAATAAACAAAATATTGCAGAAGTGCTAATTTTTAAGCATGTTTTATTTTAAGGATTTTAAAAAATATTTAATTGTGTTTGTATCTGTCCTTTATAAAGTTTATATCTCTACTACTTGGCATTACATTTCATGACATGCTGGCCCACAAAGTCCCATTTATATCAGATCCAGCCCTCGTAACAAATGAGTTTGGCACCCCTGCTCTGGCACAATCCTACTCAAGTTGGCAAACACTTTACAAAAGACAATAGATTAAAGATCTAGTCCAGTCAAGCAAGCCATAGGTTTAAGCACCCGCCATCCCTTGCACATTCAGCATTCCTCTCTTGCAAAGAGGTATATTCTCTGGAGATAAGATATTCAGACACAGCTTCTCAGCCTCTTAAAAATCAGGATAACAGTAGGGATTGGCACCTGATTGCTGATTCCAGTTGCCAGTTTCAGAGGCAAGAGACCGCACCACAGTCCATCACCACGGCCCCCTGGTTTTTTCCTCTCTATCATCTTCTCCCAAGTGACCAGTAAGCAAAACGTCTTGCTGAGGAAAGGTTTAGAGGATCCAAGATCAAAGCGAGTGCTTTTAAAACGTCCTTGCACAACCGTGAGAGTTTTACTGAAATCATCGCTTGTTACTTTCTTTGAGTCATAACTTTTACAAGCGGGGAAGGAAAAGGAGAGCACAGGATGTATGTGGTCACCATCCACCCTACGGCAGCTGCAGCGTGAAGTTGGCGGGCTCCAAATAGCTTGGGGCAATCGACACTTGGTTTTTAGGGTCAATGATTTGGTAGGTGGGGCATAGTGGCTAATAGTGAGCAGAAAATCCCCAGTTCAAATTGATTTACTTATCTACTTCATTTTATTTATTTATTAATTGCTTCGCATTTCCATCCCGCCCTCCCCAAATGGGCTCAGGGCAGGTCACATCAAATAAAACAAATTACATATTTCTAAAACAATTATTTCTAAAAACAATTGCCCCGTGGCGCAGAGTGAGAAAGCTGCAGTACTGCAATCCAAACCCTCTGCCCGTGACCTGAGTTTGATCCTGGCAGAAGCTGGGTTCAGGTAGCCGGCTCGAGGTTGACTCAGCCTTCCATCCTTCTGAGGTCGGTAAAATGAGTACCCAGCTTGCTGGGGGGGAAAGCAAAGATGACTGGAGAAGGCAATGGCAAGGCAAGGAAAGAAAAGGTCCCCTGTGCAAGCACAAGTCATTTCCAACTCTGGGGTGACGCTGCTTTCACAATGTTTTCACGGCAGACCTTTTTACGGGATGGTTTACCACTGCCTTCCCCGGTCATTACACTTTCCCCCCAGCAAGCTGGATACTCATTTTACCAACCTCGGAAGGATGGAAGGCTGAGTCAACCTCGAGCTGGCTACCTGAACCAGCTTCCGCTGGAATCGAACTCAGGTCGAGAGGAGAGGGCTCCGACTCCAGTACTGCAGTTTTACCACTCTGCGCCACGGGGCTCTTCAAAACACCCTGTAAAAAGTCTGCTGTGAAAACGTCACGATGCCACGTCACCCCAGAGCCGGAAGCGACTGGTGCTTGCACAGGGGACTAGCTTTACCTTTTAAAAACAACTAAGCATAAAACCAAACCAACCAAGTTAGTAATTAAAATTCACTAATCAAGACAAAATTCAGAATTCAGAAGGCGACCATTTCACAAACAAACCTAACCCCTGGCTTAGACAGGAATAGTGAATAAAATAGGCACAGTCAAGCGCTACTCTCGAGTAGGCCAGGATGTGGCAGGGAGGCTGCACTGATGGCTGGTTGTGCTCAACTTTTCTCCCCAAGGGGTAGGTTTGCCAGGTCCCCTCTTCATCATTGGGGGGGGGGGGGGAGTGGGACATCACATGCAGCATCCCCAACATGATGACATCACCTGGAAGTGACATCATCGCATTAGTGACGTTAGAGGCGATGCTCAGATTTTTGAACAAAACTCTTGAGTTTTTTTGGCTTCGAAACCATAGAGTTTGCCCCAAAACCAGAGTGTCCCCAGCACAATGACGTCACTGTTTGGGGGTGGGGCTTCTCCCGCTGGCCAGCACTGCACTAAAGCCCCTAAAAGTGAAGGAACCCCCACCAGGACCTGAGAGCTGGTAACCCTATCAATGGAAGACTTAAAGAGGCTTACATCCTCCTCATCACCCTTCATTTCATCCTCACAACAACCCTGTGAGACAGATTAGGCAGAGAGAATGGCCCCTGGTTGACCAGCAAGTTTCCATGGCAGAGTAGGGGTTCAAACCTCACCCATGAGCTCAGTAGTCTCTGAACCCAAGGCCTCCTCTGTTATACATAATACGCTACAGAACTGTCATACATATGAAGAACTTTGATCCTGAAGATTTTTGCCATCCTCTGGGTGTGGAGCAGGGGTCACTGGGGATGTGTGTGTGTGTGGGAGGGGGAGGCATTTGTGAAGTTCCTGCATTGTGCAGGGGGTTGGACTAGATGACCATAGTCCTACCCTAGGAGGGGGAGTTTGGCTTATAGCTTCCCAATATTTTGTGATTGGTCCCAGTCCTCTGAGGCAGCCATTTTGAGATCTCCCCACTCTCTGAGGCAGCCATTTCATGTCTGCACCTGCTCTCCATTTTCAGAATTCTAAATTTCCTCATAAACCTAATTAGATTGAGAGCCACCTGGTTAACCCCATGCACAATGAAAGAAGAGCCTGCACTTCAAATATAGGTATGAGATGTTCCACTTCCTGGCTGTTAGAGCGGTTCCTCAGTGGAAGAGGCTTCCTCAGGAGGTGGTGGACTCTCCTTCCGTGGAGGTTTTCAAACAGAGGCTAGAGGGCCATCTGACAGCAATGCTGATTCTGCGAATTAGGCAGATCATGAGAAGGAGGGAAGGAAGGGGGCATGTGGAGGGGAGGTATTTGTGAAGTTCCTGCCTTGTGTAGGGGGTTGGACTAGATGATCCCAGAGGTCCCTTCTGACCCTACAATTCTGAGATACCCAGCAGTTATACTAGGCTTCCCAACCCTCCCCCCCCCGCCCTGCCGGGGGATCCCTGAATTAGCAGCCTAATCCCCCGCTCCCTAAAAATCTGATAGCGGGGGTGGGGGTGGGGTGGAACGGCGTCGTGTCTCTTTCCCTGCCTGGCTTCAGGCTTCTCCCTTCCTCCGAGTTACAAAGACCCGCCCACCGCCGGCCTGCTATTCGCTCCAGTCTGGCCTCCCTTCGCGAGGTGCATGCTGGGACTTGTAGTCCTTGCATCCTCTCACGTCTGCTGAGCATTATTCTCACGTCTGTGAGCCACCCTGAGCCCGCCTTTGGCGGGGGAGGGCGGGATATAAAAATAAAATAATAATTATTATTATTATGTGGAGATTGATTCTCATAGGATATAATGGGGAATTGATCTGGAGTTTTCGGGGGCTCTGGGAGAGCTGTTTTTTGAGGTAGAGGCACCAAATTTTCAGTATAGTATCTAGTGACTCTCCCCAAAGTATCTCCCAAGTTTCAAAACGATTGGACCAGGGGGTCCCATTCTATGAGCCCCAAAAGAAGGTGCCCCTATCCTTCATTATTTCCTATAGAAGGAAGACATTTTAAGGTCCGGCCCCTTCCCAGCCGAGCCAGCTTGCAGGCTATTAGGCTGGGGGCCGTCTTTGCCGCGTCGGAAGGAGGGAGGGGCAGCAGAATCACCCAACATCCGGGTGCTCGTTCAGGCGCGGAGCTGGGGCTATATAAGCCCCGGCTCCCGCCTCCTTCCACGCAGTTTTTATTCGGCTCTCTGGGGAGAGAGCCACGTGCGTCGTGCTGCGTCGGCGGCGAGGGACTTCGGCACCGAACAGCTGATCGGCGCGGCTTTGTTGTGCGCGGCGAGGCGCGTGCGGCGGCCGTGAGCGCTGCGAGGCTTATTACCGCTGACGGTTTGGTTGGGAGGCTGGGTCCGACGGGGCTGGCCTGGCTGCTTTTTTCTCGCGCGGCTCATTGGGAGGTCCTGGATCAGGGCAGCGCGCAGCGTCCTCTAGCTAGGGGAGCGCGGGCGGCTGGCCATTATAGGTAGTTTCCTTTTTCTGGCTGGCGGAGGCGAGCTTTTTCTCCCACCTTCTGGGCTACGGTTTTATGCTTACCTCCCCCATTGGGAGGAGGAATTGGGCTTCTGTCTTTGGGTTGTGGGGTGAGTCTCCCCCTCCCCTCCCCCGGGTTGCGTTCGTCTGGATAGCTGAACACCTATTTAGAGGTTAGGGGCTGCCTGGTGCTGAGGCTCTTCCCCAGGTCACCCCCCCTCTCCCCCCCCCCCCACGCCCCGTCTCTCTTTCTGTGTACCTAGGAGGTGAGGAGTTGGTGATTTTGGGGCGGCTGGTTGGGGGTGGTGCTGTGATCTTTGTCCTGACCGGCAGCACTTACCGGACTTCCCTCTCTTCATACCAGTGGAGGTGGGTGGAGCTGAGAAGGGTAGTTGGGTGCTGGTGGTTGCAGCCTCTGTCGCTCTTCTGCTTAACTTGGCAGGATGGCACCAAAAAAAGGGCAAGGTAAATCAAAAGGCAAGCAGCCTGCCCGTCCACCCCGGGGGCGGGGACAGCAGGGAGCCCCAGCTGAAGAACAGGGGCAAAGTGAGCGGGTCAGACTCGCTATCATGAGTCACCTGGAAGCCCTTGAACAGGACCGTGTTGCTAGGGGTGCCCCCATTTGGGAGGGGCGTCGCCGTGCCACCGGCCGGTCGGCGCGACTGTCTTTCGAATCAGAATTGCTTGCACGGCTGTCTGCTTTACAGGGTGGGCAGCCGGAGCCCGAAGCGCCGTTGGAACCTGATCAAGAGGAGGATCCGGGCGAAGGCCCTTCGGGCACGCCATCGGGTGACGGGGCGTCTGGAAGCGGGGGGCCGCAGCCCCCTGGAGGTTCGGGCGTCTTTCCGAGTGACGGTGGTAAGCCCCTTACTCTGCCTGTTCAAGGTTGGCCTTGGGGTCCCGCCCAGCCAACCCCCCATCTGCTGGGGGCGAGCGGGGTGGGATGGGGGCCTGGGTGGTTAGGCGCCGGTGAACAGTTGGGCCCCGCTCAGCCGTGGGCTTGGGGTTTGCATGCACCCGGTTTGCTGTCCAGTGCAGTTCCTACCCCTATTGGTCAGCAGGTGGGCGCTGGGGCGCCCCTCGCAGCCCCTCCCTCATTGCCCACACCGGGCATTTTGCCATGGGGTGGTCAACAGGGGGCACAATTCCAGGGGGCATGGCCGGCAGCTCGAGCGGGTGGGTGGTTCTATCAACCAAACCCCTATGCAAGTATCCCCTTTCACGCTCTCCCTTATGGCGACACTTCTTTGCCTTTGGGGGAGCATCTGACGGCGGCCACGCGCGACAAAATCCTCCGTGGGGAGTACGTCGATGTTTTTGGTCTCCTGTTTAGGGAGCTCGAGAAGAAAAGTAAGGATGAGCTCGACGACAGGGACAAGGAAAAGATAAAGCGCAGGAAGGTTGACAGGGCCTGGGCAAATTGGTTGCCCGGCTTCCTGATTTATGCCGGGGTCATTGCAAGGGCACAACCGGCTAGGGCGGCTTCCCTCTTTCAATATATAGACATAGTCTATAGGGCCTATTCGGACTTCGCCGGGGCAGCATGGCTGCAATACGACGAAGCCTTCCGAATGCGGGCCGCCGTCAATCCGGGAATGCCGTGGGACCAAATAAATCAGCAGCTGTGGCTGCAGCTGATGGCCCCGGCAAAACCGAATTCCGGGGACAGGTCCGATAGCGGCCATTTGGTACAGAGATCACAGCAACAGCAGACTACCCCAGGTGCCCGCGTTTCCGCGGGCCAGACGGATCACTCCCGGTTGTTGTGCTGGGAGTTCGCTTCCAAGGGGGTCTGTCCCAGGGACTCCTGTAAATTTAGTCACGAATGTCCGCTGTGCAGTGGGCCCCACGCACTGTCGGCCTGCAGTAGAGCAAAGCCGGGAGCGGGCGGTAAGCGCCCCGGAGGCGGCGGCGGCGGTTCGCAGCCACCTGGAAAAGGGGCCCAGCCCCATCCGCCTGCCGGCTCTCAGTAAGTGATTGGACATATACCCGTGCTGGGCTGATGCTAGCGATTTACAGGATGATTTTACTCTATGGGCCAAGCGCCCTCTGCCATCCAGCATATCTGCCGATGGCCGTCGGCGGCTTATAAGCTTATGTGCGCCCCCCCCCCCCCTGGTCACCTAGCAGGTAGGTGGGTGGTTGGTTAAATTTTGTGCATGTTGCTGACTGTGGTTTGTTTTTCAGGTGCTGTGGCTTGGGGTGAGAGAAGGCGGGTTCTCATCTGTGGGCACAGCATGGTTTTTTGGGCTGCCCATTTCGCCAGACGGTCTCCTGTAGGCACCCAGCTCGGTCTCAGTGCATGGGCTACCGTGGAATGGCTGGGTCGTCGGGGGCTGCGCTGGCCCGGGATCATGCCACTGTTGTTCAGGGAGCGAAGGGCGTTGCCTCCACACATTCTGGTCATTCACTTGGGAGGGAATGACCTGGGGTGGCTGCGTGGGAAGGCTCTTTCCCAGCAGGCGTTGGCTGACCTCCGCGAAATTCATCGCAGGTGGCCTGGGGTCATATTGGTGTGGTCGGCAATTTTGCCGCGCAGGGTGTGTAGGTACGCCATTTTGCCGGGTGGAATTGAACGGGCCAGACGTAAGGCCAATAGGGCTATCCAGAAGGCCATGGAGGAGGGACTAGGAATTTTCCTCCCCCATCCGGCCATACGGGTCAATCTAATTGACCTGTATCGGCCGGATGGTGTTCATTTATCCAATTCGGGTAACCGGGCCTTTTTAGATGAAATTCGGCAGGGGGTGCGGTTGGCTCTGGGCCACCCGTTGGGGCGCTAATGCCTAAGCAGAGGCTTGGCATTGGCGGTGGCTGGATAGGTTTGGCCACGGGGTTTCCCAGGGGAGCACCTATGGCCTAGCACCGTTGGTGCGGTGGTCTGCAGGAACCGTAGATGGGCTAAACGGCTCAGTGCGGGGAATGCAGATCACAGGGAGCCTCACCTGGGTGGATCTCTCCATGGGGATTGATGCCAGCCCGGTGGTGATGGCTGGAGGCCTGGCCGCTCAGTTACAACCCGAATGCGCGGGTTTGTGCTGGGGGCAGGGTGGCTCGCCCTTTGGACAAGGCGGGGTCCAGGTGTTGACCCCAGGGCTTGTCTGGTTGGTTTCACCCCCCCTGCCAGTTACAGTTGTTAATTATCAATAAAGCGGCCCGGTTTAAAACCCAACACTTGTGTCTGCCTCTTCATTCCGACTGGGGGGGCAAAAGGTGTGCGGTTCCTTTAAATGTGATGGCCAGAACTCCCTTGGAGTTCAATTATGCTTGTCACATCCTTGTTCTTGGCTCCGCCCCGATGTCTCCTGACTCCACCCCCAAAGTCCCCAGATATTTCTTGAATTGGACTTGGCAACCCTAAGTTATACACACTACAGAGCCCTGGACAACTATCTGAGGAATAGAAGGAACCATCAGAGAAGACAGAAGGTGGACATCCCAAACCAGGCTGCATAATGTCAAATTTTAAGAGATGAAGCAGGTTTTGACTGTTTAGTGTTAAACGTGCAGCCTATTTTGTTTGCAATGAATTAGCACAGGCGAAGTGCTTCTCAAGTGGGCACCGCAAATGACCCAGCCCTCTACCAACTTCTGAAATTTCACAACACATCTGGCATGAACTATTATCTTAAAAATGCGCTTGTTAAGATTTTCAACTGATTTTTCCTAATATGGGATCACAGAGGTTTCAGGACGTTGCTCGATGGCTATTTTTAGTGTGCATGGTCTTTGGCCACGACAATGAGTTCTCCCAGCCAAGCTAAACCTATGGGGGGTGGAGGAAGACCTGCATTGTGGAGAGACGGCCATTACAGACTTGAGCCGGAGGGGGCGGATGTTGAGGGTGGCCTAGCATAAATTAGAATCTGTACTTCTTGAAGGGAAATGGCCCCAAGTGAAAAAGGCAACATGTATACCTAGCACTCAGAAAAATGAAATCCTCTGAGGGGTTTTAAATGCTATTTTCAGGATTTTTTTAAAAAAGGTCTTGCAATAGAATTACGGTGACAAGCTTATACCTTCACACAGCACAAACCCTTCAAGCCACACTGATGTAGCCAATCCTCCAAGAGCTTACAGGGCTCTTATGAGAGCCAGTTTGGTGTAGTGATTAAGTGATCAGACTCTTATCTGGGAGAATTGGGTTTGATTCCCCACTCCTCCACTTACAGCTGCTGGAATGGCCTTGGGTCAGCCATAGCTCTTGTAGGAGTTGTCCTTCAAAGGGCAGCTGCTTTGAGAGCCCTCTCAGCCTCACCCACCTCACAGGGTGTCTGTTGTGGGGGAAGAAGATATAGGAGATTGTAAGCCACTCTGAGTCTCTGATTCAGAGAGAAGGGCGGGGTATAAATCTGCAGTCTTCTTCTTCTTAGTACAGGGCCTACTGTAAACTCCAGGAGGATTGGCTATATCAGGGTGTATGGTCTAATATGCAAAGGAGTTCCTGCTACAAAACCCCCGTGCCAGTAATCATGCGGAGGCAGGAGACGGGGCTAGCAAATTCGTGACTTCTTGCATGGTCACATGTAGCTGCCTTGTAGTGTACCAGACTTGGTCCATCAAGATCAGTCTTATCTACTCAGACTGGCCACACACCAAAAGGGTCTTAGCACTTGATATAAGCAATGGTAAAACCACTAATTTCCAAAATATCATACAAACAATATGTTGTCAAAGGCTTTCACGGTCAGAGTTTATTGGTTGTTGTAGCTTTTCCAGGCTGTGTGGCCGTGGTCTTGGCACTATGAGACCACGTTTCGCCAGCGACTGTGACTGGCATTCTCAGAGCTGTAACCCAGAAAACTGGAGTTCCCTCTGGGTCAAACTGAGAAGTTGGTAGGCAGGTAGTTTCTGTCAACTCAGGCAGGTGGGGTAGGGCTGAGTCATTATCTTGTGGGAGCTTCCTGGGCTGTGATATGCTAATGGAGAAGCTTCCCTGAGGGGGTTCTTTTGTATATGGATTGGCTATTGAAATTCTAATTTTATCTGTAGTGCTGTTGTATCATACGAACAATTCTCAAATTTCCATCATACACATATTCCATAGACAAACGCAAAAATATATAACAGTCATTCATGGGTTTAGTCATATATTGGTTTTACTGTTTTACGTAATTGGTTTTGCTGTTATGCTGTTTTATTGTTATGTTGATTTTATTGTGATTTTATTATTCATGTTGTGCTCTGCTCTGAGTCCCTATGGGGAATGGGGCAGAATATAAACAGATAATATCAGTGTATACAATTATTTCACCATCTTTCCATTTCCCCCCAAATCATAACAGTTCATAATAAAAATCAGCAATAAGGCCATAATTTTCCAATAGGGGGATAAAGGACAAGAAATATGTTCAGCCTCACAAGACGCCCACTTCAGATATTCCAAGACTGGCAGCAAGTCACCAGGCCCTCTGGCAAAGATCTTTCACTTCACCTGTTACCGCATCCTTTAAGCTGGAGGCGTAAGGGATTGAACCTGTGACTTTCGCCATGCAAACAGACACTCTACCACTGAGTCATGGCCTCTCTTTCCCTCTTCAGTTCAGTCAATATATGGCAAAGTTATGTATACAAGGCCTGAGTATTGCCGGAAAGATTATTAACAAAGGGGCAGTCATTCAAAAAAGTCCATTCACCATTACCAGTTATCTCACAAAAGAGCCCATGATGCACTTTGGAATAAATCCAATGATTCCCACTATGTTGTTTGAAAACAACTGACTGACAGAAGCATAGACAGTAGTGGTCCCAGTGGCACATGCAACAATATGTCATTTCTGCTAAGAAACCAGAAATGCGATAGGGTAGCTCTAGGAAACACTGGGAACTCTATGGTTTTACAATAGCGTTTCTGGAAATTCCTAGAGGTACCCTATGTCATTTCCCATTTTTATCAGACAATTTATGGTGTTGCAGCCTCCTCACATCCCTGCCTACAACTCTCCCACTGGTTGCCAGATACTGCCTGGTAATCCTAATTGACAGTGTTAGTATTTTTGTTTTTGTGTGGTGGAGAGGAAGAACATGATTTGTGTTAAAAATAAGCAGAACCTGTCTTTAAAAGAACTGCTTCCTGTCTCTCTGTGGAGTGTATGACTGCAGGCATCAAAACGAAGACTGTGGCTCAGCTGAGCTGAACTTAAGGAACATCATGAATTTTTCACACCAGAGTAATTTATGGGCTTTGTGTCATAAGCATTAAATACTAATCTTTTCTTAGAAGATGACCTGCCTTGTTCTGCGGCTCCCAAGCTGTATTTTATATCATGGCCCTTCCATGTAACGAGTTTAAATCACCACCCGTGACCATTGGAAAAGCAATTAAGAGACTTCATGTTGTCCAGAAAAAACAGCATATTTTTAGCTCATTTGTACAGATATGCTTCACTTTTCACAATGTGACTTGATTAGATCTTGACTTTTGAAATGTAAGAACTGCACCCTTGGCCCCAACCGTGAAAATGTCGGCTATTCTTTAGCTTCGTTTGTATTAACATTTAGGAAAAACTTCAGGTGATTTCCATTGCATGGTACACTGTTTTCCAGTGCATTTTCCCTCACTTTTTTGAACAAAACTCTTGAGTTTTGTATTCCAGTTTTACTACACGCATGACACTGTTTTTATAGCATCTGTAATCCTGTTTTTACACTTCCACACTGTATGCGCTACACTGCTAAGTTTATACTGCGTGCCAATGTTTGTAATCCTGCCTTGACTCATGGTTTGTGGGATGTATTACACAGTTATCTTTTGCTTTCTCCAGCTTTGTAATCCAGTTAATTATTGCTGTTTAAAGACTCCCAACTGGATCTTTCTGCAAGGCAATGTAATCCACTTGTAAAACTGCAGCTTTAGGCTCACATCTGTAGAGAGAATAGAGAGAGGGGCTGCGGCTCAGTGGAAGAGCATCTATGTGGCCTTCAGAAAGTCCCAGGTTCAATCCTTGGCGTCTCCAGTTAAAAGAACCAGGCAGCAGGTGATCTCAGTCATTTATCAATGCTTGAAGACCAACAGGTTGTAAGCTTACAAAAGGCATTTTTGGAGCAGGGACGCATAGGAATGCAGTTGCAGCTGGCTTGGTATCAGGGGATGTGGCCTAATTTGACAATGAGTTCCTGCTGGGCTTTTTCTACCAAAAAAGCCCTGAGTGAAGAAGATGAAGATATTGGATTTATATCCCACCCTCCACTCCGAAGAGTCTCAGAGCGGCTCACAATCTCCTTTACCTTCCTCCCCCACAACAGACACCCTGTGAGGTAGATGAAGATATTGGATTTATATCCCGCCCTCCACTCCGAAGAGTCTCAGAGCGGCTCACAATCTCCTTTCCCTTCCTCCCCCACAACAGACACCCTGTGAGGTAGATGAAGATATTGGATTTATATCCCACCCTCCACTCCGAAGAGTCTCAGAGCGGCTCACAATCTCCTTTCCCTTCCTCCCCCACAACAGACACCCTGTGAGGTGGGTGGGGCTGGAGAGGGTTCTCACAGCAGCTGCCCTTTCAAGGACCACCTCTGCCAGAGCTATGGCTGACCCAAGGCCATTCCAGCAGGTGCAAGTGGAGGAGTGGGGAATCAAACCCGGTTCTCCCAGATAAGAGTCCGCACACTTAACCACTACACCAAACCGGCTCTCCTAAGTCCTAGCTCTGCTAGTAGAACAATGGTGACATCAGGGGGTGTGGCCTAATATGCAAATGAGTTCCTGCTGGGCTATTTCTACCAAAAAAAGCCCTGAAGATAACATTAATATACAGACAATATAGAGAACATTGATTTCTGCCGGGCTCAGGGCAGTTAATAACAGCAAATTAACCATATAAAACATTAAAAACAGATTACACAATAAAATCAACCAACACATTTTTCAATCATTTAAGACCAAGATGTGCGTTTCCAATTGCTATGAATGATCTTCACAAGCTTCACTTATGGTGGTTCAGTGGGATTATCGGTGCTGTGGGGGTAAGAGCTACCTCCCTTCAGCCTCTAAGGAAAGGAAAGGTCCTCTGTGCAAGCACCAGTCATTTCCGACTCTGGGGTGACGTTGCTCTCACAACATTTTCACGGCAGACTTTTGTTATGGGGTGGTTTGCCATTGCCTTCCCCAGTCATCTCCACTTTCCCCCCAGCAAGCTGGGGACTCATTTTACCGACCTCAGAGGGATGGAAGGCTGAGTCAACCTCGAGCCGGCTACCTGAAAACCCAGCTTCTGCCGGGGATCGAACTCAGGTCGTGAGCAGAGCTTAGGACTGCAGTACTGCAGATTTAACACTCTGCGCCACGGGGCTCTTCCCAGTCTCTAAAGGCAAGTTTAAATAATTTAGTTTTACAGGCCCTGTAGAACTGTGGCAGGTCCCGCAGGGCCTGATGTTTTCAGGTAAGGCATTCCACAGAGCCGGGGCTATTACTGAGGACGCTCTGGCGGTAGACAGTCGAGCGTCTTTCGGTCCGGGGATCTTGAGGAGATGTTGCGACCCTGAACGAAGTGTTCTCTGGGGCACATATGGGGTGAGGCAGTCCCGAAGGCAGTAGGTGATGTGAAAGACCTCTGCCTGAGGCCCCGGAGAACAGCTGCCAGTCTGAGTAGACAAAACTGACCTTGATGGACCAGAGTTCTGATTCAGTAGAAGGCAGCTTCACGTGTGTTCAATATGTGATCAAATCCCAAGTGTTCCCCCCATGCACACACAACCCACAAACATGGACTGTATTGCAAATTCTCATATATATATATATATATATATATATATATAAATCATAACTCTGTCGCTGTAAATTGATCAATGGTCTATACCAGGGGTCCTCAAACTACGGCCCACGGGCCAGATGCGGCCCGCTGAGGACGTTTATGCGGCCCGCCGGGTTATGGCAAAATCAGACCAGAAGTGACGTTCGACCTAAACTCGCGTTAGCAACGCACACTTCCGGCACTGGGCTGAGGCGGCGGAGACAGAGTGTGAGGTGATACTGAGGTGAGGTGAGTTCCCAGGCCGGGGTGTGTGGTGTGGGGAAGGGAGAGAGATGCAGAAGATGGAGAACTGACGGCCCGCGGCCTTGTACAGTAACGGCAGTCTGGCCCTCCAACAGTCTGAGGGACAGTGAACTGGCCCCCTATTTAAAAAGTTTGAGGACCCCTGGTCTATACCGATCACTAGCCTGTAACTATATATATCTGAAAAGATGTCATCTCAATATAACCACTAAGCCACATTGACTCACTGGTATCTGTTTGGTTGCATCTTTAAGACCAACAGAGCTTTATTCAGAATGCAAGCTTTCGTGTGCTCTAAGCACACTTCATCAGGCAATAGTATGGAATGGCAAGCAGACCTAAATATGGAGGACGTGGGCAGCGAGTTAATATGCAGAGTGATGGAAATGTTTTTAGCAGATTAAAAGAATCGCAAATTGGGGTCTGGTGTTGGTTAGTGTTACAACACGAAAGGTAATATAAAGCCGATTGATGTCCATGTACTAAACCCATTAGTCATCCAGCGTGTAAAGTGCAATAAGTGAGTCTGTTGAAATGTTTCTGTTGTTCAGTCCGAGTTAAAATGTGGGCACAGGTTTCTCAGAGGTTTGATTTAAACATGTAACACACATATAAACGTAATTCTAGTTTGCCATTAGAAAAAAGAATACATTAAAATAGAGTGGAAGATGGGTTAGTATATGTAATGAGATAAACAGCCAGTATCCCTATCGGAGTATGTCAATATAAAGAACATTCTGATACGCTATTCTAAAAGAGAAATACATTATAACAAAGTTTTATTCAGAATGTAAGCTTTCATGTGCTCAGACCAACACGGCTGCCCACCTGGAAGCATCTGCTGGGTAAGGTTCTCAGAGGTACATCAAAGGAAATGCGTGCCTAAAAAGGTAGCAAACTTTCTTCAGACTCACTTGCTCTCCAAGTTCTGCTTGCCACTTAGGCAAAATGTGGCAGCTGCTTGAGGCTATACTGAACCCACGAAGAAATTCCACTACCCTTCAAAAACGCTTTTTTGCTTCCTTATAATTCAAGCATTTCCCCAAATCTACAATGCGCATTTTCATAGCGCAGAAAATGTATTCTTATGGTATCTAAAGAAGTATCTGAAGAAGTGTGCATGAACATGAAAACTTATACCTTGAATAAAACTTTCCTAGTCGTAAAGGAAGGACTTTTTTTTTTTTAGCAGGAACGCAGTTCCGGCTGGTTTAGCGTCAGGGGTGTGGCCTAACATGTAAATAAATTCCTGCTGGGCTTTTTCTACAAAAAGTCCTATGTTAAACAATGATAACATCAGGGGGTTTGGTCCAATATGCAAATGAGTTCCTGCTGGGTTTTTTCTACCAAAGAAGCCCTGCTTAAGGGTGCTACCAGACACTAACTTTGTTTAATTTAATTTAATTTTTACATTTATACCCCGCCCTATCCCGCAAGCCGGCTCAGGACGGCTCACAACAATAAAACAACAGAGTTAAAACAATACCATAAAAACTGACATTACAGAACTGGAGCAGCACAGTAAACCATCTTATAGACAAAGGCAGTAAACAGCATGCGACTGATGGCTAGCAGCATAACAAAACACCATAATGGTGAAATGCTTGGGGAAGTGATGTTCTGCATTCTTTATGGTGTTTTCTTTTCCCCTTCCAGCCAACACCCTCATTCACTGGATTTGTGCCTGGATGAAACCTGACAACCTAAATACAAAGCTGAAGACCACAAGCCTCTTAGGAAAACCTAGCCGACTCCTTCCCTCTGTCTGCACTGATGGGTGCCACCATAATGAGGCCTTTGATGCTCATGAGAACCTCTGAAAAAGTGCTGCAAGATCACCTGGTCTTCTCCAAGTCATAAGGAATTGAACCTCGTGGGTGTCATGGCGGATTAACGTTTCCTCATCCACTACGCTCTTATTTCTAAATCCCTTGTGCAGAGAGGGAAAAAACTTAATCCAAAGAAGACAGAAATCAATTAGGTCATTAACACCCTAAGCCTCTTAGCAAGAATTTCATATCTGTCTTGAAATCAGGAGGCGAAGCAATCATAGATATACAGACTGCTTATACAAGTTAGGAAAGGGCCTAAAGGCTTTATCCTGAGGCGCACATGGCAGCCAGTAGGTGCTTATGAAGATGCAACCGTAAACGCTGTATGTTATATGTGCCATCAAGTCACTTCCAATTTATGCCGAGTCTTATCAGGTCTTGCAAACGGAGGGCCGTGCCTTCCTTTTCTGAGCCAACCTTGATGTGCCATCAAGTCATTTCCAACTTATGCAGAATCTTATCAGGTCTTGCAAACGGAGGGCCATGCCTTCCTTTTCTGAGCCAACCTTGATGTGCCATCAAGTCATTTCCAACTTATGCCGAGTCTTATCAGGTCTTGCAAATGGAGGGCCATGCCTTCCTTTTCTGAGCCAACCTTGATGTGCCATCAAGTCATTTCCAACTTATGCCGAGTCTTATCGGGTCTTGCAAACGGAGGGCCATGCCTTCCTTTTCTGAGCCAACCCTGATGTGCCATCAAGTCATTTCCAACTTATGCCGAGTCTTATCGGGTCTTGCAAACGGAGGGCCATGCCTTCCTTTTCTGAGCCAACCTTGATGTGCCATCAAGTCATTTCCAATTTATGCTGACCCTTATCAGGCCTTGCAAATGGAGGGCCGTGCCTTCCTTTACTGAGCCAACCCATCTCATGTATTGAGCCAATCCATGTAACTATTACACACATCAAATTTCTTTTTACACTTGTGTGAATCATTCCTTACACATTGCGGGGGAGAAATTTCATGAGCCTTAAACCAGGGCTTAGTTTGTAGAAAAAGCCTAGAGGAACACATTTGCATATTAGGCCACACCCCCTGATGCCAAGCTAGCCAAAACTGCGTTCCTGTGCATTCCTGCTCAAAAAAAGCCGCAGCCTTAACCTTTGTGCTTCCCTAGCAATTACTTCAAAAGAAGATGATGATATTGGACTTATATTCTGCCCTATGCACTGAATCTCAGAGCGGTCACAATCTCCTTTTTCCTTCCCACCCCCACAACAGACACCCTATGAGGTAGGTGGGGCTGAGAGGGCTCTCACAGCAGCTGTGTCTTTTCAAGGACAACTTCTACACGAGCTATGGCTGACCCAAGGCCATTCCAGTAGGTGCAAGTGGAGGGGTGGGGAATCAAACCCGGTTCTCCCAGATAAGAGTCCACGCACTTAACCACTACACCAAACTGGCTATTCGGTGGTTCGCACGAAGCTGGAGCATCTCAATTTGCCTCAAAATTTGACTGTGAGCAAAATTCAGTATGCTATATCGCTCCTCCATTAAGCAAGAACCCAAAGTGGCATATACCGTTCTCCAGGGGTGAAATTCTAGCAGGAGCTCCTTTGCCTATTAGGCCATACACCCCTGATGTAACCAATCCTCCAATACAAAAAAGAGCCTTGTAAGCTGTTAGAGGATTGGCTACATCAGGGGAGGGTGGCCTAATATGCAAAGGAGCTCCTGCTAGAATTCCACCCCTGCCATTCTCCCTAGGAGGCAGATGAGGCTGCAAGCATGTGATTGGCCCAAGGTCAACCAATAAGCATTCATGACACAACGAGCCTTGTGGATACTGACTAAAGGGTAGCTGAGGAAGAGGAGACAGAACCAAAGAATTCCGGGGCGGGGGGGTGGGGTTGTCTCTAAATACAATGCCACTCAGTCTCATACTCAGGGCAGATTCCAACTGCCATGATTAATACTGGCCCAAGGAAGCAGATCACATGACCACCCTTCCCACACTCACCTGCCACCGCTTTGCAGTGCTCGTTTGGGATCTCTGTCTCGGCCGCAGGGGAACGCTTGCGTCTGATGAAGTGCTCCTTCCCGCTGAACGAAGACTCCGAGGCGTTCACTGGCTGTATTTGCACCAGCTCGGACCCGAGCTGGATGTAGCCCACCTGTCCAATCAAGAACAAAAACATTCCTATGACCTTTAAATCCTTTTGGATGACCTTGAATCCAGAGTGCCCCCCTTGGGCAAGCATGCACAAATGTTCCTGTTGCACAAGGCCTCATAACCAAGACTAAACACTCTAACCATTACAACAGGGGTGTCAAACAGGCAGCCCGGGATGCAATGCACTTCCAGCACGCAATGGAAGTGACATCATATCACCAGCGATGTGGGGACACTCTGGTATTCGGTCAAAAACTCTATGGCAGAAGCCATTTTTATCACAGAGGTTTTGTCCAAATACCAGAGTCCTGCGTTGTTGTCAACACAATGACATCACTTCTGGTACAGCTGCTAGCCCCCAGGTCCCGGAAAGGGATCCCCTAATTTGGGAGGCTTCTCTTTGCAGTAGGCCAGCTGGCCATTGAGGGAAACCCCTCCCCTACCAAGGATGTCACCGTGCAACGTCCCTGACAAGATGACATCACCCGGAAGTGACATCGTCGTGTAGGGACTGCTCTGGTTTTGGGCTAATCTCTATTTTTTAAGCCTGATTTAACAATAGAATTTTTGGTGCAATTATAAGAAACGTGTATTTGTAAGCCAAAGAAAGCGTTTATTTGTTGGTTTATTTTATTTTTATCCCGCCCTCCCCTGGCGCTTAACGACAATTAAAACAACATAAAATTAGATACATTTGTTCTCCCCCTCCAACCCTGATTTTCCCATATCTGAGCTGGGTTGTCACCAGTATGCAGATGGCACCCAGCTCTATCTTGATTGACGGCCATGCAGACGCCGCCCCGGAACATTTGACCAGGGCGCTAGAAGCTGTGGCTGGATGGCTGCAGTTAAGCCGGCTGAAGCTTAATGCGGCTCAGACGGAGGTCCTGTACCTGAGCCGAGGGGGGCTAAGATCAGACATCCGTCCCCCCACCCTGGATGGTGCTCCTCTTGTGCCATCCCAGAAGGTGAGGAGTCTGGGCTTGACACTGGATGTCTCCCTTTCTATGGAGGCCCAGGTCACAGCAGTTGCGCGATCTGCATTTCTTCATCTTCAGCAGCTCAAACAGCTGGCGTCCTATCTGACCCCTCCCCCCCCCATGACTTAACTACAGCGATCCATGCAACGGTCACTTCCAGATTGGACTACTGTTAACTCGCTTTACGCAGGCTTGCCCCTGAGGCTGATCCAGAAACTCCAACCGGTGCAAAATGCGACTGCACGGCTAGTAACTGGACTGCCTTTATGGGCAGGCAGTCGGCTGATGCTGTGCACATTGCACTGGTTACCAATCGAGTATCGAATCCGCTTCAAGGTTTTAGTATTGACCTTTAAAGCCTTACGCGGCCTGGGACCAACATACTTGCGGGACCGCCTCTCCCATAAGAGCCCCGAAGACTGCTGCGATCGACCAACCTTCTGGCCATCCCCGGCCTGAGGGACGTCCAGCTTGCCTCGACCAGAGCCAGAGCTTTTTCGGCCCTGGCCTGGTGGAATGAGCTCCCTGTGGAGATCCAGGCCCTACTGGATTTACTTGCGTTTCTGAGGGCCTGCAAGACGGAGCTGTTTCGCCAGGCCTTCGGTTGAGGCAGACAGACGTCTCTTCATTCTACTGCTTATACCATCTACTACCCTCCCCCACAATGGGCTATAACAGGGTTGCCAATCCCCAGGTGGGGGCAGGGGATCCCCCAGTTTTCAGGCCCTCCCCCTGTTTCAGGGTCGTCAGAAAGCGGGGGGAGGGGAGGGAAATGTCTGCTGGGAACTCCATGATTCCCTAGGGAGATTTATTCCCATAGAAAATAATGGAGAATTGATCCACGAGTATCAAGGGTTCTGGGGGAGACTGTTTTTTGAGATAGAGGCACCAAATTTTCAGTATAGCATCTAGTGCCTCTCCTCAAAATATCCCCCAAGTTTCAAAAAGATTAGACCAGGTGGTCCAATTCTATGAGCCCCAAAAGAAGGTTCTCCTATCCTTCATTATTTCCTATGGAAGAAAGGCATTGAAAAGGTGTGCGGTCCTTTTAAATGTGATGGCCAGAACTTGACCTTGGCTCCACCCCTAATGTCTCATGGCTCCACCCCCGAAGTCCCCAGATATTTCTTAAATTGGACTTGGCAACCCTAGGCTATAAAATTACAATGAGCCAGAATATTTGCTTTATCTGAAATATGTGCCTGCCCGCCTATGTATATTCTTTGTCACTTTGTTTTATTGGTATATTATTGAGTCATTACTGTATTTTAATTGTTTTATTACAATTCACCCTGTATGAGAAAGGGCAGAATATAAATCGACCAGATAAAATAAAAAATAAAAAAATATATCTCCCTCTATGATTCTTCCCTTCCCCCTTTTCCTATATCTGAAATTCAATAAAACTTTTAATTTGAAAAAAAAGAGAAGAATTTGCCCCCAAACCAGAGCATCCCCTGAACAACATCCCCAACACAATGACATACCTTCTGGGTGATGTCATCAGTTGGGGACATCATGCCATGTCCCCACCCACCCACAGAATGCCCTCCCCCAATCCCTCCGCCAGACCAATGAGGGGACCTGGCAACCCTAGGTGCACCCCAGAAATGACTTCATCACCTCACCGGCTTAGGCCTTCTTTTGCTGCCAGTAAGCCCCCACTCCCCGACCTGCTGATCAGAAGAGGGGAGGGTCCCAAGGCTCCCCTGCCCCCAAACAGGGTCCTGGCAAGCCTGATATACATGTGTAACCAGCTTGTAGGAAAGGAATGCATTCACTTTAAGAAAGAAAAGAAGATACTGGATTTATATCTCAGAGTGGCTCACAATCTCCTTTACCTTCCTCCTCCACAACAGACACCCTGTGAGGTGGGTGGGGCTGAGAGAGCTCTCACAGCAGCTACCCTTTCAAGGACAACTCCTACACGAGCTATGGCTGACCCAAGGCCATTCCAGCACCTGCAAGTGGAGGAGCGGGGAATCAAACCCGGTTCTCCCAGATCAGAGTCCGCACACTTCACCACTACACCAAACTGGCTCTCAAATGAAACTGGGAACCCGTGCCTGGGAAAACATGGGTTTTAAATCCTGCCTTCAGCTATACATGAGTTGAATATTAACATGAGAACTGCTCATTGCACATATAAGAAAAAAACAAGTGCACGCTGGATTTGGATTGTACATGCATTCACTGCAACTACTGTAAGCTACTGGTTTGCACTGCTAAGCTTGAGAAAGCTCAAGAACTGGCCACTGCGCTCGAGTAGGTGTGTCACATTCCACTTGAGTTTTTCACTAGCTTCTGCTCTAACATGTCCACCTCCTCCTATGTATGCCAGCAGTCCAGTAAGAACCCCAGGCCCAACTCAGAGGGGTCTCCGTTTGAACCCCACACTGCCAACACTACTGCCCGTACATCTCTGCACACCCTTCAGGCTTCCAACAGTGACAGCATTTTCCAGGCTATTTCTACATCCAGTCGAAAGGCCTTTTATTTGTTCCAGCTGACCAGGTGTTCCTTCCCTCCTCGCCAGTTTAATGTAGGTTTTAAACATTCAGCAGAAGCACTGTAAATCTGGTCTTTAAAAGACCACTGAAGAAGTGCCAGCCCTTTTCTTTAGAGCCAAATACATGTTACTGGGTGTGGCTGGAGGTGGAGGGGGGGGGGGGAGAAGAGAAGAATCTGCTTAACCATTCCCCCAGCTCGAAAGCCAAACTGGCACCAGTTGGAGAAAATGACTTAAAGAACCACTGGAAAGGCGGATGGTTTTACATTGGCTGCAAGACTGAGCCGCTTTTTAGCCCGTGCAATTAGTACGCGGTGCGCTGGAGTGGTTGGAATGCTGGAGACCCAGGTCGAAATCCCCGCTCTGCCATGGAAACTTTGCTGAGCGACCTCGGGCCAAACTAGGGTTGCCAATTACCAGTTGGGTAAAGACAGCACAACCGAAGTTATAGTGACCAGTTAGCTAAGGATGTATCGAAACAAAATCATACAAATATGTTCAATAGAAGACTAAATAGCAATAACAATTCCCCAAAAGCTTCACAGCTCCATCCAAGGAGTCCCAACGAACAGGTCGACTTGCTTATTTCTGCTTCGAATCCTCTTCTAGCATCGGGTGCTCCAACCACATCTCTCAACCGAAGGCAAAAGCTCAGGAAACAACATCAAGGGGTTTCTGATGCAACAGTAAGCTGCAAAAAGCTGCAAAACCCACAAGACTCTTTTTCAGTGCATCCAAAGACTGCGCATCGAACTCCCAATGGACAACTGGGACAGGAAGTCTCCAGTAAGATTTCAAAATGGCACTACACTCCAAAAGGCTCCTTTGATGGAGCTGTGAGACTTGCTAGTTCGTCTTCTATTGAACATATTTGTATGATTTCGTTTCAATACATTCTTAGTTAATTAGTCACTATAACTTCAGTTGTGCTGTCTTTATCCTACGTGACCTCTCTCCCTTTACTAATCCCCAGCTGGAGGCAGGGGATCCCCTGGTTTGGTGCCCCCTCCCACTTCAGGGTCATCAGAAAGCGAGGTGAGGAGAGGGAGGGAAATGTCTGCTGACACTGGAGTCTGACTATGGAGTCTGATTCCTATAGGGTATAATGGAGAATTGATCCATGGGTATCTGGGGCTTTGGGGGGGGGCTGTGTTTTGAGATAGAGGTACCAAATTTTCAGTATAGCATCCAGCGCTTCTCCTCAAAACACCCCCCAAGTTTCAAAAAGATTGGCCCAGGGGGTCCAATTCTATGAGCCCCAAAAGAAGGCAGCCCCGACCTTCTTTATTTCCAGTTGGAGGAAAGGCATTTAAAAGGTGTGCAGTCCCTTTAAATGTGATGGCCAGAACTCCCTCTGGCATTCAATTATGCTCGTCACAGCCTTGCTCCTGGCTCCACCCCCAATGTCTCCTGGCTCCACCCCCCAAAGTCCCCAGCTATTTCTTGAGTCAGACCTGGCAACCCTAGGCCAAGCACACCCTCTCCGCCAAGCTGCCCTCACAGGGTTGTTGTGAGGATGAAATGAAGGAGCAGAGACCCATGCCAGCCACCGGGGGTCCCTCTTGAGGGGAGAGGCCGTGCGCAGAGGAAGCAAATGGTCTTGGGAGAGACAGGGTTGAATGAGGCCTCTTGGCTAGCAGGAGTGCCAGACACTCTGCCGGGTACTTGGAATAGCTGCACTACTAAATCTGAAGCCGCTGAAGCCGAGCACAGCTGGGGAATGCAAAAATATGAGCATCATCAGGCAGACGCCTGGCGAGCATACAGCCCTGGACGGCTATGGTCATGTTGGAGAATGCACAAGCTGCTGCAGTTGCCTCTATTTTTGCTCTGAACCACTGGAGCCGTACAGGGCACTAAGCACTCGTTTCAGCTGCAAACTGGTGGTGCTACTGTTTGCCTTCAAGAAGTGCCTGGGGACATTCCAGCAGGAGGAAGAGGAATAAGAGGAGGAGGAGGAAGGAGAAGGAGGATGAGTTTGGATTTATACCCTGCCCTTCATTAGCCAAAGGAGTCTCAGATCGGCTTACAAATCTCCTTTCCCTTCCCCTCCCCACAACAGACGCCCTGTGGGGCAGGTGGGGCTGAGAGAGCTCTCTCAGAACTGCCCTTGAGCAAACTTGTGGCTGACCCAAGGTCACATCAGCAAGTGCTCACGGAGGAGTTGGGGAATCAAACTTGATTCTCCCCGATAAGAGTCTGTGCACTACAGTCTGTCCTTTTTCAGACTTGTAAGGAGGGAAAGCCCTCACTTAGATGGTCTAGGATAGCCTAAATTCGTCATATCGCAGAAGCTACACGGGGTCACTCCTGGTTAGCACTTGGATGGGAGACCCCCCAAGAAAGTCCAGCGCTGCTACAAAAAGGCATGTAATAGCATAACACCTCTGTTCATCTCTTGCCTTGACATGGGTAGACCAGGCTAGCCCCACTCTCATCAGGTCTTGGAAGCCAAGAAGGTTGGCGCTGGTCAGTATATGGATGGGAGACTCCAAGGAAGTCTAGGGTTGCTATGTAGAGGCAGGCAATGACAAACCACCCCCGAATGTCTCTTGCCTTGGCATGAAACGCTTGGGGCTCTTTAGCTTGGAGAAACGTCGACTGTGGGGTGACATGATAGAGGTTTACAAGATAACGCATGGGATGGAGAAAGTGGAGAAAGAAGTCCTTTTCTCCCTTTCTCACAATACAAGAACTCGTGGGCATTCGATGAAATTGCTGAGCAGACAGGTTAAAACGGATAAAAGGAAGTACTTCTTCACCCAAAGGGTGATTAACGTGTGGAATTCACTGCCACAGGAGGTGGCGGCGGCCACAAGTATAGCCACCTTCAAGAGGGGTTTAGATAAAAATATGGAGCACAGGTCCATCAGTGGCTATTAGCCACAGTGTGTGTGTATATATAAAATTTTTGGCCACTGATTGACACAGAGTGTTGGACTGGATGGGCCATTGGCCTGATCCAACATGGCTTCTCTTATGTTCTTATGGGTAGACCAGGCTAGCCCTACTCTCATCAGTTCTTGGAAGCTAGGCAAAGTTGGCTTTGGTCAGTATTTGGATGGGAGACCACCAAGGAAGTCCAGGGTGGCTACGCAGAGACGGGCAATCGCAAACCACCTCTCGTTTCCTGCTTTGAAACCCCTACAGTGTCACCTTAAATTAGCTGTGGCTTGACGACAACAAAAAAGAGGAGGAAAAGGGAATATAACTAGCCAGCAATGTCCCATCTAAGCTGCAGAGTCTTGTGAGTAAAAATTCTACTTTGTGAGCTGCCGGCATGGAAGTTGTGAGCTACTGCATAAATTATTGTGCTCTGGGGTCATCCTTCCTGAGCGCAGACAAAAATGTGTGAGCGGGAGGCTAAAAATCTGTGAGCTAGCTCACGCTAACTCAGCTTAGAGGGAACACTGCTAGCCAGGTATGTCCACGTTAATCACACACACTTTGCTCAACCACTATCCAGAAAGCAATACAGGTTCTGGTTTAGATCGCAGAGGGGTAATCTGCACTACTGCAGAATGCTGGCCCGGCTCACACAGTATGAAAAAAAAAAATTCCTAGGCTAGCATCACAAGCAGATCTCATGTCCCTGAAAATGCTAGCTTTCTAAATGCAGGGCACTGTTACATACAGAGGCTGACTCCAACACACAACTCCTGACCTGAAAAGCCAAGACGTCACTTGGCAGTAACTGAAGCTAGCATTCGCAAGCCTTTCTGCTGCAGAACTTTCTTAATCCACTCCAATCACAATTAAAATACATACTGTGGATTTGCCAAGTTGAATTTCGTGGTGGGGAAAAACTGCCAAGACCCCCGAGGTCCCTTACAGCAGAACCGGAGGCCAAGATCCCCACGCTGATTAAATTGGAAGTACGGTTTCACAAGATCTAAATTGACTTTGAAAACACAATCTTCACCGGTTTTCAGGCTCGGATTATATAAGAGCAACGATCCCGCGTGAGACAACAGAACTTTGGGGGTAGGCCATGAATATTTCGAACCCATGGTAGGAAAGACTTCTCCGTGAGGCAGAATACCGTCTTGACTGAGAACACTTGCAGTGTTCTGAAGTCCAAAAATCCACACATTTGCCCCAGATGTTATTCAATCTAGCTTTAATTTTGTGAGTAATAGGACTGGATGCTGCAAGCCAACAGAACAACTCATTCCAGATAACAGGAAGCCCTGAAAATTTACCTGAATCTCAAGGAAGAAGAAGAAATTGGATTTATAACCCACCCTTCACTTGGAGTCTCAGAGCGGCTTACAATCTCCCAGGGCTTTTTTTGAGCAGGAGCGCAGTTCCGGTTGGCTTGGTCTCAAGGAGGTGTGGCCTAATATGCAAAATGAGATCCTGCTGGGCTGTTTCTGCAAAAAAGCCCTGTGTGAAACAATGGTGACATCAGAGGGTGAGGCCTAATATGCAAATGAGTTCCTGCTGGGCTGTTTCTCCTGGAAAAGCTCTACCATCTCCTTTCCCTCTCCCTCCTCACAACAGACACCTTGTGAGGTAGGTGGAGCTGAGAGAGCTCTGACAGAAACTGATCTTGAGAGAACAGCCCTGAGAGAACTGTGTCTGACCCATGGTCACCCAGCAGCTGCATGTGGAGGAGGCGGGAATCAAACCTGGTTCTCCCAGATTAGACTCTGCACACTTAATCTCTACACCAAACTGGCTCTACACCAAATCGGAGACCTGCAACTGAACTGTCAAGATGAGTGGAAGATTTAAAAAAAAAAAAAATCTGACAGAGTTTTATATTAGCAGCAACTCAAGAGGAATGAACTCTTTGGCTCAGAGGCCAAATTCTGCTTTATTGTAAGACAGGCAGAAATCAACCATCGGCAAGGAGAGCCACGGATCTAGCTTGGCTGCTCCCCTTGTTCAAAAAACTCTGCTCAATTATTCTCCTATAGACCCGCAAAATTAATCCACACATTATTCATGACACACCACAAACAAGCACAACTTTACGGAATGTTCTTCTGGGTCATTTGGGTGTTGTTGTTGTCTTTTAAAAAAAAAATAGGATAAGAGATATTTTCCAACACCACCCCTTTCATTGTGAGAGAACTTCCGCCTTTTTAAAACTCACATTTGCTGCCATTTGTTCTGCATCTAATTACCAGTTTTAGTCATTTAGGCAAGAACAGCCAACCAGGAAGCACACAAGCAGGCCTCATGTGGCGCAGGAGCTCACAGAAGTGGGGCTCCGGAACGTCTACATTCTATTATGCTTTTTCTTTCTTCCCCCCAGCCCCACCCCAAAAAACCCCTCCTTGCTTCTGGGCTCCATTGTTCAAACCCCCTGGAAGAATTCTGCTGAACTCTCTGATTTAACAAAATTTCTCATATTTCTCCCCACAAAAAAGGAGGGGGAATAACCCCAACATATCAAGCAGACCGATGAAAATCTTCCTCATGAAACTGTGGCCAAATAAGAGAAAGTAATTTAAAAGGTATGAAAGGAGTAAGGTTTTCTTACGACAATTCTAATTCAAGAAGCAATTGAAGGGAGATGCTGAGTTGATATAAATGAGTACACCTTCGGGTGATGTCAGGGGGTGTGTGGCAAATGCAAACGAGTCGTACTAATGAGCTCCGGCATCTCTTTTTCTACAAAAGGACCCCCCTGCACATGGGTTTGGATCAAACCCAGTTTTTCTACTAGTGGAAAAGAAAGGAAGAAGATGAAGAAGTTATTGGATTTATATCCCACCCTCCATTCCGAAGAGTCTCAGAGCGGCTCACAATCTCCTTTACCTTCCTCCCCCACAACAGACACCCTGTGAGGTAGATGGAGATATTGGATTTATATCCCGCCCTCCACTCCGAAGAGTCTCAGAGCGGCTCACAATCTCCTTTACCTTCCTCCCCCACAACAGACACCCTGTGAGGTAGATGAAGATATTGGATTTATATCTCACCCTCCACTCCGAAGAGTCTCAGAGCGGCTCACAATCTCCTTTCCCTTCCTCCCCCACAACAGACACTCTGTGAGGTAGATGAAGATATTGGATTTATATCCCGCCCTCCACTCCGAAGAGTCTCAGAGCGGCTCACAGTCTCCTTTCCCTTCCTCCCCCACAACAGACACCCTGTGAGGTAGATGAAGATATTGGATTTATATCCTGCCCTCCACTCCGAAGAGTCTCAGAGCTGCTCACAGTCTCCTTTACCTTCCTCCCCCACAACAGACACCCTGTGAGGTGGGTGGGGCTAGAGAGGGCTCTCCCAGCAGCTGCCCTTTCAAGGAAACCTCTGCCAGAGCTATGGCTGACCCAAGGCCATTCCAGCAGGTGCAAGTGGAGGAGTGGGGAATCAAACCCGGTTCTCCCAGATAAGAGTCCGCACACTTAACCACTACACCAAACTGGCTCTCCTTTGACCGCCCAGAAAGGCTATGCTGAGGTTCATGGGACTGGCATGTCAAGTTGTAGTATGGTGCAGAATTGGGCAAGATTCAGTGAAAAGGGCTGGCTGGTTCCAACCCTCAGTGAACTGACACACAAATATAACATAACATCTCAGATTGCCTTCACATAAGTCCAAGAGTAGCTCAAAGTAAGCTAATACAAGTTTTAATTGTTTATATGCAGTTTAGCTGTTGTTTAACTGCTGATCTGAACAGTGTTTATTTGCGTTATTTATATTCTCCCTTTCTCGGTGGAGGTGGAAGAAGATGATGACTTTACTCTGAATCACAGTCTCACAGAGCGGCTCACAATCTCCTTCACTCTCCTCCCCCACAACAGACACCCTGTGAGGTAGGTGAGGCTGAGAGAGCTCTCCCAGAAGCTGCCCCCCTTTCAAGGACAGCTCTGCAAGAGCTATGACTGACCCAAGGACATTCCAGAAGCTGCAAGTGGAAGAGTGGAGAATCAAACCCGATTCTCCCAGATAAGAGTCCACGCACTTAACCACTACACCAAACTGGCTCTCAAAACAGTTCACGTTATTCTCCTCTCCTCCTGTGATTAAGTGTGGTAAACTGACCCTGTGAGGTTGGTTAGGCTGAAAGTGTGTGACTCGTAAGAACATAAGAGAAGCCATGTTGGATCAGGCCAATGGCCCATCCAGTCCAACACTCTGTGTCACACAGTGGCCAAAAAAACCAAGTGCCATCAGGAGGTCCACCAGTGGGGCTAGAAGCCCTCCCATGCACCAGAGCATTACGGCCCCTGACAGAGAGTTCCAACAATACCCTGTGGCTAATAGCCACTGATGAACCTCTGCTCCATATGCTTATCCAATCCCCTTGAAGCTGTCTACGCTTATAGCCGTCGCCACCTCCTGTGGCAGTGGCAGTGAATTCCATGTGTTAATTACCCCTTGAGTGAAGAAGTCCATGACCACAGAATCCTAGAGTTGGAAGGAGTCCTAGAGGCCATCTAGTCCAACCCCGTGGTCGATGCAGGATCAGTCTAAAGCATCCCTGACAGGCAGGAAATCATTTGCATATTAGGCCACCCCCCTTGGTGTCACCAAGCGGCCCCGTGGTGCAGAGTGGTAAAGCAGCAATACTGCAGTACTGTGGTCTGAACTCTCTGCTCACGACCTGAGTTCGATTCCGGTGGAAGATGAATTCAGGTAGCCGGCCAAAGGTTGACTCAGCCTTCCATCCTTCCAAGGTCGGTAAAATGAGTACCCAGCTTGCTGGGGGCGGGGAGTGTAAAAGACTGGGGAAAGCAATGGCAAACCACCCCGTAAAAAGTCTGCTGTGAAAACACTGTGAAAGCAACATCACCCTAGAGTCGGAAATGACTGGTGCTTGCACAGGGGACCTTTCCTTTCCTTTCCTTGGTGTCACCATTGTTTCACACATGGCTTTTTTGTAGAAAAAGCCCATCAGGAACTCATTTGCATATTAGGCCACACCCCCTGATGCCAAGTCAGCCAGAACTGCGTTCCTGAGAGTTTCTGTTCAACCCTCCACTCCACCCCTCCCCTCCCCGCCGCCCCGGTCCTCAGTCTCAAGCAAACTGTGCTGTCCACCTTCTAGTAACTTCCGCTGTCACCAAGATTCTGGTGGCAAGTGCACCCATCTGAACATCTGGCTGGGCTTCCTTAGCAGCTGGGCATAGTTAGAAGACCTCCTGCCCATGTGTCTGGTTGCGCGTTTCAGGATATGTCGTTCTTTTCCCACAAGCTGTCCTTTGCCAACAATGATGCCGTTAGTAAGGCTGGAAGGAGACGAAGGAGAGGAGATGGCCTGTGCTCCTATCTGTTGCGGTTAGTTTCTTGCCGAGCCCGTACTGCATCACGGATGTGTGGTAGGCAGATGTCATGGACACGATTGTTGTTTGCGAACAATCCTTGGTGGACGCTCTCCCACAGATGGTATTCCCATTTTAATTGCATTGGCTTTCAGGAGCTCACAGGGCTTCCGAGCAACCCACTCCTCCCAGAGGGAGAGGCTTAAAAACTTCAGATCGAGCGCGCAGCAATGCCCTTGCGCCCCACCTCGTCTCGATCCAACTTTCCAGATGGAAAGTACAGAAGCAGGAGGCACAACTCAGCGGTCAAGCCCACGCTTTGCATGCAGTAGGCCCTCAGTTCAATCTGGTCATTCCAGTTCAAGCAACCACAAAAACAGAAGCCAGTTCACAGTACCAGGAAACACTCCTCTCCAGGGCTTTTTTGTTGTTGTTGAAAAAGCCCAGCAGGAACTCCTTTGCATATTAGGCCACATGCCCGATATCACCATTGTTCCACGCAGGGTTTGTTGGGGTATAAAAAGCCCAATGGGAACTCCTTTGCATATTAGGCCACACCCCCAACATCACCATTGTTTCACGCAGGGCTTTTTTTGGTAGAAAAAGCCTGACAGGAACTCTTTTGCATATTAGGCCACACCCCCAACATCACCATTGTTTCACGCAGGGCTTTTTTTGGTAGAAAAAGCCTGACAGGAACTCTTTTGCATATTAGGCCACACCCCCATCATCACCATTGTTTCACGCAGGGCTTTTTTGGTAGAAAAGCCCAGCAGGAACTCCTTTGCATATTAGGCCACATGCCCGATGTCACCATTGTTTCACACAGGGTTTTTTTGGGTATAAAAAGCCCGACAGGAACTCCTTTGCATATTAGGCCACACCCCCATCATCACCATTGTTTCGTGCAGGCCTTTTTTGTAGAAAAGCCCAGCAGGAACTTCTTTGCATATTAGGCCACACCCTCGACAGCACCATTGTTTTACGCAGGGCTTTTTTTTGGTAGAAAAAGCCCAGCAGGAACTCCTTTGCATATTAGGCCACACCCTCGACAGCACCATTGTTTTACGCAGGGCTTTTTTTTGGTAGAAAAAGCCCAGCAGGAACTCCTTTGCATATTAGGCCACACCCTCGACACCACCATTGTTTTACGCAGGGGTTTTTTTGGTAGAAAAGCCCGGTAGGAACTCCTTTGCATATCAGACCCCCCCCCCAACATCATCATTGTTTGGTATAAAAAGCCCAGCAGGAACTTCTTTGCATATTAGGCAACACCCCTGACATCACCATTGTTTCACACAGGGCTTTTTTTGGTAGAAAAAGCCCAGCAGGAATGCATTTGCATGTTAGGTCACACCCCTGACCAAGCTAGCCAGAACTGCCTACCTGTGTACTCCTGTTGTTTTTTTTAAAGCCCAGCTTCTCTCAGCCAGGAAGTGCATCCACCATTCTAGATGGCCCCAGAAGACACTTCCCGCCTTTGCCATCAAACCTTTCGTTTTCATAATCATATCTATTCCAAAGCAGGATGTGGATTAGAAGATCTATAAAGTGGAGTTAAGAGACAGACAAAGAGATTCTCTGCCAACCTAAAGAAGTCCCCAGTGTGCCAAAAAATCTGAAATCTTTTGGATTTGGGGGGGATGGATTTAAAAACTCCGCTGCCAACCTTCTTTCTCCCCACCTCTCCACTCTCTTTGGCATCGCTAGACTGCCTGGCACCCTAAGCAAGGCAAACTTCCGGGGGCCCCCTCTGCACTGATAGTCGCCACGTCCCATGGGGGGGGGCGCCAAGAAGGCCAGCACCCTAAACAGTCACCTAGTTTGCCTACTTGCAGGGCTGGCCCTATTTGCCATGGCAAAGCAGAGTTGGGGAAGCAAGCAAGCAAGGAAAGTTTTTTCCTTCCCATCTGCTCCTCGTCACCACTGCCGGGTTTTCACACAGTGTTCTGGGCTGTTTCTTGTAACCCAATCTCCTCTCTGAACACATTTGTGAACGTGGCTCTCTGCAGGCCACGGACTGAGTGCCACTGCCTGAAACAGCTGGGGGCTGCAGGACACGACGGACCACCTCTTCCCATATTGACCACCCCACCAGCTGGATCCTTTTCTCAAGCCCTGCCCTCTACTGCCCCACTTGCAGAGGTGAGGCAGGTGGCGACCAGAGACAGGGATTTCTCAGTGGGGGCACCTCACCTTTGGAATTTATGGCCTGTGACTATTTTATCCATTTCATTTTTAGCATCGCTATATATGCCTTATGCTGCTTTATACCAGGGATGGCCAAACTGTGGCTCAAGAGCTCTTTCACATACATTGTGTGGCTCCCAAAGCCCCTACTGCCCCATCGGCTGGCTTGGAGAAGACACTTGTCACTTTAAATCAATTCTCCAAGGCAAGCTGGTTGGCAGCTTGGCGAATGCATTTAATGTTAAAGTTGCTTTCTTTTTACCTCTCCCTCCCGCCACCCATTTGCCTGCCTGCCTTCCTGTTCTCAAACATCTGACATTCATGTCTTTTGGGCCTCAAACGTCTGACATTTATTCTACGTGGCTCTTACGTTAAGCAAGTTTGGCCAGCCCTGCTTTATACGCTGGGATTTTTTTCCACTGACCTGCTTTTGTTGCCCTGGTTTTCCAAAATATATTTCTAGGTATTGTT
Organism: Heteronotia binoei; assembly: GCF_032191835.1. Lineage (NCBI taxonomy): Eukaryota > Metazoa > Chordata > Lepidosauria > Squamata > Gekkonidae > Heteronotia > Heteronotia binoei. Next base: position 12,512,070 of record NC_083241.1, read on the forward strand.
TTAGTGGAGCCCCGTGGCGCAGAGTGGTAAAGCTGCAGTACTGCAGTCACAGCCCTCTGCTCACAACCTGAGTTCGATCCCAGCGGAAGCTGGTTCAGGTAGCTGGCTCAAGGTTGACTCAGCCTTCCATCCTTCCAAGGTCAGTAAAATGAGTACCCAACTTGCTGGGGGAAGGCAATGGCAAAAAAAAAAGGTAAAGGTAGTCCCCTGTGCAAGCACCAAACCACCCTGTAAAAAGTCTGCCATGAAAACGTCGTGAAAGCAACGTCACCCCAGAGTCGAAAACGACTGGTGCTTGCACAGGGGACCACCTTTACCTTTTTATTGTTTTACTGGTTTTGCTGTACAGCATCTCAAGCAAGTTCCACAGAGGTGGCCTATAATTTCCATAAAGTTAGATTAAATATTAGGATTTGTAGAATCTTTTGGGCTCAAGTGCCGTGTTCTACTGGAGAAAGTTTTCCTTCCAGACGTTTCGTTCTCAGCTGCGGAGAACATCCTCAGTGGCGTCGCAGCCGGAGCAGGCGCTCTGACCTTCTTGGCTGCTGTGCATTGAGTGGGGCCAGGGCTGCTGGAGAGCTGCTATTTCTAGGCTGGAGGGGGTGTGGTGAAAGGGCAATTGGTTTGTGGATGTGCCCATTGTTTGGTGGGGCTTCCTGGAAAGGTAGTGATGAGGAAACTGGCTGTTGAATGTGACCATGGTTCTGTGTTAATTGCTGGGAGGGTTGGAAGGGGTGTGAAGATAAGGAAGATGGTTGTTGACTGTGCTGATTGTTCTGTGGAATTTGCTGGTTGTTCTGTGACTTTCTGCTAGGGTGTTTTGCAGAGCTGAGTACCAAGATGGGTGGATGAAAATGCCTTCTTCCTTTCTGCCCTTTCACCACACCCCCTCCAGCCTAGAAATAGCAGCTCTCCAGCAGCCCTGGCCCCACTCAATGCACAGCAGCCAAGAAGGTCAGAGCGCCTGCTCCGGCTGCGACGCCACTGAGGATGTTCTCCGCAGCTGAGAACGAAACGTCTGGAAGGAAAACTTTCTCCAGTAGGAACACGGCACTTGAGCCCGAAAGATTCTACAAACCCTAATGATGTTATCAGCCGTGAAAACCTGAAAGCTTTGATAAGATTAAATACTCAGCTACAAGGGCCAAAAGGTTGAGTAGCCACAAGCCCATCTCTTCTCTGTGCAAGAGGAACTGCTCTATATTAACGCTTCACACAAGAAACTGGCCTCCCTCAATGCCAATCATAATCAGAAGCATTCATCTAGCATTTTTCCCCTAAAGGACAAACGACCTCTAGGGTTGCCAACCCTCAAGGTGGGGCCTGGAGGTCTCCTGGAATCACATCTGGTCTTTGGACTACAGATATCAGCTCCCTTGGAGGAAACAGCAGCTGCAGAGGGCGAACTGTATGACGTCCCATAGGTTGTAGGTGAAATCCTGCCTCAAACACCTGCCTCCACAGGGCTTGCCCCTAAATCTCCCAGGTGTGTGTTGATAACCTCAGATTTCCCATACATCACTTCAAGCCTGCTCTGTACCGGCAGAAGAGTTCAGAGGTTGGGATACATAATAGACATAGGAACGCGGTTCCTGCCTGCCTAGCACCAGGGGGAATGGCCTAATATGGCCTGGGACCTGCCTACCTGAAGGACCGTCTCTCCCCACATGTTCCCCAGAGAGTACTGAGGTCGGGAACTCAAAATCTTCTCACTATCCCTGGGCCAAAAGAAGCCCGCTTAAAATCCACCAGAGATAGGGCTTTCTCTGTTATGGCCCCTACATGGTGGAATCAGCTGCCGGAGGAGGTGAGGGCCCTGTGGGACCTTGCTCAGTTCCGCAGGGCCTGTAAGACGACCCTCTTCCGGCTAGCTTACACCTAGCTAAGATGAGAAACTCAATGTAGCTTGCCAGACTCCTGTTTTATATATATATTTTTGGAATGTTTACTGGTTTTAAGGTTTTAACTGTTTTAAATGTTTAACTGTTATTTAAATATTGTCTAATCTTATGTTTGACTAGTTGTTGGGAGCCACCCTGAGCCACTCGTGGGAAGGGCGGGATATAAATCTTAAATAAATAATATGCAAATGAGTTCCTGCTGGGCCTTTTCTATCCCAGCGGTGCCACCAGGGATGTGGCCTAATATGCAAATGAGTTCCTGCTAGGCTTGTTCTACAAAGAAAGCCCTGTGGGAAGCAAGAGTGCTGTCAGGGGGTGTGGATGTCAGCAAATGGTTCCTGATGGGCTATTTCTACATGAGGGTTGCTAACTCTGGGCTCGGAAATCCCTCGAGATTTGGGGGTGAGGGCAGGGAAGGGCCAGGTGTGGGGAAGAGGCCCAGGGCTGCCAAGTTCCCACCGGGGGCGGGCCCCAATCCACCAGCAGGGAGGAGGCCACCAGGGGAATCTCTGCTCCCCAAAGAGCCCCATTGCCACACGGCATGAAAGTGACATACTGCGCTGGGCACGTTGTGCAGGGGCGCTCTAGGAATTCACAGGAAACACTACGGTTTTGTGCAGGGGCGCTCTAGCAGTTTGGTGGAAACGTCTTCCCCCAAATTGCTAGAGTGCGCCCGTGCAAAACTTTAGCGTTTTCCCACGAATTCCTAGAGTGTCCCCACATGACGCAACACTTCTGGGTGACATCATCGTGCCACACGCACAAAAAAGCCCCCCACTGGCAGCCACAGGGGACTTGGCAACCCTGGAGAGGCCAGACCTCAGTGGGGCAGAATGCCACAGAGTCTACCGTACGAAGCAGTTCTTTTCCCCCGCGGAAACTGCCTGGAGAAGAGTTGTCATTCCAGATCCCCAGGCCCAACCTGGAGGGTGGAAACCCTAAGCTGAATGGCTGTCTCTAGGCGTGCGCACACACCCTGGTGCGCTGATGCTCAAATTAGGGTTCCTGCAGCTCGCACTCCAAGCAAGCCGACCACACCAATGCTTTTGATCCCTCCGATTCCTTTCATGGCTACATCCAGAATTCATACAGCGGAATCTCGCCTTTGCAAAGTCAATGGGGGAAAGGGGGAGAGAACCCAGCTCGGCCCATTCAGCATTTTCTGCCGGGAGTATTGCCAGTAGAGTGTTACTAATTCAGCCTCCACCACCGCAGTGTCTCGGAGCAATACATGTTGTCACTACAAATGAATTCCTCTAATTTTTCTCTCAACCCCCCCCCCCCCGCCCCCTTCGCAAGTTCCTTTCGCGGTCTGCTTGTTCGTTTTTCAGCTGGCCCAGAAGAAAGAGCAGGTTTAAGAGCTCAGCGATTCATGAATGAAATCAACAAAGCATACTTCACAGCCAAGAGGGGGAGGGATGAAAAAAACACACACCAAACCCCGTCAGCATTTCAGAAGTGGAAGCGGCTGTATCGGTTTGAAGCTGTAAGGAGGCCGCGGTGGCGCTTGGCTTGGCTTCGCCCATTCGTCACAAAGGGGGGGGGAGTGGGATTCCATGACGGTCACACAGGTGCTCACCTGAGGCACAGCTCATGCACGCAGACCACCCCCCTCCCCCAGGACCACCGGGCGACGGCTTCCCAAGCGTAAGCCTCCTGTGTCTGCCCGTAGGGCACGGAGTCAAGTGACAGAGACAGAAGAAGAAAAAGAAGACTGCAGATTTATACCCCGCCCTTCTCTCTGACTCAGAGCGGCTTACAATCTCCTTTATCTTCTTCCACCACAACAGACACCCTGTGAGGTGGGTGGGGCTGAGAGGGTTCTCACAGCAGCTGCCCTTTCAAAGACAGAGGCTCAGAGCGGCCTACAATCTCCTTTCCCTTCCTCTCCCACAACAGACACCCTGTGAGGTAGATGAAGATATTGGATTTATATCCCGCCCTCCACTCCAAAGAGTCTCAGAGCGGCTCACAATCTCCTTTCTCTTCCTCCCCCACAACAGACACCCTGTGAGGTAGATGAAGATATTGGATTTATATCCCGCCCTCCACTCCGAAGAGTCTCAGAGCGGCTCACAATCTCCCTTCCCTTCCTCCCCCACAACAGACACCCTGTGAGGTGGGTGGGGCTGGAGAGGGCTCTCACAGCAGCTGCCCTTTCAAGGACAACCCCTGCGAGAGCCATGGCTGACCCAAGGCCATTCCAGCAGCTGCAAGTGGAGGAGTGGGGAATCAAACCCGGTTCTCTCAAGTAAGAGTTTGCACACTTAACCACTACACCAAACTGGGGTGGGCAGGTTTCAGGGGTTCCGGCTCCATTGACTTTCCTGCGCAGTCACAAAACCACGACAAACTGATGAACCCCACGTCCTGACCAGACCGAGATGGAAGGGTGAGAAACACAGACGAGTCTGGTTTCTCACCATGGAATTAGAGGAACCGAGGCAAAAGCTCCGGGACGGTTAACGTTTTAAGGCCGCAATGCAGTTTCTGAGACTGCTCTGTCCGCAGGAGGTTAACAGGAGGTGCCTCAAATGAGAGGACTGGTTACAGCAGACAAGTTGCTTGCAAGGCAAAAAGTCACCTGTGTGTGGTCAAGCGAAGGGGCAGAGAGGGCAAGGACCAGACTAGCAGCCGCGTAAAGGAGCCCTGTGGTGCAGAGTGATAAGCTGCAGTCCTGCAGTCCAAGCTCTGCTCAAGACCTGAGTTCGATCCCAGCGGAAGCTGGGTTCAAGTAGCCAGCTCAAGGTAGACTCAGCCTTCCATCCTTCCGAGGTCGGTCAAATGAGGACCCAGATTGCTGGAGGGAAAGTGTAGATGACTGGGGAAGGCAATGTCAGAAGTGAAGCTGAGTCTGCCCTGACTAGTATTTGGATGGGAGACCACTAAGGTAGTCCAGAGGTGCTATGAAGAGGCAGGCATCGGCAAACCAACGCTGTCCAACTCCTCCCTTGAAAACTCCACAGGATTGCGCTAATTCGCCTGCGATGAAACAGCACTTTCCACCCCCATCCCATGTCAATAAATAGCAGTCCCCATTTTCCTCCCTGAAGACTGTGAGGCTCCTGAATGCCCTCTCTGTTCCCCGTTGTTCCCCAGCTCCCTGAGGAAATGTTAAATAGTGTCGGTGTGAGGCACAGGGCTTGCTGACAGAGACTCCAGGGGTGTTGGCTACCAAGCTTCCTAGCTTCAGGGGTCTCCTTCCCTATGAGCCAGTTTGGCGTAGTGGTTAAGTGTGCGGACTCTTATCTGGTAGAACCGGGTTTGATTCCCCACTCCTCCACTTGCACCTGTTGGAATGGCCTTGGGTCAGCCATAGCTCTGGCAGAGGTTGTCCTTGAAAGGGCGGCTGCTGTGAAAGCCCTCTCCAGCCCCACCCACCTCACAGGGTGTCTGTTGTGAGGAAGGAAGGTAAAGGAGATTGTGAGCCGCTCTGAGACTCTGTCCTTGAAAGGACAGCTGCTGTGAGAGCCCTCTCCAGCCCCACCCACCTCACAGGGTGTCTGTTGTGGGGGAGGAAGGTAAAGGAGATTGTGAGCCGCTCTGAGACTCTTCGGAGTGGAGGGCGGGATATAAATCCAATATCTTCATCTACCTCACAGGGTGTCTGTTGTGGGGGAGGAAGGGAAAGGAGATTGTGAGCCGCTCTGAGACTCTGTCCTTGAAAGGACAGCTGCTGTGAGAGCCCTCTCCAGCCCCACCCACCTCACAGGGTGTCTGTTGTGGGGGAGGAAGGGAAAGGAGACTGTGAGCCACTCTGAGACTCTTCGGAGTGGAGGGCGGGATATAAATCCAATATCTTCTTCTTCTTCTATGGGTGCAGCTGCCCCAGAGGATTCTGCGAAGCATTTTAGGGTGCGCTCTTGGTTTATGTGGCTGCTAAAAAGGTAAAGGTAGTCCCCTGGGCAAGCACCGAGTTATTACCGACCCATGGGGTGTTGTCACATCACAATGTTTTCTTGGCAGACTTTTTATGGCGTGGTTTGCCATTGCCCATCCAGGACAAGGAGGAAGGGGAGGACGAGGACGAGGAGGAAGAGGAGGAGAAGTTCAATTTATACCCCACCCTTCACCCTAAGTCTCAGAGATGCTTACAATCTCCTTTACCTTCCTCTCCCGCAACAGACACCCTGTGAAGTAGGTGGGCCTGAGAGAGTTCTCCCAGAAGTTGCCCTTTCAAAGACCGCTCTGCAAGAGCTCTGGCTGACCCAAGGCCATTCCAGCAGCTGCAAGTGAAGGAGTGGGGAATCAAACCCGGTTCTCCCAGACAGGAGTCCACGCACTTAGCCACTACACCAAACTGGCTCTTAAGGCAGAGAGGTCTGCAGATGCCACAGCTCTTTTAAACCCACGCCCCATCTGACACACCATTCATCGCCTTCACCGAAAACAAGCCTCCGTTCCCAAACATGCCGTTCCCCCTCCCCAAGACTACCCCACTCTGGGTGGATTAGCGCAAACAAGTACCAGCCCTGCGCAGGCGCTGAGGGAGGCGAAGGAGTCGGAAGTGCGGTTCAGCACGTGCCCAGTGTAGAAGCAGGAACGGTTGACATCCTCTCGCCGGCGGCTCAGGTCCCCCCCGATCTCTTCTACCGAGAAACCAGGGGCCAAAAACTGCGTGTTCTGGTGAAGGTTCAAGTAGAGGTCAGAGCCCGGATCGGGACCGAGCCCGGAAGGGAGGCGGATCAGCAGGGCCGACGCTTTCTGCTCTTCTTCCTCCAGCTGGGAAGACACAGAGCGGCGTCTCCGGGACTCCTCCGGGATGCTGTTTTTGGAGCGCAGCAAACGGACCCTGTCCAGAGGGACGTGTTCGGGGACCACCACTGTCAGCTCAGCACTGGCTGCGAAGGGGGAGAGAGAAGAAAGCGTCAGCAACCAACGAAGACACCACCCACATATTCATTTTTGTTTTATTTCAGGGCTTTCTTTGTAGCAGGAACTCATTTGCTTATTAGGCCACACCTCCCTGATGTAGCCAATCCTCCAAGAGCTTACAGGGCTCTCGGCACAGGGCCCACTGTAAGCTCGAGGACTGGCTACACCAGGGAGGTGTGGCCTAATATGCAAATGAGTTCCTGCTACAAAAAAGCCCTGCTTCGTTTATACCTCTTCTTTCTCCTCAACAGGGCACTGAAGTGGCTGACATCACTCTCCTCTTCACCGTTTTATACTGCCAACGGCCCTGTGAGGTAAGCCGGGCTGAGAATGTGCGACAGCCCCAAAGTCACCCTATAGCCTTTCACAGCAAAGTGGGGATTCGAACCCAGATCTCCCAGATCCAAATCCAACACTCCAGAAGAAGACTGCAGATTTATACCCCACCCTTCTCTCAGAATCAGAGACTCATAGCGGCTCACAATCTCCTTTACCTTCCTCCCCCACAACAGACACCCTGTGAGGTGGGTGGGGCTGAGAGGGCTCTCACAGCAGCTGCCCTTTCAAGGACAACCTCTGCCAGAGCTATGGCTGACCCAAGGCCATTCCAGCAGCTGCAGGTGGAGGAGTGGGGAATCAAACCAGGTTCTCCCAGATAAGAGTCCACACACTTAACCACTACACCAAACTGGGCTCGCCATAACACTCCCTGTGTTGCTATTCGCGGACTTGCCCACAAACTCACCTGCTCCCCCTACTTAACAAGCAGGGCTTATTTTGAGCCATGCCTCTCCTTGGCTGACCAGAACAAGTTCTCAAAGCCAGTGTGCAAGAAAAGGATGCCTCTGAACATGTGAATGCATTTGCCTCCCAGCTACATAAGCACAGCCCATGGCGGCACGTCTGCTTAGTTCTCAGGGCCCTTTCTTTACACACCCAGTTTGGTGTGGTGGTTAAGTGTGCGGCCTCTTATCTGGGAGAACCGGGTTTGATTCCCCACTCCTCCGCTTGCAGCTGCTGGAATGGCCTTGGGTCAGCCATAGCTCTGGCAGAGGTTGTCCTTGAAAGGGCAGCTGCTGTGAGAGCCCTCTCCAGCCCCACCCACCTCACAGGGTGTCTGTTGTGGGGGAGGAAGGTAAAGGAGATTGTGAGCCGCTCTGAGACTCTTCGGAGTGGAGGGCGGGATATAAATCCAATATCTTCATCTACCTCACAGGGTGTCTGTTGTGGGGGAGGAAGGTAAAGGAGATTTGGAGCCGCTCTGAGACTCGGAGTGGAGGGCGGGATATAAATCCAATATCATCTTCTTCTTCAATGCTGGCAGCCACTCTGGGGTCAGGCAGCAATTTCTCTCCAGGCCAGTTTGGCCAGGGATCCTGGAGGTTTTGTGCCATCTCCTGAGCAAGAAGCAGGGGCTGCTGAGTGTGGGAGGGAGGACATATTTGTGAATTTCCTGTATTATGCAAGAGGTTGGACTAGATGGCACTGGAGGTCCCTTCAATTCTATGATTTCTACGAAATGGTAGAGCTCTTAGAATGCAAGTATTGCTCCCAATATAGCCCTTATAAATACTGGCCTCTTATTAGATACGGCTTAGTTCTTTGCCCCGTGGCGCAGAGTGGTAAAGCTGCAGTACTGCAGTCCAAGCTCTGCTCACGACCTGAGTTCGATCCCGGAGGAAGCTGGGTTTAGGTAGCTGGCTCGAGACTGACTCAGCCTTCCATCCTTCCGAAGTCGGTCAAATGAGTACCCAGCTTGCTGGGGGGAAAGTGTAGATGACTGGGGAAGGCAATGGATAGAAGGCTGAGTCAAACTTGAGCTGGCTACCTGAACCCAGCTTCTGCTGGGATCAAACTCAGGTTGTGAGCAGAGAGCTTGGACTGCAGCTTTACCACTCTGCGCCATGGGGCTCCTTACTCCAACCAACACCCCTGCAAAAACACTGCATGTCCCCAGAATCTGCTCCCAAGACTCAGGATCAAACCCCCAGCTTTCCTTCCCTTCTCATGCAGAGAAAACCAGTGTGGTGTAGTGACTGAAGACCTGGGTTCAAATCCCCACTCTGCCATGAAAGCTTGCTGAGTGACCTTGGGCCAGTAACACATTCTTAGCCTAGCCTATCTCACGGGGTGATTGTGAGGATAAAATGGAGGAGGGGGAAATGTATGTCTCGTTAGCCCCCCTTCCCGGGAAGAAAACAGGGATGTAAGTGAAGTAAATAAAGACAGACACGAGATGTACAAACCTAGGCCTTGGCATTGGTACAGCCTGATGGGAAGTAGAGGCAGAATTTACCCCCCCCCCATGCACCCACCCTTTCAAACAGATACAATCAGCATAGGGGGAGGCTGCTATGTAGAAGAAGACGACTGCAGATTTATACCCTGCCTTTCTCTCTGAATGAGAGACTCAGAGCGGCTCAGTCTCCTATATCTTCTCCCCACACAACAGACACCCTGTGAGGTGGGTGGGGCTGGAGAGGGCTCTCCCAGCAGCTGCCCTTTCAAGGACAACCTCTGCCAGAGCTACGGCTGACCCAAGGCCATTCCAGCAGGTGCAAGCGGAGGAGTGGGGAATCAAACCCGGTTCTCCCAGATAAGAGGCCGCACACTTAACCACTACACCAAACTGGCTCTCCTTTGTACATTATGCATACATTATACATTGTACATTTTAACATGCAGGCTGATGCAGGCGGGTATAAATCTATGCTAGAATAAAGTCTGAGTGCATAATAAGCTCATGTTATAACACAGTTTGAGTCCAGTAGCATTCACAAGAAAGCTTCTATCCAGAATTAGACTTTTGTCGGTCGTAAAGGTGCCACTGCCCTCAAACTTTGTCCTCTGCCTTCCGACCAACATGGCTTAAATTTTATTACAGAACATATTTCAAAGATCACTTCTAGCTATAAAGATCACTCGTCCACGGACCCAAACACAGCTTGCCCAGACCCCAGGCAGCAAGCTCCTTGAGGATATTTGCGTCTATACCTCTAAATCCTAGTCGGAAACAGGGGGAGGGAGCTGTTTGGATGCTCACTGCTGGAAACAAGAAACTGGGTTAGAGGCTGCACCATCCATGACCTGGTCCAGAGCAGCCCTTGCCAGTTTCTTGAACCCAGAGCACCAGACCTGGAATCCCAGTTCCTTCTTCAGTCAACCGTTGTGCTCTGCCATCCAACCTATTAAATACCGGCGAACTATACGCTACTCCGAAAGCGCTACCCAAGCGCAGAATTGTTTTTAAGAAGGCTATCAAGAGAGCCACCCTCCACTTCCTTCTCTGCATTAACTAAACCAGGGGTGGCCAAACTTGCTTAATGCAAGAGCCACACAGAATAAACGTCAGATGTCTGAGGGAAGGGAAGGAGGGCGGAAGGAAACTTTAAATGCATTCTCCAAGCCACTGGCAGGCTTGGCAAAGTGATTTTAAAAAGAGAAATGTCTTCTCCAAGCTGCCCAACGGGGTGGTGGGGGCTTTGTGAGCCACACAACACGTGTGGAAGAGCCGCATGTGGCTCCCAAGCCAGTTTGACCACCCCTGAACTAAACCCTTTCTTGTTCACACTGAACCAACCACCTTGCAGCCCGCGTTCCTTTTGCAAGAGCAGCCAGACAAATGCCTCTGGTGGTCACTTGCAGGCAAGACACGAACCCTGTGTTTTGTCCGCCTCTCGGTTCTCAGAGGTATACTCCTGTAGAACATGGAAGCTCTATTTTAGCCCCCAAAGTCCTACAGACCCGTCTTTTTCATGAACTTGTCAAATCCTACACTTACCTCCAAAGTACTGCCAAATTAACAGGTTGAAAATGTTCCAGAGAGAAGCCCTGGGAGACAGATACCCATCTCTTCCTGATCTAGCTGCCCACCCCCCCCACCCCGCCTACAGTGAAAGAAAACTTCACCTCTCTTCCCTCTTTATAACTATTTTTCTCCCTCTGCAAAGCCAGAAGCAAAGAGGAGAGGAAGAGAGGAAGATCCAAAGCAAACACTGGAACTTTTTTTTTCTTTTGCACTGTTCAGTCAAAACCAGTTGATGTTGATAGAAAAACACAGAGATCTCCGCACGGAGTGCAGCCCGGCGCATCCTCTCTCAGGCCAAATCCATTAGGAAAAAAACAGTTTCGCCCTAGACCTTTAATCCTGGTTCAGCCCTGTCCCCAAGCTAACATTCTACACTACAATCAGAGAATCAAGGAGTCACAGAGTTGGTTTCTCCGATTCTCTGATTCTAGTGTAGAATATCAGTTTGCGGACAGGGTTGAACCAAGATTAAAGGTCTAGTGAGGAACTGGCCCAACGGTGCCTGAAGCAAAAAGGCAGAGCAGCAGCGGGGGGGGGGGGGGGGGGGGGGAGGGGGGCAAGGGGAGCAAAAGAAAGAAATAAACCAAAATCCTTGCAACAAGAACAGCCTCGGGAGATGCCAGGAATGAAGAATATACAAGGCTGGAAACAAACATCCTTGCGGATAAGAAAAGACTGGGAGGCCAGCCACGAAAGTGAAAGGGGGGGGGGGGGAGAAGCAAGATACAATTTGGATTGGCAAAAGTTTTTGCTCGTAGGAAAGAGAGAGAGAGAGAGAGAGAGGCAGGCGTGCATTTGGCTCCCCCAGTCCTCGCGTCCCAACTTCTGCTACATGCACGTACTTTGCAACCAGTAAACCCTTCCACCTTCTCCTCCCCTCCTCCTCCTCCTCCAAGGTGCCCAACCCACTCAGGTCCTGGAAGGTTGGGGAAAGGCAGAAAGGAGACCCCCCCCCCCCTTACCTGTGCTGATGCTCGGTCCCCAAAGCAGCAGCAGCAGCAGCATAATGGGCAAGGCAAGCGGGAGGCAAAAGCTCGCATACATTTTATTGCAGTCCAGGGGCCCCGGCAGCTGGGCTGTGCAATGCAGGGAGGAGGAGGGAAGCGACGGGCCGGGGATGGCAACAGCTGGCCAGCCCGCGCTGCAGCGAAGCCCTCCCAGCCTTTGGAAAATTAATTAGCGCCGCAGCAGACAAACTCAACGTGGTTTACAGAATGGGGGGAAAGGGGAGGGGTGGGGAGCGCGAGCGCCTCCCCTCCCTCCCTTCTCGGGCGCAGGTGCTGATTGGAGCGGAGCCTCCCGGGGCTACACCCTCCTGGCCGCCGATTGGTCGTCTGGATGAACACGCTCGGGTAAATAGCGTGGGGTTGTAAAAGGAGAAGCGGTACACGTGGGTCGCGGGCGAGGGGCGAGGCCGGGCGCCAGGGGGCGCTCGGGAGACGGGCGGCTTCAGCTTCGCTCACCTGCCGCGTTCCAGGTGCGTCCAGGTGGGCGGCCGCCTTGGGCTTGAAGCAGCGGGGCAAAACTTGAGCCCCGGGGGCCACTCGAAGACCGGCAGCGGTTTTTTTTAAAAAAAAATAATAATTGACAATGTAAACAGAAAACAGTGACGCATTAAAATGGTATGGTAGGAAATACAATCCACACATATACGATAATACATGCAAAAGTGCAGTTCAAACAACTTGTGAGAAAGATGAATAGTCACCGAAAGGACTTTTTTGTAGAAAAAGCCCAGCAGGAACACCTTTGCATATTAGGCCACATTCCCTGGTGTCACCATTGTTTCACGCAGGGCTTTTTTGTAGCAAAAGCTCAGCAGGAATTCATTTGCATATTAGGCCACACCCCCTGATGTCACCATTGTTTCACACAGGGCTTTTTGTAGCAGAAGCTCAACAGGGATTCATTTGCATATTAGGCTACACCCCCTGATGTCACCATTGTTTCACGCAGGGCTTTTTTGTAGCAAAAGCTCAGCAGGAATTCATTTGCATATTAGGCCACACCCCCGGTGTCGCCATTGTTTCACGCAGGGCTTTTTTGTAGCAAAAGCTCAGCAGGAATTCATTTGCATATTAGGTCACACCCCTGGTGTCGCCATTGTTTTACGCAGGGCTTTTTGTAGCAAAAGCTCAGCAGGAATTCATTTGTATATTAGGCCACACCCCTTGATGTCACCATTGTTTCAAGCAGGGCTTTTTGTAGCAGAAGCTCAACAGGAATTCATTTGCATATTAGGCCACACCCCTGATGCCAAACCAGCCAGAACTGTGTTCCTGTGCGTTCCTGCTCAAAAAAAGCCCTGCTCACTGAAGGCCACTTATCCATTACAGAGCTGTGCGACAACATATTGGTTTATCTCATCCGTGATCTTGTCTAATATGAAATAATCCCAGACCTTGATGTACCCTTCAAGAGGCAGAATGCTCATCTTTCCTTCGAGAGGGAGAATGCTCATCTTTCCATTTGAGTGCAATAACCGCTTTAGCTGCGGTTAATAACATTAGCTCTCTATCCGGTTTTTTAATAAACTTAGATTCCCAAAGATTGTCGGCAAAGTTGAATTCTCACCTCTGGCCAGGTTCCTGGGCCTTGAAGCCTCTTTAAAATGACAGCTTAATCGGCCTGGTGGTGATGCTGGCAAAGCTTTTCCCAGCGTGGAGCTTATGGGGGTGGGGGAAGCTTCACCCGTTGAACTTCTGCCTTGCAGGCTGGTGAGGCGGATGGCTTGAGCGCAGGTCCAGAAAAAGGTGAGTTGGCAGCCCCAACAACAACAACACACACACAAATGCCAACAAAAGCTTTATGTGCTGAACTCCGACATGGCAACTGGAAAATGCCTGGAAAACGAGGCAACTGCAGGATTGGTCCAGTATACAGAAATGAAGAATGGCAGCATCCAGGATCTCTCGGAATTATAGCCAGGGGTCATTTTGTAGAAAAATAGACGGTGGAGCTCATTAGCATGTGCCACTCCCCCCCCAGCCAAAAGCAACCTGATTCAAGAAAACAGAGCCCAGATCCAGCCAGCCCAAGCAGGCCTCGCTCGCCTGGGACTCTCCTTGACCACCCCACCCCCCACAGTCAAAAGGCTAGCAAGCCACCCACCACCCACAATCACATCAGAAGTGGAGAAAGGGTGGTGTGGGCTTCTCCAGGGGTTAATGAGGGCTGCTGGGGGTGTAGCAAAGCCCCTGGTGGCTGGCTGGCTGCCCGCTCTCCTAATCCAGGGATTGTTATGCAGCTGCACTGTTATGCGTGTGGACTCAAGGGAAGACTTTGGGTGTTCCTCCCTGGTTCATTAGAGCCATATGGACTGAGCTTAGGGACTTGGGAACAATGGGCTGCAAGATACAAATCTCTGCAGCCCTGGACCAATCACAAGCCCCGCCAGTTTGAATGACCCAATAACGTGTTCGCACGGAAACCCAGGAATTTCTATAAATTTGGCCCCATTGGCCTAGTTCTCAGTCTTGGTTATGCAGCCTATACTATGCTGTAACAAATAAAGAGATTGTTATCACTCATACCACGACTCATCGATGCATAGAACTCACTATACAATATGCACCTCCTATTCAACGGACAAGGTAGGTGGGGAGGAAGAGGGGGAAACCTCAGAAAGGTTCAGGAGCTGCACTCCTGGGAGCTCCTGCTGAATCTGAGGCCTGATTATAGCTCATCTCCAGATTGCAGAGATCAGGTCCCCTGGAGGAAATGGGTGCTTTGGAGGGTGGACTGTGTGGCATTATACCCCACTGAGGTCTCTGTTCTCCCCATCCCCAAATCTCCAGGAGTTTCCCAACCTGCAGCTGGCTGTCCTACCCCCACCCCCTGCTGGCAACCCTAACGGAAATGCAGCAGAAGTATGCCTTTCAAAGCTCAAGAAACAGAGGGGCAGGGCTCAGTGGTAGAGCATCCGCTTGGCATGCAGAAGGCCCCAGGTTCAATCCCCAGCATCTCATATTAAGAAGAATCAGGTAGGTAATGTGACATCCTGGAGAGCTGTCGCAAGTTGAGAGCCACACAACGTACCGTACAGACCATAACAGACTACTAATCTGACTCAGATTCGCTTCGAGAGGGACTGTCGCGCAGTGGTAGTGCATCCGCCTGGCATGCAGAAGGTCCCAGGTTCAATCCCCAGCAGTTACAAGGACCGAGCAGCGGAAACCTCCAACGTCTTGGCCTTTCCTCTCAACGGCCTTGTCTGCCCGTTTCGCAGAAATGTACACAGTATTCCAAGTGTGCCCACACCACAAATCTAGACAAAGGTGTCACCAGGGCTTTTTTTTTCGTAGAAAAGCCCAGCAGAAACTCATTTGCATATTAGACCACACCCCCTAACACCAAGCCAGCTGGAACTATGTTCCTGTGCATTCCTGCTCAGAAAAAAGCTCTGGGTGTCATCCAGGGGTTGTTTTGTAGAAAAATAGGTGCTGGAGCTCATCCAGGGGTTGTTATGCAGCTGCACCTCCTATTCAATGGTCAAGGTGGGAAGGAGGAGGTGGAACTCTCAGAAAGGTTCAGGAGCTGCTCTTCTGTGAGCTCCCACTGAATCCGAGGTCTGGTGTCATGATAGCAGCAGCTTTGTTTATAGTCCCTTTCCTAATCATCCCTGACACAGGGTTTCCCAGGGCTTTTTTTGCAGCAGGAACTCCTTTGCATATTAGGCCACACCCCCTGATGTAGCCAATCCTCCTGGAGCTTCCAGTAGGTCCTGTACAAAGAGCCCTGTAAGGAATTCTAGCAGGACCTCCTTTGTCTATTAGGCCACACCCCCTGATGTAGCCAATCCTCCTGGAGCTTCCAGTAGGCCCTGTACTAAGAGCCCTGTAAGGAATTCTAGCAGGACCTCCTTTGCATATTAGGCCACACCCCCTGATGTAGCCAATCCTCCTGGAGCTTACAGTAGGCCCTGTACTAAGAGCCCTGTAAGCTCTTGTATGATTGGCTACATCAGGGGTGTGTGACCACATATGCAAAGGAGTTCCTGATACAAAAAAAGTCCCTGGGGTTTCCTTTGTTCATCATTGCTGCCTGCTCAGTCGATATTGCTCTGTCTACTATGACCCCAAGATCCCTTTCTTGGTTAATACCAGGGTTCATAACCTGGCACTGCATATGAGATATTAGGATTTGACTGAACTGAGCTTACTTCGGAATAAGCATGCATTAGATTGCAGTCCACGTTGGCTATCAGTGCAGCCTCGGGACTGAACAGGACGCTCTGTTCCCATCAGTGCTGAATGTTCAGACTGGCCCTTCAGCCAGCAACGTCTGGCCTTCAACCTTGGGATTCTTCTGTTCCTTCTCGGTCTGTGCTGATCTGCTCTTCCTCCTTTTAGCTCCTGTGCAAAAGGCTTTCCAAATACAGCCCTTAGCTAAATCCCTATTGGCCACATCTCGCCTCTTACCCTTGTCAATTTGTGAGAGCCAGTTTGGTGCAGTCGTTAACAGTGCAGGCTCTAATCTGGGAGAACCAGCTTTGATTCCCCACTCCTCCACATGCAGCGGCTGGGTGACCTTGGGCCAGTCACAGTTCTCACAGAGTTGTTCTCTCAAGAGCAGTTTCTGTCAGAGCTCTCTCAGCCCCACCTACCTCCCAGGGTGTCTGCTGCAGGGAGAGGAAGCGAAGGAGATTGTATTGTAAGTCACTCTGAGACTCCAAGTGAAGAGTGGGATATACTGTAACTCCCATCTCCTCCTCATCCTCTTCTTCTATGCAAATCCCACATTTCTGCCCTCCCAAGGGCCACCAAAGTAGCTAAGAAATTAGAAGAAACAATAGAATCATATTTTAACACAGTTAAAAACAACCAACACAACAACACATCACGCTCGGTGGCAGCGCCAGAATTGTGGAATACTCTCCCAGAGGCCATAAGGGCCCTGCGGGATCTTTCTACTTTCCCCAGGGCCTGTAAGACCGAACTGTTTCGACAGGCCTTTGAGACCTAACCTAATTTGGGAGAGAGCTGCCACTCTACACCGTTACAGAGTACCATGATCACCGTTTACATTTATATCTACGTTAAATTATATTTTAGTGATACAGCACCAAAAATGCAATGGAATGTTTCAAATGTTTAAGTGTTTTAAATAATTTTAAATTGTAGTTTTTTATTGGTTAAATTGTAAAAATATATGTTGTTAGCCGCCCTGAGTCCGCTTGCGGAGAGGGCGGGATAGAAATTTAAAGTAATAAATAAATAAAACTATTAAAACCAGAGCTAAAATACATGTTGTTGTTCAGGCGCACAGTCGAGTCGGACTCTTTGTGACCCCATGGACTAAGTCACGCCAGGCCCTCCTGTCTTCCACCATCTTCCAAAGTCTGCTCAAATTCATGTTAGTTACATCAGTAATGCTGTCCAGCCATCTCATCTTTTGCCGTCCCCTTCTTCTTTTGCCTTCTGTTTTTCCCAGCATCAGCGTCTTCTCCAGGGAGTGCTCCCTTCTCATTGGGTGGCCAAAGTATTTCAGCTTCGGCTTCAGCATCTGACCTTCCAGGGAACAGTCTGGGTTGATTTCCCTTAGGACTGACTGATTGGATCTTCTTGCAGTGCAAGGGACTCTCAAGAGTCTTCTCTACAGAGAATACATACAGAGACATAAAAACAACAACCCAAACAATGCTCAGGTCTTCTTGATACTCTTTCTCTACCAGCCTTAAAGCCTTGTAGTCAGGAGACAAGACTCCCTGGAAAAGACAAGACTGTTAGGAAAAGGCGAAGGCAGAAGGGAAAAAAGGAAGATCCAGTGTGGGATGGGTTGACTCAAAAAGGAAGCCACAAGGGTCCCCCGTTTGCAAGACCTGAGCAAGGCTGTTAAGAAAAGGACATTTTGGCAGTTATTAATTCATAGTGTTGCCATAAGTGAGCACACAATACCCCCTCTTTGTTCCCTCATCTGAGCAGGTTTCTGCTACTTTCCTGCTAGGAATTGTCTAGGGGCCGAAAAGTTCTTCATCCTGTCCTTATCCCACTTTTTATTTCAGAGAGGTTTTTGTTTGTCGTTTATTGCTCTTTTAAATAGTGAAGGAAGCCAGATTTTGCATCCTCGCTTGCAAAATTAATAACCCTTCTGAGACATCAGATGTATGTTAACAACGCCGTTTGCAAGCGTCCCTTTGGCTCGCGGCCTGGACACCAGGGGTTAATTTGGATGCTGATCCAAGTACTTTCCCCATCTACATCCTCTCGCCTCCTCCAGATAGCCTCTTGTCTCTGTTTTGTGTTCTCCTTGAGGTAGAGAAGCTCCTGATAACCGATTTGACTGAGCTGCTGAGCATGGAGTGTTGATAAACATTCCCTGCAGTCAAGGGACAGAGCGCTGAAATGTTCGCAGTCCAATTTCTGTGAGGGAAAGGAAGCTGCTGGTCTGACTGAGATTCAAACCTCTCATGGACCCAGGACACAATAATAAGGACCAGGGAGGGACTCAGGAGGGACTTATTTGCGTAATAGGCCACACCACCTGACACCAAGCCAGCCAGAACTGTGTTCCTGTGTGTTTCTGCAAGAAAGAAAGAAAGAAAGAAAGAAAGAAAGAAAGAAAGAAAGAAAGAAAGAAAGAAAGAAAGAAAGAAAGAAAGAAAGAAAGAAAGAAAGAAAGAAAGCAAGCTCTGGTAAGGACTACAAACTTGCAAAAACAAATCTTAGGAAGTAGAGACAAGACAAGATAGGTGAATGAAGTCTGTAAAGCAGGGGTGGCCAACCTGTGGCTCGGGAGCCACATGTGGCTCTTTCACACAGATTTTGTGGCTCTCAAAGCCCCCACTGCCCCATCGGACAGCTTGGAGAAGGCATTTGTCTCTTGAAATCAGTTCTCCAAGCCAAGTCAGCCTGGTGGCTTGGATAATGCATTTAAAGTTAAAGTTGATTCCTTTCCACCTCCACCTCCCCCATTTGCCTCCTTCCTTCCTTCCTTCCTTCCTTCCTGCTCTCAAACATCTGGTGTCCATGTCTCGAGGCTCTCAAGCATCTGACACTTATTCTATGTGCCTCTTACTTTAAGCAAGTTTGGCCACCCCTGCTGTAAAGTATGCAACCTGCTAAGAAACAGAAACCCCAGAAAGTGAAGATGAAAAAGACTTGAGGGCTAAAGAACTGAGTGAAAAAATGGCAAATAAAAGATGAGGGCTCAATTCTAAATAATGATTTGAACTTACCAGCCAGTTCTTTGACTGCGGGTCTCCACTTTTCAGTGCACGGGATACCAAACACATATGTTTTATAGTGTTTTAACTGCTGCAAGTTCCCCATTTCCCAATAGCAAGAAGGCTGCAAAATTGACCTGGGTTATTGCCCATCAATTACAGCATTCCTCAATGTACTTACTGTATGTGACATTGTACAAGAATCAGGTCACTGCAGAAACTTTTATCTGTTTTGATTTCAGTGGCGTCAACCCGAGCAACGTTTCGAGAAGGTGTTCTTCCAGCCTAACCCATATCTGCGTAAGAACATTCTCTAAAGATGTCATTATTAATAGGCGAAACCGTGAACAAAGCCATTCTCTGTACCTAAAAAACCTTGGGGATTCACCCAGCGAACCTCTGTTTTATCTAACACTGTTGAGAGATTTGCATGACATTAATCATCCTGGCAATACAACAAAAAAATATATATGCTCTCAATGCACAGGGGCCAAGAAGGTCTGAGCGCCTGCTCCGGCTGCAACGCCACTGAGGATGTTCTCCGCAGCTGAGAACGAAACGTCTGGAAGGAAAACTTTCTCCAGTAGAACACGGCACTTGATCCCGAAAGACTCTACAAACCCTAATGATGTTACCAGCCGTGAAAACCTGAATTCTTTGATAAAAAATATATAGTTTGAGCAACTCATGATCTCCAACCATACGACTCAGAATATCTCAGCTTACTCTCTCTCTCATTTTTTCCCCTTTAAAATATATCATTTCCTCCTCTGTTTGTGCTAGTCGTGGTCTACATTTTGCTTCTACTGTTGTGTGCCTGCTGTTGCAGAAGGTACACTTTATAATGGTAATAGCATACATTACTCTTTATGCTGATATTCTTTAAATTCTGTGATTGGTTGATTAGGGCATCTTACATGTTATGTTCTTCTCCAACACGGTTTACAGCTTGTTTATACATACTTACTTGCATTACACATACTTCTTACACATACTTCTTACTTACTTAGCTACAGTCAATATTATTTAACGCACTGCAATGTTATTTATGAACATATGAAGCTGCCTTCTACTGAATCAGACCCTCAGTCCATCAAAGTCAGTATTGTCTACTCAGACTGGCAGCAGCTCTCCAAGGTCTCAAGCTGAGGTTTTTCACCCCTGGACCCTTTTTAGTTGGAGATGCCGGGGACTGAACCTGGGACCTTCTGCTTCCCAAGCAGATGCTCTGCCACTGAGCCACCATCCCTCCCCTAAACTAAAAACAAGTGTGACAGTAATTATTTACATCCTTGTTCCTTTGCATTCTTGTTTGTTTTTTGTATTGAAAACTCCGATAAAATGTTAATTGCAAAAAAAAAAAAAAAAGTTTAAATCCCCCCCCCCCCAAAAAAAAAACCCCTGGTGTCTGTTCAAGTGATTTCTGTGAACAGCTCTGAGAGAATCATGACTGGCCCAAGGTCACCCACCTGGCTGCATGTGGAGGAGTGGGGAATCAAACCCAGTTCTCCAGATCAGAGTCTGCCACTCCTAACCACTACACCAAACTGGCTGTTGGTTTGTTTCAAACCCCTCCCTCATCCGCCTCCACCCCCCAAATCTTCAGGAATTTCCCAATCCTCCTGCTCCACCTCCATCGCCCACAATTGTTTTTAGTTTCCCCATTGGCCATTTGGATTAACAAGAGGCCAAAAGAGTTTGGTACTCATCCTAAGAGGAAATAAGAGATTGCCACCCTGGCAATCACCCCACAATTTCATTGGCAAATGGGAAGTTGCCGTTGTAAATTCAGCAGAGTCTTCTTGAGGTGGCCCCAGTAGAATGGGAATCTCCCACTGAGAATGGAACAATGACCCAGCATTTCTCTTCAGGAAAGAGGTTGTGCCAGGTTATTAGTGGGCTCCAGCCATGCCAGCTCCAGGGTGACACAGCAGACAGTTAAGCAGGGTCAGCCCTGGCAGTATTTGGATGGGAGGCAGGGCTGCCGAGCCCCCGAGCTTGGTGGGGGTTCTCCCGCCCTGGAGGTTCCCAACCCGCCAGCCCACATTGGGTCAGCAGGGGGAGTCTCCCCCAACGTCACCGGCGCAATGACATCACCCGGAAGTGATGTCATTGTCATGAGCCCTGATGAGGGGGAGCTGGAAGGGTTAACAGACCTGGAAGAGTTGCCAGCCAGTTCCTCAGCTGAACAAACAGCAGCTAGCCCATCAATCACTCTCCAGGCACCAGAGTCAGCTGTTGATGATCAATCTCCTCCAAGCTCTCCTCCTCCCATCTCAAGGGTTCGAAGCAGGCTCCAGAAAGAACTTTCAGAGCGAAGCCATGAGGCACCCCGATGCTTCAGCTCTCTCAGCCCTGAGTTCTAGCAGAGTCACTGCCACCCAGGGAGCAGGCTGATTGAGACTCTCATATAGCTCCCACCCAGGACCTGGTAACCTTGTGGAAGCAACAAGTCTATTCTCTGGCTTGCATCCGCGCTCCTTCCTGATCCTGACCTGCTTGATTTCCTTGGCACCCTGACTTTTTGGTTTTTGGACATTGACTTCTGAGTCCGGTTTATGATTCTGCATTGGTGACTCGGCTCCTGCTTGACTTCCTGGACTGGCTTTGGACTCCTGCCTGCCTGCACCCTGAGAACAGGACAGACATCAGGCTGGGGATGTTGCTTGCCATCTGCTCTAGACATTTCCAGGGAAACTCTATGGTTTTCCTGGACGCTCTAGCGATTTGGGAGGGAAAACTCTATGGTACAATAATCCCCTGCCAGACCCCATAGGGGACTTGGCAACCCTAATGGGAGGCCTTTCAAGGAATGGCGGGAAACCACCTCTGAATGTCTCTTGCCTTGAAAACCCTGCGGGGGCACCATAAATCAAAAAGGTGATAATATCCGCATACTTGATAAGATCAGGCAAGCCTCATTTTGGGCAGGAGCTCACAGGAGCTCCAGAACCTCTAAATTTTGTTGTGCTCTTTCTTTCTTACACTCCCCGCTCCTAATAATGGCTTCTGGGCTCCATTGTTCAAACCCCCTCTGAGAATTTTGCTGAACTCTAAGATTTGACAAACTTTCTAATATTTCCCACCCCACCCCCCCCCCCACCCCCCAAAATGGAGAAATAACCAAAACATATAAAGCAGACAGGTGGAGAGCCAGTTTGGTGTAGTGGTTAAGTGTGCGGACTCTTATCTGGGAGAACCGGGTTTGATTCCCCACTCCTCCACTTGCACCTGCTGGAATGGCTTTGGGTCAGCCAGAGCTCTGGCAGAAATTGCCCTTGAAAGGGCAGCTGCTGTGAGAGCCCTCTCCAGCCCCACCCACCTCACAGGGTGTCTGTTGTGGGGGAGGAAGGGAAAGGAGATTGTGAGCCACTCTGAGACTCTTTGGAGTGGAGGGCGGGACATAAATCCAATATCTTCTTCTTCATCATCATCATGAAATTGTGGTCAAATAGGAGTGGTAAAGCTGCAGTACTGCAGTCTGAACTCTCTGCTCACGACCTGAGTTCGATCCCAACAGAAGCTGGGTTCAGGTAGCCGGCTCCAAGTTGACTCAGCCTTCCATACTTATGAGGTCGGTCAAATGAGTCCCCAGCTTGCTAGGGGGAAAGTGTAGCTGACTGGGGAAGGCAATGGCAAACCACCCCGTAAAAAAAGCCTGCCATGAAAACGTCGGGATGCGACGTCACCCCAGAGTCGGAAACGACTGGTGCTTGCACAGGGACGACCTTGACCTTTTACTTTAAACAGTATGAAGAGAGTAAGGTTTTCTTATGACAATTCTAATTCCAGAAGCATTTTAAGGTAGATGCTGAGCGGATATAATTGAGTACAATTGAGTTCTGGTGATGTCAGGGCCACAACCTGGCTCCTGGCTCCACCCCCAACGTCCCCAGATATTTCTTGAATTGGACTTGGCAACCCTGCACACACAATAAAGCCTGGCTGAAATAGAGCTGGCCCTCACGTGGGTGGCCCAAGCTAGCTTGATCTCCTCAGTTCTCAGAAGCTAGGCAGGGTCAGCCCTGGTCAGTATTTGTATGGGAAACATCCAAGGAATACCAGGATTGTGATGCAGAGGTAGGCAATGGCAAGCCACCTCTGAGTGTCTCTGGCCCGAAGCCCCCATGGGGTAGGGTTGCCAGGTCTGTGTTGGGAAATCCCTGGAGACTTTGGGGGTGGAGCCAGGAGAGGTAGGGTTAAGAAATATCTGGGGACTTTGGAGGTGGAGTCAGGAGACTTTGGGAGTGGAGCCAGGAGACACTGGGGGTGGAGCCACGAGGAAGGTTGTGACAAGCATAATGAACTCCAGTTCTGGGACTGCACGCCTTTTAAATGCCTTCCCTCCATTGGAAAGGATGAAAGATAGGGGCACCTTCTTTTGGGGCTCATAGAATTTGACCCTGTGGTCTAATCTTTTTGAAACTTGGAGGGTCTTTTGAAGGGAGGTACCGGATGCTATGCAGGAAATTTGGTGCTTCTACCTCAAAAACAGCCCCCTAGAGCCCCAGATACCCACAGATCAATTCTCCATTATTCCCTATGGGAATCGGTTTCCATAGGGAATAATGAGTGCCCAGCAGACATCCCCCCCATGACCCTGAAATGGGGGGAGGGCCTCCAAACCTGGGGATCCCCTGCCCCCACCTGGGGATTGGCAACCCTATTGAGAGGGCAGGGTTTGGTGAGGGGAGGGGCCTCAGTGGGGGACGATGCCATAGAGTCCCCCTCTCAAAGCAGCCATTTCCTCCAGGGGAGTGGATCTCTGCCAGCTGGAGATCAGCTGTCACTAGGCTTCCCAAGCCCCAGGTCCCAGCAGGGGATCCCCTGGTTTTACAGGCTCCCCCCCCTCCCCCAGCCAGCTGGTCGGCGGGGGAAGCCCCGCCCACACAGCCATCATGCACCTCCGTGAACGATTCCCATAGGGAATGATGGGAAATTGATCCACGGGTATTGGGGGCTCTGGGGGGGCTGTTTTTTGAGGTAGAGGTGCCAAATTTTCAGTATAGCATCTAGTGCCTCTCCCCAAAATACTTCCCAAGTTTCAAAAGGATTGCACCAGGGGATCCAATTCTATGAGCCCCAAAAGAAGGTGCCCCTATCCTTCATTATTTTCTATGGAAGGAAGGCATTTTAAAAGGTGAGCGGATGCATGAATTCTTCATCTGCACCCACAAAATTACAAAAACAAACTTTGGGGAGAGACGGTGCTCGGTGGTGGAGCACAGGTCCCAGCATCAATCTCCGGCATCTCCAACTAAAAAGCATCCAGGCAAATAGGTGTGAAGAACCTCAGCTTGAGACCCTGGAGAGCTGCTGCCAGTCTGAGTAGACAATACTGACTTTTATTTATTTATTTATTTATTTATTTGGAATTTATATCCCACCCTTCCCACCAGGTGGCTCAGGGCGGCTTACAACATGTAAAAAACTAACATATAAAACTAGCATAGAATATAAAATTAAACATAAAAAGTTAATATTTCATAATTTACGTAGTTAAAATCTAGACATTTATCACAGTAATTGTGAGGAAAAAGCCCCCTACTTCTCATACATATGGACATCGTGATCACCAATATGGTTTCCAGGGTGCCTGGAGTTATGACTCTCACACATCTGCTCTAAGAAGTGGACTTTGCTTACAGTTTCTAAGGCTTATGTGGATACTATAAGCCTCAGCTTTGCAGCAGCATTCTACAAATGAGCTGCCAGCTACTCCTTGTGTGCCCAGTCTTGGCCACTGCAGTGGCAGAAGCCACACCACCATGAACTGTACAGGCAAGCAGTTTCTAGCCTGTTTTCCATGAACCAGGGACTAAAAGGGACTCATGTGTGTAAACAGCCTAAGTGTGTAGGCATTCTAAACCGGTATAGAGTGCTTGCCAACGTGCACGGACGTTTCCCCGTCACTGCGTGGGTCCGCCATGGTGGGGAAGAAGCTGCGCCGCCACGGAGCTTTCCAGGCGACCGGTGTTGAAGCGCTGAGCATGGAATCCACTGTGTCTCGCTAACACCACTTGTAGCCATCTTCCTGCCAGGCTGGACTTCATTCCTTCATAGTGAGAAGCTCACGTACACACCCTGAGTCACCCTTAGCCCGCAAGCAACCCATTTGCTCCATGAATGGATTAATAGCTCAACTGTTAGTCCTGATTGCCTAGCAATACCCTAAACAATAACTCTTGCCCAGAAGACGATGAGAAAAGAGGAAGAACTTCTCCTCCATCAACCAAGTCTTTTGTCTCACCCGGGTGATACCTAGGTCAATATTTGATTCCCTATTGTCACCTTCCCAGATAAGCCCACTTAATCCCAAGTACCTAGCCATTTCCATACTGACACCCTTGGAGCCGCCCCAGGCCTTATTGCAACTTGGAAATTTCCAGGTTCACAGGACTAAGGTGAAGTTCATTGGTTAAAGCTGACACCCAATTGGATGTCACCAAAGGACTCACCATTGGCTCTGCTAATGTCCAGCCTTCATGGTCATCACAGAGCCTCCCATCTCTCCTCCCCATCACCTCCCATCCCCTAAGGGGTCTAAGGGAGCCTATTTAACCTCTGACCCAACTCCACTCATGTGTGCTTCTATCAGCAACCCACATTCCGCTGCATAGATCCATCCCCAATTCTGGCCACAGTTTTGGGTCCATTTCCCCTGTCCTCTGATGTCGCCATTGGAACCTTCCTCGAAGACTACGATGGTAAATATTACCCTGTCTGTTTACCCTTATATGTTCCCCTATCAATCTATCTGTGTTTCTTAGACCTGTGTGAATGTGTGATTGTTTTGCATTTTTATCTTGTGTGAAAGAACTATTATTCTAAATAAATTACAATTGGTTTTTATTAAATTAGAGTCCTTTTTATTGAGCATTTACCCTCTGGATGGTTGAGCCTGGTATATATTGGTAAAAAGATTCCTAATGAGCCAGGTGCCCACCTAACTAATTCCCCAACCTCGTTTTGAGGGCATTTTGGCTTACATTATATACATAAACATTAAACTTTGATGGACTGAGGGTCTGATTCAGTAGGCAGCTTCATATGTTCAAACTTTAAGTCAATAGAACAAAGCAAGAATCAAGGCGCACCTTTAAGACCAACTAATTTTTATTCAGAACGTAAGCTTTCGTGCGCTCTCTTAAGCACATTTCATCAGACGAGGGGATCAGGCATTGTGAGCTGAAATACAAACAGTCTGGCAAACTAACTGGTCACATGGTCACATGTATGTATAGACTGATGTTGATAAGTTGATTGGGTGGACTACAAGTTGGATATCCATGTCCTTTTCTGATTCTCCTTGATTTGCAGGAACACCATTTGGCAGAGAATTTTATTACCTTTTATGGCTATCCAGACCAAATGGCCTAGCCACCGTGTTTTATGTGACCACGTGACCAGTTAGTTTGCCAGACTGTTTGTATTTCAGCTCACAATACCGGATCCCCTCGTCTGATGAAGTGTGCTTAAGAGAGCGCACGGAAGCTTACGTTCTGAATAAAAATTGGTTGGTCTTAAAGGTGCCACTTGACTCCTGTTTTGTTCTACTGCTTCAGATCAACACGACTGCCCACTTGGATTTAAGTCAATAGATTCAGGTTTTGATCCATGTAACTGGGGCAGAAAACACTCCATTGCTTTGAATAATACAGACCCATGGCTCCACCCTCCCCTTCCCTAAATAAAAGAAAATCTCCATATTGCAAACAAACAAACAAACAAACCCACAAGTGTAGAAGGGCCTAGCTTGATACTCCAAAGCCAGTTTGTGGTCTGCGGAGTAATAAGGGATCTTTCGTCTGCATCTATATGTAAACAAGGAAGTTTCTCATCCTTAGACATCAAAGCCAATGAGCTCCTAACTGTCATAGTTATAGCTCAGCTGTGGGATTTACAGTGATTATTTGGTTTGGGATTAAAGAAGTCAGCATATAGTCATGGATTCCCCTTTTTCCGGCCGCCTCCCGACAAGGTCAGGTTGGTGCCTGCAGTTAAATTTGCTCAATGCAAGGAGCAAATGTTCAGCCAAAGTTCAGACAATGAAGGATTTTGCTTTTGATACTTTTTTTGGCATGTCTGAGGGTTTCATCAGAGATTGTCCAATCTTCCCATTTTTCCAGTACCCAGTCAGAAAGGTACTGTCTAGATCAGGGGTGGCCAGACTTGCTTAATATAAGAGCCACATAGAATAAACATCAGATGTTTGAAAGCCACAAGACATAAATGTCAGATGTTTGAGAGCTGCAGGAAGGAAGGAAGGAGGAAGGGAAGAAAGGAAGGCAGGAAGGAAGGAGGGAGGGAAGAAAGGAAGGAAGGAGGGAGGGAAGAAAGGAAGGCAGGAAGGAAGGCGGGAACATCAGATGTTTGAAAGCCACAAGACATAAATGTCAGATGTTTGAGAGCTGCAGGAAGGAAGGAAGGAAGGAGGGAGGGAAGAAAGGAAGGCAGGAAGGAAGGAGGGAGGGAAGGAAGGAAGGAGGGAACATCAGATGTTTGAAAGCCACAAGACATAAATGTTTGAGAGCTGCAGGAAGGAAGGAGGGAGGGAAGGGAGGAAGGAGGGAGGGAAGGAAGGAAGGGAGGAAGGGAGGGAGGGAGGGAGGAGGGAAGGCAGGGGAGGAAGGAAGGCAAAGAGATGGGGGAGGGAGAGGTGGAAAGAAAACTTTAAATGTATTCTCCAAGCTGCTGGCTGGCCTGGCTTGGAGAAGTGATTTAAAGTTGGTCGATGGGGTGGTGGGGGCTCCGAGAGCCACACAATATGTCTGAAAGAGCCACATGTGGCTCCCGAACCACAGTTTGGCCACCCCTGGTCTAGATGGTCCTTCTGTATTATCACATGTAGAATCTTCCGACTATTTTAAATAAAGTGTTCTGCTATCAAACAAATGCCTGCTTGGAGCTCTTCTGTAGAGAGTTACCCTCAAAATCACTGCATTGCAGGAGCGCATTTGTAACTACAATTTTTTTAAACTAGTATGAAACTGGATTTCCCCCTTTTAGGACTGCCAATTCCAGGTTGGGAAATTCCTGGAGATTTGGGAGTGGAGCCAGAGGAAGGCAGAATTGGAGAGGGAGGGACGTCAGCAGGGGATAATGCCAGAGAGTGCACCCTCCAAAGCTGCATTCAGGGGAACTTATCTCTGTCATCTGAAGGTCAGTTGTAATTCTGGGAGAGTCTCCAGGCTCCACCTGGAGGCTTGGCAAGACCATTCCGAAATAATCTCACAGGCTGCGGTTTTGCGAAGATGGACTGAGAATCCTGCCGAACTCCCTCTGTTTCTTGCTGATTGGCCAAAATTTGGGACACTCTTATTATGGAGAAAATTAAAAGCAAAACGATAAAGGTAGTCCCCTGTGCAAGCACCCAGTCGTTACTGATGCATGGGGTGACATCGCATCCCGACGTTTTCACAGCAGACTTTTTACGGGGTGGTTTGCCATTGCCTTCCCCAGTCATCTCCACTTTCCCCCCAGCAAGCTGGGTACTCATTTGAGCGACCTTGGAAGGATGGAAGGCGGAGTCAACCTTGAGCCGGCTACCTGAACGCAGCTTCCGCCGGGATTGAACTCAGGTCGTGAGCAGAGTTTGGACTGCAGTACTGCAGCTTACCACTCTGCGCCACGGGGCTCCTAAGAGAAAAAAATTACTGACCATGTTCAATAATCTGAAAATTGCCTCAGAAATACACTCTTCACTGAAAAATAGTTCTTATTTGTGGAACATGTTGCAACTCACGAACTCCAGCCATATAACTCAGAATATCTCAGATTACTCTATCTCTAAACTTTCTTTGCTTGATATATCTTATTTCCCTCTTTTTTGGTGCCAGTTGTGGTCTGCACCTTTCATAGGGAACTCTGTCACGGATCATATCCGACTGTGCGCAAATTCCTTCTTCTGCTATGAATGCTGTTCTTTTGTTTCCATAAATGCACAATTGTCACTTACCGTATATTTCGACATTCACATTACTTGATTAATGCTGCTCGTTCATTATATAATCCTTCATATTTAGTTTGGTCATTATGTTTTTCTCAATCAAAGTTTATCTCTTGTTTACTACTGTTTATTGCTTGGTTATTATTCTTTACTGCACTATTAATTGCACAACTGTTTCTTTATATTGAAAAAAAAAATTCAACAAAAAGTTAATTACTTGAGAATTCTGCCAAGATCCCTGCACAAGATCCCTGCACAGGCCTTAAATTCATAGTATGGGCATCCTTTTAAGGGAGAATCGCAAATTCAAAGAATGTGAAATGACTGTCCACCGTTGAACCAAACTTTAAATCAAGTTCTTATTATTATCTCTGGAAAGGTTGAAACAAGAGTTGGTTCTAATAAGAAGAATGAAGCATAATCAGAGTTGCTCATCGTCTTCATTTGTAAAAATCCAAAACAGATTTTGGGGTCTGGTACAAATGCTGAAGATTTAGGCATCTTGTTTTAAAATTATTTCATTGAAGACATTTCTAGACCTCGTTATATGGGTAGTTTCACAGGAAGTGTTTGTAATAGGCCCCGGTGAATGAGGAGTTTCGGTGCAAGCAAAAATGACAATTTTTGGATTCCACATCACCTAGTTTCCCTGTCAGTACCTTTCAAATGCTGCTCATTAACTCACTTTCCTTACCAAAATTATGCTTCTCTCTCTCTCTCTCTCTCTCTCTCCCTCCCTCTCTCTCTCTCTCCCTCTCTCTCTCTCTCCCTCCCTCCATCATCTATCTATCTATCTATCTATCTATCTATCTATCTATCTATCTATCTATCTATCTATCTATCTATCTATCTATCTATCTATCTCTTGCACACACACAATCATAACTCTGCAATTTTTCAAATTGCTGAGTTCAAAATATGCCCTGTGAATCAATAAAGGGCTTGCAAATTAAGGAAACTGCATCTATTTGATCCGCTTGCAAGATTTGCTCAGGTTCATGCTGGGAAAACAGAGTCCCTCCTTTAATCCGGATTACAACGTGCCAGGTGCACGAGAGGCCAAGGAAGAGTAGCGATCGCATGGCATACAGTACAGTTTACACACTTGTTTTTGTTTACCCAGTTTTTTAGGAAATGATGGACATCAGAGAATTAGGGAGCAGCGTAACAAATCCCCTTCCTCCAGTTATCGGATAGGGAGAGAGGATTTCTTGTAAGTAGTTTGACCTGGATCTGACCGCTTCAGATCTCAGAACCTAAACAGGGTTAGACCTTGAATGGGAAACCACCACGGTAGTCCCGGGCTGCTACCCAGAGACAGGCAACGGCAAACTACTTCCGTTCTTCTCTTGCCCTGAAAATCCAATGGGGGTCACCATAAATTGGCTGCAGCTGGACTGCATTTCCCATCACTAGTTTGCAAGATGATAAAGTTAAGGTCCAATAGGACCTTTAAGACCAAGGAAGTTTTATTCAGGCTGTGAGCTTTCATGTGCATGCACACTGTGTCAAACAGGGCAAATTCAGTCTTGCCTGTCCATATAGTAGAGCTAGCTTTTTATTTCTGTTTGCATCTGTTAAAACATTTCATTATATTGTAGGCTCGTATGCTAATTTGCTGTTCAGCCTCTACCATATTTAGCTATATCTATATATATCTCTGTATCTGTCTGTCTGAGGAGCCCCGTAGTGCTGAGTGGTAAAGCTGCAGTACTGCAGTCCAAGCTCTGCTCACAACCTGATTTCAATCCCAGAGGAAGCTGGGTTCAGGTAGCTGGCTCAGGTGGACTCAGCCTTCCATCCTTCTGAGTTCGGTAAAATGAGTACCCAGCTTGCTGGGGGGAAGTGTAGATGACTAGGGAAGGCAAGGGCAAACCACCCCGTAAAAAGTCTGCTGTGAAAACGTCGGGATGTGACGTCACCCCATGCATCAGTAACGACTGGGTGCTTGCACAGGG
Source organism: Heteronotia binoei (assembly GCF_032191835.1). Lineage (NCBI taxonomy): Eukaryota > Metazoa > Chordata > Lepidosauria > Squamata > Gekkonidae > Heteronotia > Heteronotia binoei. The sequence continues at coordinate 12,542,725 of NC_083241.1, forward strand.
GACTACCTTTATTGTTTTACTTTTAATTTTCTCCATAATAAGAGTGTCCCAAATTTTGGCCAATCAGCAAGAAATAGAGGGAGTTCGGCAGAATTCTCAGTCCATCTTTGCAAAACCACAGCCTGTGAGATTATTTAGGAATGGGCTTGCCAATGGTCTTATTTAGGAACAGTCTTGCCAAATGAGTCCCCAGCTTGCTGGGGGGAAAGTGTAGATGTCTGGGGAAGGCAAGGGCAAACCACCCCGTAAAAAGTCTGCTGTGAAAACGTTGGGATGCGACATCACTCCAGAGTTGGAATCGACTGGTGCTTGCACAGGGGACTACCTTTACCTCTCTCGCTCGCTCACTCGCTCTCTTTCTCTCTCTCTGGTTAGGCAAGTCTGATTCCACGATAGCTCACAGCCTAAATAAAACTTTGTTGGTCTTAAAGGTGCTATTGGACTCTACCTTTGTCCCATTGCTTCAGACCCACACAGCTGCCCAGCTGAATCTAGTTTGCAAGGTAGCCCTGAATTAGCCCTAGGCAGAGACGTGTAACTGTACTGCCACCTGCTGATCTAGTTGCGCAATAGCAAGAATTTAGGTGGATCAACATGAAACAATCTATTTATTAGATGAATGATTAAGAAGGGCGCTTAAATTCATGTGGAGTTAACGGTGGGATTTTTGAGCACATCTAAAATCCTCTTACTCAAAAAAACAATCCACTTTTGACAGTGAAGCCTCTGATTAGGCAAGTCACTACGGAAGCACAGAATGTTTGCAAACGTCACAGTGTTAATGGACAAATAAAGCTGACAGTAAAAACGACCTCATCCCAGAGTCGGAAACGACTGGTGCATGCACAGGGGACTACCTTTACCTTTTAACCTGGGCTGCCAACTTCCAGGTGGGACCTGGAGTTCTCCCAGAATTACAACCGATCTCCAGATGGCAGAGATCAGTTCCTGGAGGAAATGGTTGCTTGGAGAGGCTATGTCAAGAATTGGGTTGCCAATACCCAGGTGGGGCAGAAGACCCCCCGGTTTGGAGGCCCTCTTCAGTATCATCAGAAAGCATGGCTGGGGCTGATGGGAGTTGTCGGCAAAAAACATCTGAGGAGCTACCATTGGCCACCCCTGCCCTGGGGTATAATGGAGAATTGATCTGTATGTATCTGGGACTTTGGGGGGATGTTTTTTGAGATAGGGGTAACAGATTTGCAGCATAGCATCTGATGCTTCTCCTCAAAATACCCTCCAAGTTTGAAAAGGATTGGACCAGGGGGTCCAATTCCGTGAGCCCCTAAAGAAGGCGCCCCTATTCTGAATTATTTCCAGTGGAGGGAAGGCATTTAAAAGGTGTGCGGTCCCTTTAAATGTGATGGCCGGAATTCCCTTCGGAGTTCAACTATGCTTGTCACAACCTTGCTCCTGGCTCCACCCCCAAAGTCCCCAGAGATTTCTTGAATTGGACCTGGCGACCCTGGTCAAGAACTGTCTCTTGCCGTACTGTTGACAACGTTAATGCAGTTCTCTTGGCCTCCTCTGGTTCTCATGCTGAATACTTGCAGATGCTTTACTGGTTTCTTATCTGTCCTGTAAACAGTTCCCAAGAAACCGCTCCGCCTCAACTGTATATTTCTGGGGGGGATCAAGGTCACCAGTTATCTGCTGTCTGAAGAACACTTTCGCTTTTGAAAAAGTTTCATAAGAACAAAAGTGAAGCCATGTTGGATCAGGCCAATGGCCCATCCAGTCCAACACTCTGTGTCACATAAGAGAAGCCATGTTGGATCAGGCGAATGGCCCATCCAGTCCAACACTCTGTGTCACATAAGAGAAGCCATGTTGGATCAGGCGAATGGCCCATCCAGACCAACACTCTGTGTCACATAAGAACATAAGAGAAGCCATGTTGGATCAGGCGAATGGCCCATCCAGTCCAACACTCTGTGTCACATAAGAACATAAGAGAAGCCATGTTGGATCAGGCGAATGGCCCATCCAGTCCAACACTCTGTGTCACATAAGAGAAGCCATGTTGGATCAGGCGAATGGCCTATCCAGACCAACACTCTGTGTCACATAAGAACATAAGAGAAGCCATGTTGGATCAGGCAAATGGCCCATCCAGTCCAACACTCTGTGTCACATAAGAACATAAGAGAAGCCATGTTGGATCAGGCGAATGGCCCATCCAGTCCAACACTCTGTGTCACATAAGAACATAAGAGAAGCCCTGTTGGATCAGGCTAATGGCCCATCCAGCCCAACACTCTGTGTCACACAGTGGCCAAAAAAACCTCAAGTGCCATCAGGCGGTCTAACAGTGGGGCTAGGAGCCCTCCCACTGTGTCCCCCTAAGGACCAAGAATACAGAGCATCACTGCCCCAGACTGAGAGTTCCAACAATACTCTGTGGCTAGTAGCCACTGATGGACCTCTGCTCCATATGCTTACCCAATCCCCTCTCGAAGCTGGCTATGCTTGTAGCTGCCGTCACCTCCTGTACTCTATGTATTGTGGGGGGGAAGGATGGGTAAGGTGTCTGCTTTTGAATGACTGCCCGCCATAATTTGCGGCGCCCATTTGCACTGAGTAATTAATGACTTTCTGTCCAGCTATAAAGGTGTGTCTAGACCAGGGCTAATCAGTTTCGGCAAAGTCCGTCTTTGCTGTGATGATGTCCATCATTTCAATGAAAGCCTGATTTAATTTACATCAAAGAGGTGGACTGGATGACCACTGCGCAGAACTTGACAAGGTAGACTGTAGGGCATTACTCCCTGCTGAAGCCCCTCTCCTTCCAGTTTGGTGTAGTGGTTAAGTGTGCGGACTCTTATCTGGGAGAACCAGGCTTGATTCCCCACTCCTCCACTTGCAGCTGCTGGAATGGCCTTGGGTCTGTCATAGCTCTTGCAAGAGTTGTCCTTGAAAGGGCAGCTGCTGTAAGAGCTCCCTCAGCCCCACCTACCTCACAGAGTGTCTGTTGTAGGAGGAGAAGATATAGGAGATTGTAAGCCACTCTGAGTCTCTGATTCAGAGAGAAGGGCGGGGTATAAATCTGCAGTCTTCTTCTTCTTCCCAAATCCCACCTTCTCCTGACTCCAACTCCAAAACTCTAGACCAGGGTTGTCGAACTCATTTGTTATGAGGGATGGATCTGACATAAATGAGGCTTTGTCGGGCCAGGCCAGGCCAGGCCGTGTGTTTTATAAGGACACAGACAAGCACAATAAAAGGGTTTTTAAAAAACTCTTAAAATAAAACATGCTTAAAACATTAGTACTCATTGGTCTTAAAGGTGCTTTCTTTGTATCTCTCCCACGGAATCCAGGGAACTGGGCAAACGAAGCTCTGGCTCTTTTCTTCCTTCCCCAGGGGACCAGAAGGGGAATGAGCCTCAGCCAATAGAAGGAAGAGAGGCTTGGTTCAGTAGCTCTGCTGAAAGCCTGGAAAAAAAAGGTCTGTCTTCTCCCCCTTCCTCCCCAAAGGAGGAGCCTCAGCCAATGGAGAAAATAGAGGCTTTGCTCTGGAGCTCCTGTGAGATTGAGCAAGCCTTGCAAAGCAAGCTGTTATGCAGAAGGAAGCAAGAGAGAGGGAGAAGGAAGCAGATGACAGCCAGTTGCTCGGGGGCCTGATTCAGCCCTCGCGTCGCATGTTTGATACCCCTGCTCTAGAACGAGGCACACCATCCACCAGGCTGTCTCTTCCTTTGAGAACGCACGCATAGCTGGTCTTGAGGACAAAAGGAGATTGAGGAAGAATCGCACTGCTACAGGACCAACCCTAAATCAGACTTTTCCCTGCAGCCGCTGTGGCCGGACCTGCCTGTCCCACATTGGTCTTGTCAGCCACCAGCGAGCCTGCAGCAAACGTGGACTATTGCACCCTTCTTAAATCTTCGTTCGCGAAGCCAAGCCGAGAGAGAGAGAGAGAGAGAGAGAGAACTTTCCTGCCTGGTATTGTTGGTATTGTAACAATAGGGAAAAACTATAAAAGTAACAACTGTTGATACAAGTCTTGGCTTGCTTACTCTATATTTTGAAACAATTTATTATCGATATTATTGACAAAAAACACTGCACACAAGATGTCAGATTTTAGCAACATTGGCAAAATTGTAATAGAGGGTTGATGTCACAGCAACAGCAGCAGCAGTGGATGGCCTGGGTAACTATCCGTTTCATTTGCCTTCTTCAGGCTGCAGTACACTAGGTAAAGCCTTGAATCCGATAACGGAATGCCCAGTATTGCCTTCAAATTTATAATTAGACACCCTCCAGCTTTTACAATTGTTGTATAGACAGTTGCAGTTGTAGCCTCAGAGATCCACAGTCTTCCATTAGGGGTTGCCCTTGGTCAGAATAAAAGTGTCTCTGTGCTAAGATTAAAATATTGATCATAAATTGTTTGTTTCAAAATACAGAGCAGCAAGCAAAGACTTGTATCAACAGTTGTTACTTTTATACAGTCCCCCCCCCCTTTTGTTACAATATCACTTTTCTGTACAGCCATCTCTTTCTGTATAACTTACCTAATGGTGCTGTTGGTACGGCTGGTACTAAAACTTCCCATAGACCTTAATATATGTGTTGGCTTGAGGGCTGAAAAGAGATTGGGGCGGGGCAGGGTGCACAACGTTCTGTGTAGAGTGACACCATTCTCAAGGCATTAACTTACCTATATGGCCGAGGACCTGCCTACCTTAGGGACCGCCTCTCTCCATATGCTCCCCAGAGAGCACTGAGATCCAGTTCCCAAAACCTACTACGAATCCCTGGACCAAGGGAGGCCAGACTGAAAATAACAAGGGAGCAGGCCTTCTCCGCAATGGCTCCCCAATGGTGGAATCAACTACCAGAGGAGGTGTGAGCCCTGCGAGACCTAAATCAGTTCCGCGGGGCTTGCAAAACCATCCTCTATCAACTCGCGTTTAAGATGGAACCCGGAAATGACACCTAGCCATCTTATACGTATATTGAACTGTGGCACTTTATTTTGTAGCTGTTAATAATCTTAATTGTTTATTTAATTTAATTGAATGCATTTAACTATTTTAATTGTCTTTTATTGTAATGACTGGATTTTAGTGTAATCATGGTGTAAACCATGTCATGTAAGCCGCCCTGAGCCCGCTTTGGCGGGGGAGGGCGGGATATAAGAATAGAATTATTATTATTATTAACTTCCATGCACTCAGAAGGGGCTAAGTTTGCTTAGAATGCCGTTTGAAAGCACCGGAAGGAAAAACTTCAGACTGCACAACAGACGGAAGGTATTGCTTGAGAAAAGTTGTACTCGGTGGGGGGGGGGGACACCTTGATTTTATAGGGTTGCCAATCCCCAGGTGGAAAGAACAATCCTAGAGTCCCACCTGGGGATTAAAAACGTACAAAAGAACTGTGGAAAAAGAACACAAAACTCTATATAAGAACACAATAGTCAACAGACTATTCAACTTCTTAAAGCTATACAGCTGTAAACTCCGTATATTCCTAAATTTGGACTTGAATGCCTTGAGACCTGGACTGTGTATTTTGATGTCTTTGTACTGTAACTGATGTAGTTCTTATAGTTTAACATTGTAATATTAGTAATATATAAGAATTGTTCAGGAATACACAGTTTACAGCTGTATAGCTTCAAGAAGTTGAATAGTGAATATATTAGAGTTTTGCGTTATTTCCCACCAGTTCTTTTGTATGTTTTTATTCCCCAGGTAGAGGCAGGGGATCCCCCGGTTTGGAGGCCCTCCCTCCACTTCAGGGTCATCAAAAAGCAGGGGGGGGGGTGGAATGTCTGCTGAGCACTCCATTATTCCCTTGGAGACTGACGCCTGGTGTCTGTTGGAGTCTCTTGAGTTATTACTATAGTTCGTAAAGAATGGTGAGCACAGGTTCTGTGATAAATTGGGGGATCAGAAGAAGACGTATTCTCCATCAAAACATGCATTTACCCCGGAAAGCAAGTTGCCAGCCCACTTTGTCCAGCCAGGCATGATATCAAGTCGTTGTCCTTCATCAATATCCAGTATCGTCATCGGCTTCTGGAACTGACACTTCCATCGTCTGAGCCACGCCGGTGAATGCGTCTTGGACCCAGCGTTCTTTCAGCATTGTACAGGAGAACAATGTTCCCTCCAAGCTGCAGAGTCTTGTAAGCAAAAATTCTACTTTGTGAAGCTGTTGGCATGAAAGTTCTGAGCCACGGCATAAATTAGTGTGTCCCGGGGTCATCCTTCCAGCGCTGGAAGCTAAAAAAAACTGTGAGCTAGCTCATGCTAACTCAGCTTAGAGGGACCACTGCCAGAAAGTAAAGCAGAGTACTCGGATGAGAGAGACTTTTTTTCCCGTTTTTTCAAGTTGTTTTGCATTTGTGTTTTGGATTTGAAATTGTAACAGTAATGTATTTACTATAAGCAAGAAAAGAGAGTCATAAAGAGAGTGTATTGAGTAATTCTTACCTATATAAAGTACATGACTGCGGTATTCCAGTCTTTGTCTAATCTAGATCATAGTTTCCTGTGTTTGTTTGTATCAACTCTAAGAGTTGACAAGCTTTCTAATATTTTTTCCAACATAAAAAAAGGGGAAATAACCAAAATGTCTCAAGCAGACAGGTGGAAATCTTCATCAAGCCACTGTGGCCACATAGGAGAAAGTCATTGGAAAAGTATAATTGGATGAAAGTTTTATTATGACAATTATAATTCAAGAAGCATTTGAAGGTAGATGCTGAGCAGATCTAATTTAGTACACCTTTGGGTGATGTCAGGGGTGTGCGGCATATGCAAACGAGTTATGCAAATGAGTTGTGCTAATGAGCTCCAGCACTTCTTTTTCTACAAAATGACCAGGGGTCGTTTTGTAGAAAAATAGGTGGTGAAGCTCATTAGCATAACTCATTAGCATATGCCACTCCTCCCCGCCCCCAGTCAAAAGCAACCCAATGCAAGAAAGGAGAGCTCCAGGCAAGTGAGGCTTGCTTGGGATGGCTAGAGATCCAGCCAGCTCACGCAGGCCTTGCTTGCCTGGAGCTCTCCTTGGCTGCACCCCCCCAGCCGAAAGGCCAGCAAGCCACCCACTGCCCAAAATTCCATATGAAGTGGAGAAAGGGTGGCGTGGGCTTCTCCAGGGGAAGAAGAAGAAGAAGAAGAAGAAGAAGAAGAAGAAGAAGAAGAAGAAGAAGAAGAAGAAGATATTGGATTTATATCCCGCCCTCCACTCCGAAGAGTCTCAGAGCGGCTCACAATCTCCTTTCCCTTCCCCCCCCCCACAACAGACACCCTGTGAGGTAGATGAAGATATTGGATTTATATCCCGCCCTCCACTCCGAAGAGTTTCAGAGCGGCTCACAATCTCCTTTCCCTTCCTCCCCCACAACAGACACCCTGTGAGGTAGATGAAGATATTGGATTTATATCCCGCCCTCCACTCCAAAGAGTCTCAGAGCGGCTCACAATCTCCTTTACCTTCCTCCCCCACAACAAACACCCTGTGAGGTGGGTGGGGCTGGAGAGGGCTCTCCGAGCAGCTGCCCTTTCGAGGACAACCTCTGCCAGAGCTATGGCTGACCCAAGGCCATTCCAGCAGGTGCAAGTGGAGGAGTGGGGAATCAAACCCGGTTCTCCCAGATAAGAGTCCGCACACTTAACCACTACACCAAACTGGCTCTCCTAACTGGGGGTTATGAGGGCTGCAGGGGGCATGGCAAAGCCTTTGGTGGCTGGCGGGCTGCCTGCTCTCCTAATCCAGGGATTATTATGCAGCTGCACCTACTATTCAATGGACAAGGTAGGTGGGGAGAAGGAGAGGAAACTGTCAGAAAGGTTCAGGAGCTGTACTCCTGTGAGCTCCTCCTGAATCTGAGGCCTGGAATTGACCCCTGCCCAGAATTAAACTTTGTTGACCTTAAAAGGTCCCACCGGACTCCAACTTTGCCCTCTTCCTCAGACTGGCAACAGAACAGGCTTCTTGGACTTCAAAGCCGAACTCACTCAGTTTGATGCCTCTTATTCCACCAAATGCCCTTTTGAGTTTGAAACAAAACGAGCGAGGAAGAAAAGACATACCTTCAAACAACTGACCAGTCAACAAACGAAGGGAGAACGTAGGAGCTTTCAGCTAAATGTTTTCCCAAAAGTTAGGAACGGGTGACTGTCAACTACGATGTTACCCCTTAAGTAGAAATGTCAGGATTCTGAGAAGGGGGAAACGTCTGGTTTTGAAGCTCAGGTGGGTTCGTTTGGCCTTGCTTGCTAATAAGGGGCAACCGCCAGTAATCCTACCGAGGGGAACCTTCAGCTCGATAAACCCTCAGAACCAAATGTGGAGCCCTCTATGGTCAGGGAGAGGGCAGATTAGGTGCCTTTGATCTCTCCCATCACTTTGATTGGGAATCCCGTTCTTTGACAGGGGATTAATGTCAAGTTCTTTACTTCCTCTCCACTGCTTAAGATCTAGACTGAGTTAAGTAACTGGGTAGAAAGCAGAAAGCCCCCCCCAACACCCCCCATTCACAATTTCCTTGCAGGTGTCTTAGATTTCTGGCCAGTTACCCATTGCAAGCCAAGTCATAGGTCCGGGTTATACTTCTGCAACCCATACTTAGGTGCATTAAGAAGGCCATCTTGTACGTTACCCTAAAAGGGGGTGCATCTTAAAGCCATGCTCTAGGGTTGCCAACTCAGGATACATCTGGGGACTTTGGGGGTGGAGCCAGGAGATTTTGGGGGTGGAGCCAGGAGCAAGGTTGTGACAAGCATGATTGAACTCCGAAGGGAGTTCTGGCCATCACATTTAAAGGAATCACATTCCTTTTAAATGCCTTCTCTCAATTGGAACTTCTGGGGGACGGCGGCACCTTCTTTTGGGGCTCATAGAATTGGACGGATCAATTCTCCATTATATCCTATGGGGACTGGTCTCCATCGGGTATAATGGAGTGCTCAGTGAACATTTGCCGCTGCTTTCTGATAACCCAGAAGTGGAGGGAGGGCCTCCAAACCAGGGGATCCCCTTCCACCAATGGGAGCTTGGCAACCATCCGTGTGGTCAGCAGCTACAATGGAGCAAGGGCTAAAGCAGGGGTCCTCAAACTACGGCCCACGGGCCAGATGCGGCCCGCTGAGGACGTTTATGCGGCCCGCCGGGTTATGGCAAAATCAGACAGGAAGTGATGTTCGACCTAAACTTGCGTTAGCAACGCACACTGGGCTGAGGCGGCGGAGACAGAGTGTGAGGTGATACTGAGGTGAGGTGAGTTCCCAGGCCGGGGTGTGTGGTGTGGGGAAGGGAGAGAGATGCAGAAGACGGAGAACTGACGGCCCGCGGCCTTGTTCAGTAACAGCAGTCCGGCCCTCCAACAGTCTGAGCGACAGTGAACTGGCCCCATATTTAAAAAGTTTGAGGACCCCTGGGCTAAAGGAACAGGCAATACTGGCTCATTCTCTTTAGCTGTCTATAAGCTGTCTTCATCTGGGCCCTGTTCTTGCTGGCTGACCCCGAACTGTTTCCTGGCTCATGCAGGGGACATAAGACCTGCAGAAGAGCCCTGCTGCATCCAGCCAGTTTCCTATCTATTCCAGCACCCTGTCTGACACAGCAGCCAACCAATTGTCCTGCAGGACCAACAGACAAGACACAGAAACCAAAGCTTTCAGCTGATGCTGCCTCCTAGCGTAGGTACGCTTGGGTATGAACTAGTTCCCTTTAGTCAACCATTGCTATTGATGTACCTCTCCTCCTCTGGATAATCCAGAGGTGGCCAAATTTGCTTAACACAAGAGCCACATAGACTAAAAGTCAGATGTTTGAAAGCCTCAAGACATGAACGTCAGATGTTGGAAAGAAGGAAAATAGATGGGGAGGAGGGAGAGGTGGAAAGAAAGCAACTTTAACTTTAAATGCATTCTCCAAGCTGCTGACTGGCTTGGCTTGAAGGAGTGATTTAAAGAGACAAATGCCTTCTCCAGGCCGGCCAACAGGGCAGCGGGGGCTTCAAGAGCCACCCAATATGTGTGAAAGAGCCACATGTGGCTCCCAAGCCGGTTTGGCCACCCCTGGGCTAACCCCTTTTAAAGCAATCCATGCTTGTAGCCATTACGGGAAGTGCAGGGCCAGACCTACATATTTTTTGACTGGGGGCAAAACCAAAAAAATGGTGCCTCCACTAGGGTTGCCAAGTCCAATTACAGAAAAATCTGGGGACTTTGGGGGTGGAGCCAGGAGACTTTGGGGGTGGAGCCAGGAGACATTGGGGGTGGAGCCAGGAACAAGGGTGTGACAAGCATAATTGAACTCCAAGGGAGTTCTGGCCATCACATTTAAAGGGACAGCACACCTTTTTAAATGCCTTTCTTCCATAGGAAATAATTAAGGATAGGGGCACCAACTTTTGGGGCTCATAGAATTGGACCCTCTGGTCCAATCATTTTGAAACTTGGGGGGTATTTTGGGGAGAGGCACTAGATGCTATACTAAAAATTTGGTACCTCTACCTCAAAAAATAGCCCCCCCCAGAGCCCCCAATACCCACGGATCAATTCCCTATGGGAATCGTTCTCCATAGGGAATAATAGAGTGCCCAGTAGACATTTCCCTCCCCCCCCACGCTTTCTAAAAGGGGGGGGAGGGCCTCCAAACCAGGAAATCCCCTGCCCCCTCCCTCTCTCACACACACACAAATACTTACTAGATCTTCTTCCTGCAGAACTCTACTTGCTGTGAAAACGAAAGCAAAAGAAAGGGTGGGGCCGTTCTCCATGGAAACTATTACTGACCCTTTCCAATGAAGCCCTTCCTGTTTTCTGCGCAGCCTTAAAGGCACACATTTTAGAAACGGATTAGGAGCTCTACAACTACATGATGCCTACAGGCATGTTCTCTCCTCCCACCTCCCGCTTCCGAATTTTTGGAGAGCGGGGGCAAAGGCTGCAAATTCGGAGGTCCCCTGCCAGGGCAGGGGGGTTGGGAAGCCTAGCCTCCACTCAAAAAAATGGGAAGGAGGAGCGGCAGGGCTACCTTTGCCACCCCTGCCTTGTGGAGAGGCAGCAAAGGCAGGCAATCTGACTCCCCCCCACCACCACTCTTTAAACACCTGCTGGTGTTACAAAGGTTCCCATGCATCTTTGTAGTCCAAAGACCCCGGAGTTTATTATCTTCATTTTGACAATAATCATCTACCAATGTATTTGCAATACAATAATACAATAAAAAGTTTCTACAGCAAAGAAGAAAAAGAAGAAGAAATTGGATTTACATCCTGCCCTATACTCTGAATCGCAGAGTCTCAGAGCAGCCACAGGCTGATTCTGCACTCACCTTTCTCCGGGGCAGGCTTCTGTTTCTGGGCGGAGCAAACTGGCGATTTCGCCCTAGTTGCTCTGCGCCAGCATTTTGCGTGGGGCAAACCCGCGATTTGCCCTGCTGCAGTTTAAACCAGGAAACAGGAAAAATACAATACCAAAGTCCTAAAATGGAGCCCATATATTCATAAAGAGTGTTCATAAAAAACAGGAAAGGTCTAAAGACCAAGTCCTATGAAGAAAGGTTGAAGGAGCTGGGTACATTTAGCCTGGAGAGAAGGCGGCTGAGAGGCGATATGATCACCATCTTCAAGTACCTGAAGGGATGTCATATTGAGTGTGAAATTGTTTTCTGTGGCCCCAGAAGGTAGGACCAGAACCAATGGGTTGAAATTAAATCAGAAGATTTTCTGCCTAAATGTTAAGAAGAACTTCCTGACAATTAGAGCAGTTCCTCAGTGGAACAGGCTTCCTCAAGAGGTGGTGGGCTCTCCTTCCTTGGAGTTTCTAAACAAAGGCTAGATGGCCATCTGACAGCCATGAAGATCCTGTGAACTTAAAAAGGTAAACAACTGTGCAAGCACCAGTTGTTTCCCTCTCTGGGGTGACGTTGCTTTCACAATGTTTTCATGGCAGACTTTTTATGGGGTGGTTTGCCATTGCCTTCCCCAGTGAACTTAGGGGGAGGTATTTGTGAATTTCCTGCACTGTGCAAAGGGTTGGACTAGATGACCCTGGGGGTCCCTTCCAACTCTATGATTCAATTATTCTAATGTCTGACTTACACCTACTGGGCTTTGCATTTGTAGCCGATTTGTCCAATATGCCTCCCTGTGCAATAAAGCCTTAGGGGACATGGGAGGGCTTTTATTTTTTTAAAAAAAAAATGAGCACTGGAATATCATTATATCAATATACAAGAGGTGCAACAGGATCTCTGAATGCTCAGTTTTCTTTTCTTTTTTAAAAAAGTAAGCTTCTAACTGCTTCAGTGCCAGAGATGTAAAGGGAAAAGGCACATCTTCACCAGGGAGAGGGATAGAGACTTACTTTTTTTTAAAATGAAAACTAGGGATTCAGAGAGCCTACATGCCTATCTCTACAATGGTATGTTGATATAATAATATTCTAGTGCTGTTTTTTTTAAAAAGAAAATTGCAAGAGCCCTGGCTGCCCAGTGTGGGAGAGGGGGTGGCCACTTCTGGAGGCCTAAGGCCAAGGAAACTGTGGTGAAACCTCCCATGTGGAAGCCACTTTGCCAGCCATTGTGCTTTGTTTGCAGCTGCACCAGCAATGGGGAAACCACAAAATTCCATCCCCATGAGGAAGCCGTCGAGTTCTACCTGATCCTCTCTTGAATAGTCGCACTGTAGACAGTTCTCTTCTTTGGTCACCACTAAGTGGTAAGGTGCTGGCTGAACCCCCACCTGACCTCCCTAAATTCAAGACCGGCTAGTGACATCATTGAGCCGGTGACATTGCATGCTAGCCGCTCTGGGCATTTCCAGGAAAACTCTATGGTTTTCTTGGATGCTGTAGCAATTTGGGAGGAAAACTCTGTGGTACCATGGAGTTTTCCTTCCAAATTGCTACAGCATCCAAGAAAACCATAGAGTTTTTACAGGTTTCCCAGAAACGCCCAGAGCAGCCGGTGCATGATGTCACCAGCGAGATAGCATCACTTCCGAGTGATGTCATCACGCCGCATGTGTGTTGTGCATGAGAAATAAGTCCCCCACCGGAGGCCACAGGGGACTTAGCAACCCTAGGTAAAATTCTGTGTTGGAAAATACCTGGAGACTTTGGGGGAGGAGCCAGGAGAGGGTGGAGTTTGGGGAGGAGAAAGGCCTCAGCATGGTACAATACCATAGAGTCCACCCTCCAAAGCAGCCTTCTTCTCCAGGGGAGCTGATCTCTGCCAGCTGGAGATTTCCAAAACTGGGGAAATAACTCCTTCCCCCCCCCCTGCATAGGGCAGTTTTTGCATGAAACTGTAGCTGGGGGGGGGGCAGGAACTTTGCTTCTCCTCACAGTGCCATTCTAAGCCCATTGGAGTCTCTTTTTTAAAACTAAAAGATAAATATCCTCCATCTTTGAAGAAATGGAAGGACAAAATATGGGATTATTTTAACGAAACTAGCTTATTCTTCTTCACAGTGTTCTCCTCAGTCTTTTGAGAAAAAAGTTGTGATATCTTGGTTACCGGTTGTGACTTACCTTGTGAATAATAATATTTTACCTCAAAATCCTGTATATCACAATTTGATATATATTTCTAATGTTGATTGTAAGTGAAGTAATTTATTCAATAAAATAATTTGTATATATTTTTAAAAGGCTGTGGGGAACACCAGTTGGGTCTGGGAAACCTGGACTCAACTCTTTAAAATTCTTTTTTTCTTTTTTTTCCTGTTATAACCCTCAAGTCATCAAATTTTAACATGCAGATTTTTCGTGGGATTTTTTATAAGGTACTTTTAAGGTTGTTCTAGATGGCTAAAATGTTCTGGCCGATGACTGTAATAATAAACTGAACTGAACTGAACAACTCTTTAGAAATAGTTAACATGTAGGGTGGCCAGTTTTGGGTGGGAAACTACATAGAGATTTCTGGAGGGGAAGCTTGGGAGGGTGGGGTTTGGGGAGGGGAGGGGCTTGGGATGTGCCATAGAGCAGGGGCGTCAAACATCTGGCCCACGGGTAGGGTTGCCAAGTCCAGTTCAAGAAATATCTGGGGACTTTGGGGGTGGAGCCAGGAGTAAGGTTGTGACAAGCATAACTGAACTCTGAAGGGAGTGCTGGCCATCATATTTAAAGGGACCACGCACCTTTTAAATGCCTTCCCTCCTTTGGAAATAATGGATAGGGGCACCTTCTTTTGCAGCTCATAGAATTGGACCCCCTGGTCCAATCTTTTTGAAACTTGGGAGGTGTTTTGAGGAAAGACACTAGGTGCTATGCTGTAAACTTGGTGCCTCTGCCTCAAAAAATAGCCCCCCCAGAGCCCCAGATACCTGCAGATCAATTCTTTATTATACCATATGGGAAGCAGTCTCCATAGGGAATGATGGAGTGCCCAGCAGACATTTCTCTCCCCCCTCCCTGCTTTCTGATGACCCTGAAGTGAGGGAAGGGCCTCTGGAGGTGGAAAGTCACATGGTGGCTGTGGGGGCGGGGCTTTCCCCCACCAGCCAGCTGACTGAGGGCAGGAAGGAGCCTGGGAAAGAGAGAGAACCCTCGCTGGGCCCTGGGGATTGGCAAGCCTACCCACAGGCCAGAACCAGCGAAGAAGATGAAGACTGCAGATTTATATCCCACCCTTCTCTCTGAATCAGAGACTCAGAGCAGCTTACAATCTCCTATATCTTCTCCTCCCACAACAGACACCCTGTGAGGTGAGTGAGGCTGAGAGGGCTCTCACAGCAGCTGCCCTTTCAAGGACAACCTCTGCTAGAGCTATGGCTAACCCAAGGCCATTCCAGCAAGTGGAGGAGTGGGGAATCAAATCAGGTTCTCCCAGAAGAGTCCGCACACTTAACCACTACACCTTCCTACAGGGCTACAGATGAATACCCCATGCAGAATTCTATTGTGTACACATTCTAACATTCTGATTGCAAATTTTATGAAATCCTCAGAAGACGGCTTTCCAGCTAGGGGGAAGGGGGTATTTACAAGGCAGTTTAGAAGGAAGCAAGCAGAAAAAGAAGCTAAACCGTTCCATTCTTTTACTTGCCTTCCCCTGTTCACAAGGGAAACCTAGGCATTCAGTTAAAAGAATCAGTGCTGTGCTCTAACTGGAGTGATTCCATTTTTGCTGTGCCAGAGGCTACAAGGAAAAGATGCTCTTCTTTCCCCAGAGCCCTAGAGAACACTGAAAAGTTCCACTGCCTCCACAAACAATTCAGCGGTCGTGCTTGCCCATAGCCGTCCGTTACTTTAAACAAAATTAATTTTATAGAGCAACGTTTGGTGTAGCGGTTAAGTGTGTGGACTCTTATCTGGGAGAACCGGGTTTGAGTCCCCACTCCTCCATTTGCACCTGCTGGAATGGCCTTGGGTCAGCCATAGCTCTGGCAGAGGTTGTCCTTGAAAGGGACTTTAAAAAAGCCCCCCCCCCCCCCGTCCCAGTAATGCTGTGAGAGCTCTCTCAGCCCCATCTACCTCACAAGGTGTCTGTTGTGGGGGGAGAAGATAAAGGAGATTGTAAGCCGCCCTGAATCTCTGATTCAGAGAGAAGGGCAGGGTATAAATCTGCAATTCTTCTTCTTCTTCAATGTAAATATATAAATTTGACTGTACCTTTAAAATGATGGTCTGGCTCAGGCTTACAGGTGAGCACTATTTGCACTTTAGGCTTTTATTCTTGGCTTCACTAAGGATAAAATGGACGCAATCTTTATACTGACAGAGAGAAATTGGCAGTGGTGTTCCATATTTCTCCTCTCTGCAAGCTCCACAGCAACGGCGTGTGTTCTCGTTAACGAGATGTAATGCATTACCATCTGCTATCTTATTTGGTAGATTTAACAGGATTGAGTACTCTAATAGACATTGTCTATGTAATCCGAAGTGTATTGAAACTATTTCCCATGTATTATTGAACTGTCCCCTTTATGATGATATTCGTCGTATATATGTTGGGCTGTGCTGATTCAGGCAAAGTCCACAAACTTTTAAATGACACTTGCTCTAAGTTAACTTTAACGGTTGCTAGATTTCTTCAACAGGCCATGGAAATCCGGCAGAGAATGGTTCTGGAATGACCATATTTTATTTGTTTTAATTGTTTAATTTTGCTAAACTTGAAATCATATATATTTTACTTATTTTATATTAGTTTCCCTACGTAAAAGTTCATCAGATGAAATGTGGATTATCCCAGCCTGTACGAAAGATTTTTTTGCAATATTGTATGTATTTTATGACACTATAGAATTATTGTGTCACTTCGTCTACTGAACCTATGAATATGGAAGATGGTCCCTAGAAGAAGGATAATTCATATCTGAAACAAAATTGGACCGGTTCTTTTTATCGTCGGACTGGATTTTGAAAGAATTATGATTGATGGACAGTAGCCATGTTGTGCACTGGATGGTTTTCTGACTGCATTTTTGTACTGTAACACTGTTATGAATTGATGAAGACCATATATATGACGCTGAGGAATAGTATTGTAAACGGAGAGAGTATTTTGTTGTTTTTCCCAGTTAAACTAAACAGCTGCAGAATTGGCAATGACTTTAAAAAAGCCCCCCCAAAAACTGACTGATAGCGCTGGAGCTTGCAGCTTTTAGTATTTTTTGTTTTTAATTAATTTAATTATTCTTATTAAAACATTTATACCTTGCCTTTCCCTCGGGGCTCCAGGCAATTAAGTACAATTCCAATATTAACAAACATACAAAATACAATAACGTCCCTGTGGAGAAACGCCATTTTAGTCAATGTTGGTGCTTCATTGGGAGGGAAAACATGAAACTCCTAAGCAGGCTTTGGCCTAGCCTCCCTCCAACCCCCCCTCCCTTCCAGGGCCAAACCAACAACTCTAGGGGGAAAGTCTCCTAGAGCGGCAGGAAGCTTTTTTGTTTTTGGCATGTGTTAGGCAGGAAGAGAAGTCAGTTCTCAGCTAGCACTCAACGGAGAAGGATGTGAGCCTGGGAGCTCCTGCCTGGGGAAGAGGCCTATTTACGCAAAATGAGGCCCCCAGGCAGCCAGACAAAGTAAGTCATCCAAAAGGCAGGGCGTGTTTAGATCAGGGACAGTAGGATGCGTTTATAACCACATTTCCTTTGTCATGCTGTTTGCTGTGCGGGTGTTGTGCTGTGTAACCTTTTACAAGCAACTGTTTTTGTTTTGTTCTTCTGTTCTTTTCTTTTTCTCTTTTAATTAAATATTTTTACTGTTTTAAATGCTGGCAGTCCATCTCTGTACCACATAGATCCCCAAACCGCTTAGACCACGCTGTTTTAAGAAGGGGGCCCCGGGGAAGGGGGAAGGCATGCAGTTGGATAAGGTGCCAGTCCTCCAGGGGTTCCCCAAAGAAGTGCTGAGGTCTCTGTGATACCCAAGTACAGGGTGGCAGAGGACCTTGAGGCCTGGCCTCATAGTTGGAGAGGGGGATTGGGAGTCCTGTTCCTCTCAATCTGAACCCCTAGACTGAGCAGGTGGTGGCTGAGAACTGACTTCTCTTCCTGCCTAACACATGCCAAAAATAAAAAAGCTTCCTGCCGCTCTAGGAGACTTTCCCCCTAGAGTTGTTGGTTTGGCCCTGGAAGGGAGGGGGGGTTGGAGGGAGGCTAGGCCAAAGCCTGCTTAGGAGTTTCATGTTTTCCCTCCCAATGAAGCACCAACATTGACTAAAATGGCGTTTCTCCACAGTCCCAGTAATCCTCCCTCAAGAAAATTCCTACAAGCTTAAGCCCTCTTAAAAGCCCTCACAAATAAAACAGCCTTACAGTGTCTCCTAAAGACAGTGCCCCTTCACCTCCCCTGGTTGAACAATGAGTCCAGAAGGCCCACTGGCTACGATGCTCTAGGCCTTGTGCTACAACACAGGCT
Organism: Heteronotia binoei; assembly: GCF_032191835.1. Taxonomy (NCBI): domain Eukaryota; kingdom Metazoa; phylum Chordata; class Lepidosauria; order Squamata; family Gekkonidae; genus Heteronotia; species Heteronotia binoei. The sequence continues at coordinate 12,560,579 of NC_083241.1, forward strand.
GGAAAGTTGGGTGGAAGAAATTGGTATGAAGAACCTTGACAGACCGTGGTCGACTTTGCTTTTTCCCCCTTATGGTTGCCTTATGGTATACTTCCTAGCCCCACTGGTGGACCTTCTGATGGCACTTGTGATTTTTGGCCACTGTGTGACACAGAGTGTTGGACTGGATGGGCCATTGGCCTGATCCAACATGGCTTCTCTTACGTTCTCATGTGACACAGAGTGTTGGACTGGATGGGCCATTGGCCTGATCCAACAGGGCTTCTCTTATGTTCTTATGCCTCTGTCAATCAAATTCAGATGTATCTGAAAGTTTGCATCCTGATAGGCATGATGTTCATTTAAAGAATTTCAGTGGCACGGGCTTCCCTCAAGTAAAAATAATATGGCTCTTCCATTGAATATACACTAACTATATTTCTCAAATCATGTCAAAAAGCTACCAGGAGTTGAATTCTTGAATTGTGAGCAGTTTTTAAAACATAGCTCGAAACTAGGATGTTCTAAGACTGTTCAGAGGTCCTAGGGCACCTGGAGAGAGGAACAGGTGATATTTGCCACACACGCCAACGTGCAGTGCGTTAGAAAGTGGACCCTGAGGCATGTTAAGCAAATTATTTTTGCTCTTTAAAAAAAAGTAAAAAGACCTGGGCTCTCTTCCAGTTCCAACAACCAGCAATAAAATCAGTCTTGGACTCCAGTGAAGGTGTTGACAATTGGTCCTCTGCTAGAGGATGGGTTATGGGGCAAGCAGTGCCATGCAGCCAACAACACGCTAGTAATTGTTGTTGTTCAGGAGAGGATGGCTGGCCTCGCAGCCGTTCTTGCTTCCTTTCTTGAGGGACTCCTCTTCTGCCTCACTGACGGAATCTTCCTCTTCCTCGTCGCTCCTGTCATCTTTCACTTTCTGGGAAAGAAAAGAGTATTGGTTTGTTGTTAATAGATGCCAGTAAGTATAATTTCTAGAGGCTGTGTGGTTTTGGCAGCCAAAGGGACAGCAGCTGGGGGAAAAGAATCTGGTCCAAAAGGAATGTAAATGAGGTAGTTAGTGTGGTTACTGAGAGAACCACTGAAGTGGGGGGGGGGGGTAGGCTAAGTCTTTAGGATAGAATCAGATGTTCAAATAGATCCGACAGTCATCTAGCCAACCCTATGCTAAATAATCCTCACAGGAATACAAAGTGTAACATATTAACTAGGGTACATTGTACCCAGAGCTTTTTTTGTAGCTGGAACTCATTTGCATATTAGGCCACATCTCCCTGTTGTAGCCAATCCTCCTGGAGCTTACAGAAGAGCCCTGTAAGAAGAGCCCTGTAAGCTCTTGGAGGATTGGCTACATCAGTGGGGTATGGCCTAATATGCAAAGGAATTCCTGCTACAAAAAAAGCCCTGATTGTACCAAAAATGTAGGCAAAGCAAAGGCTTGTTGAAGGCATGTTGCTCCAACGATAAGAATAGTTAGGGTTCTTTTCTTTTCTTTTTTGGTAGAAAAAGCCCAACAGGAACTCATTTGCATACATCACAGGAAGTTATCATCATCATCAACAACAACAACAATTTCTGTTTATATCCCGCCCCCCCCCCCCCGGCCGAAGCAGGCTCAGGGCGGCTAACAACACAATTCCATGCATTAGTTATATAAAATATCTAAACAAAGACTACATTAACAATTTAATTAAAATCTATTAAAATTCTAAAATTGATAAAAAATATGCTGGTGCTATTTTACAAAGGCGAAGTCCTTAGCAGTTTCCCTCTTGGTCAGTGAAGGCCAATCGAAAGAGGGCAGTCTTGCAGGCCCTGCGGAACTGTTCAAGATCCCGCAGGGCCCGCATTTCCTCTGGAAGTTGGTTCCATAGGCGTGGAGCCATAGTAGAGAAAGCCCGGTCGCGGGTGCTTTGTAGCTTCACCTCTTTCGGCCCAGGAATAGTCAGCAGGTTTTTCCCAGCTGACCTCAGTGCTCTCTGGGGTTCATATGGGGAGAAACGGTCCCTAAGGTAGGCAGGTCCTCGGGCAAGTTATGACCTGCTCAGTAGGTTACTTTCCATATATTGTGGGTTACTTTCCTTGTCCCCTGACCCTAACACGGTCGGAGACAGAGAGAGCTAAGGGGGCAATGGCAGGTCCAGCTTCTCCAGGGAGGGGGTGCTGGTGGGCAACTCTATGTCTCTCACTCACTTTGCAAGCCTATTGGAGGCTGGAGGTGGCAGAGATGACAGAGTGTGTGGTCTGGAAATGTGTGGCTGCCCAGTGCCTTCCTTCTGCCAGAGGCCTTTTTTTGAGCCGGAGCCCTGGCCAAGCCAGCCGGAACTGTGTTCCTGCACTTTTCTGCTCAAAAAAAGCCCTGAGAATAGTCCAATAGAATAATCCGTATGACTTACAACTCAAACCAGGCATCATGAAAGGAACCAAATGGCTTTTGGGAGTCAGCAGGTGGCAGTAACGTGAATGGATTCTTGTGACTGGTTTTCTTTCAAGAGAAGGGTTTCTCACTGCCCACCCCATGTGGTGTTTGTACGTCTGGACTTCAGGATAGATTGAACACCCCTGCTACTCAGTTATGGCAAGAAGAGAAGACCGAATCAAGGATTTAACACGTACAGTACAGTAAAAACTGATCGCGTAAAACCATTGGCCATTGCAATTACAGCAACTTAGAAGTTAAAAGCAGTCAAGGACTCTAAGATTAACATATTAGATTATTCAAAATCTTAGCTACATACAACAACCCCATGATTCCATAATCAGGCTCTAATAGTCCAGTTAACAGCATCATTTTACTGCCTTTGCCCTGATTTTACTAGCAGCCAAAGCAAAAAGAGCCAGTTTGGTGTAGTGGTTAAGTGTCTGGACTCTTATCTGGAAGAACCGGGTTTGATTCCCCACTCCTCCACTTGCACCTGCTGGCATGGCCTTGGGTCAGCCAGAGCTCTGGCAGAGGTTGTCCTTGAAAGGGCAGCTGCTGGGAGAGCCCTCTCCAGCCCCACCCACCTCACAGGGTGTCTGTTGTGGGGGAGGAAGATAAAGGAGATTGTGAGCCGCTCTGAGACTCTTCGGAGTGGAGGGCGGGATATAAATCCAATATCTTCTTCTTCTTCTTCTACATTACAAGAAACCGTAGAATCAATATCTGAGATTTAATACGTAGTACTGAGTATGGCAGCAACTATGCCGGGCAATTGGTGCAGCAGAGTAATAACCTCCATTCATATTGGAGCTTTGACACAATCCAGTTCCAAACAGATTCAGATATGATGGGGGAGCAGAGAGACCCTTAAGTTATAAGAATGGTTGTACGTGCCTTTTTATAGCAAGAACTCCTTTGCATATTACATATTATTATTATTGCATACACCCCTGATGTAGCCAATCCTCCAAGAGTTTACAGGGTTCTTAGTACAGGACCCACTGTAACCCAGGAGGACTGATACATTGGGGGGGGGGGGGTGGCCTAAAATACAAAGGAGTTCCTGCTAGGAAAAAAAAGCCCTGGTTGTATGAATGTATTGTTGTACTCTGTGAAGCTATCTCGCTCCTGCAGTAGAAACTATTCTTGGCCTTTTGTTATTGATCCCTCCCTCCCATGCAGGACTGCCAGGTTCCCTCTAGAGATTAGGTATCCTCCTTTGCCTCCAGTTCCTTTTTCCTACTGCTGCTCTGTTGGCTGGTGGGAGAAAAGAAGCTTTTTTAAATGGGCAGCTGCTGGAGCCATTACATAACTTCCAACCATTACATCACTTCCAATGCCATCAGTCTGCGCTAGGAATTGCCAGAAACTTGATGGTTTTAACATAGATTTTCCGGCAATTATTATAGGCTTGCCAGGTCTTACCTGGCTGCCAGTGGGGGACTTTTTTGATTTAATCCTGAAGTAACATCACCATAGAGTTTTTTACCCAAATGCCAGTGCCCGGCATGATGACATCACTTCCAGGTGACATCATCGCGCCAGGCACATTGGGCGATGATGGAGCTCTACAGGAGTCATCTCCATGTCGGTGGGTTGGGGACCCTGAAAATGGGGGTAACCTTGCCAGGGGCAGGGGAATGGGAACCCTAAATTCCTAGAATGGATCGACGTCACTTCTGGATTTTCTGCAGAAATGACACCGTACCATCAGCCAACAGCACACACACGCCCTCCATGTTCCCACCCTCCCCAGACTCCCACTGCTGGCTGGCAATTCTGATCCCATCTAACAGCAGAGATGTCATGCCTCTGGGGACACGTCTTGTTCTGCTACTTTACGCTTGGTTATTTTGTTCATTTCCTGTTTTCTCCTAGACTGTCTTTCAATATTAATGTTCACACAAGATCACTTATTAAAAATTTTAAAATGCAAGCATAAAACAAATCCCGTTAAAACAGAAACCCCCCCCCCAATATTTTTTAAAAGTACCGTACTTAGAATCAGACCTAATTCCAACTGCCTGGAGGAACAAAGAAGTATTCCTGAGTCTCCATCAAACGCTTCATGGAGAGCTCCTGGTATTACAATTGATCTCCAGCCAACAGAAATCAGCCCCCCTGGGTTGCCAGGTCTAACTCAGGAAATATCTGGGGACTTTGGGGGTGGAGCCAGTGACAAGCACGATTGAACTCCAAAGGGAGTTCTGGCCATCGCATTTAAAGGGACCATGTTCCTTTTAAATGTCTCCCTGTCATTGGGAATAATGGAGGATAGGGGCACCTTCTTTGGGGGCTCACAGAATTGGACCCCCTGGTCCAATCCTTTCAAAACTTGGGGTGGGGGTTAAGGAGAGGCACAAAATGCTATGTGGAAAATGAGGTGCCTCCAGCTCAAAAAACAGCCCCTCAGAGCCCCAGATTCTCACAGACCAATTCTCCATTATATCCTATGGAGACTGGTCTCCACAGGATATAATGGAGTGCCCAGCAGACATCCCCCCCCCCTCAGCTTTCTGCTAACCTTGAAGCAGGGGGAGGGCCTCCAAGCAAAGGGATCCCTTGCCCCCAACTGGGGATTGGCAACCCTAGTTAAGCTCATTGGCGCTTTTGAGAAGTTTGTGAGAACCACCACAAAACTGGTGTAGCAATCTTAGAGGGGAGAGGATGAATCACAAAACGCTGGGTGTTTCTGAGCCAAGCATCCTCTTCCGACATAGGTAACTGTTTCCAAATGGATGTTCTATGAAGACACAAAATGGATGCGCTCTTTGATTAAGGCGAGACTGATGCTTCACTTAAGGGCAGAAGTGAAGGAGTACCGATAAACACAATAGTAAGGACCAGGGGTCGTTTATGTAGAAAAATAGGTGGTGGAGCTCATCCAGGGATTGTTATGCAGCTGCACCTACTATTCAATGGACAAGGAGGTGGAACTCTCAGAAGGAGGAGGTGGAACTCTCAGAAAGGTTCAGGAGCTGTGCTCCTGTGAGCTCCCACTGAATCTGAGGCCTGGTAAGGACAATTATGGGGATCCTGTGTTCAGTTGTCAGGCCTGTCATCTACATTGGTGCTAATTCCATATATATATATATATATGAATAAAGCCTATAAAATAAAATAGATGGTCTGGCTGCAAATTTTGTGTTCCCCAACTTGTATCCTAAGTTTCAACAGCAAAAAAAAAATGGAGCGGAAAGAAAGCAACATGAAAACATGAATTGTCCCCCACCTGACCAGATGACATAAACTTCCTGGGGTTCTTTCTTTTGTCTTTTTCATGGCAATGTGCAGAAAGGGTATCCAAACAAACCAAGCTGACTGTAAATATTGTAGGATAAACTTGGCACAGCTTCAGATGGAAGGAAGGAAAGAACTTTTCCCTCGCAGACAATTGATGAGGTATCATTTCATTCAAATTGCCCACCGGCACTTCCGAAGTAGGATTCCAGTATGCATGTTTTTTTATTTTTTTGGTCAAAGGAAGCAACATTTTGAGGGTTCCAAGGATAAGGGCCACCAGGGGTGTGTGGGATGGAGGAAGCGAAATCCTTCACAAGCCAAAAAGAGTGTACACAGGCTGAATTATCGAGGGACTGATGGAAACTTGGCTTTCTTTCAGCTCTTGGGATAGCGCTTGAGGTTGAATAAGCCAAGAATTTGAGGATGCGCTAATGATTAGATGCTTCCTGGGCCTTTGAACTTTAATGTTACTTCCTCCATTAAACCTACGTAGCCTCTGCTTTTGTGGTGGGTACACTGAAGAAGAGAAGCAAGAATTCCTCAGTAGCTTTTGTATATACGTATCTACACACCGACCTGGACAGCCCGAACTAGTTGGAACTCAAAGCTAGTTCTTGGATAGCAGACCACCAAAGAAGCCTAGAGCAGCCCAACAGACAACTAACCAGGGCATTTTTTGTAACAGGAATTCCTTTGCCTATTAGGCCACACCCCCTGATATAGCCAATCCTCTTAGAGCATACAGGGCTCTTCGTACAGGGCCTACTGTAAGCTCCAAGAGGATTGGCTGCATCAGGGGTGTGTGGCCTAATAGGCAAAGGAGTTTCTGCTACAAAAAAGCCTTGCAACTAACTAACCACCCCAAGTTGTCTCCTGCCTTCAGAACCCCACTGGGTTGCCATAAGTCTGCTAGCAACCTAATGGCACTTTCCACCACCATTGAAGCCTAGCCTAACCTGATTTTGTCTGAAGTTGGATGTTAATTAGAGTCAAATGCGATTCGTACATGGATGGGAGAAGGAGAAGAAGATCGTAGATTTATACCCCGTAACCCCGCCCTTCTATCTGAATCAGAGTCTCAGAATGGCTTACAATCTCCTTTATCTTCTTCCCCCACAACAGACACCCTGTGAGGTGGGTGGAGCTGAGAGAGCTCTGACAGAAGCTGCCCTTTTAAGGACAACTCTTGCGAGAGCTATGATTAACCCAAGGCTATTTGAGCCATTGCAGGTGGAAGAGTGGAGAATCAAATCTGGTTCTCCCAGATAAGAGTCCACTAGGGTTGCCAAGTCCCCCCATGGCCTCTGGCGGTACCATAGAGTTTTCCCTCCCAAATTGCTAGAGTGTCTGGGAAAACCATAGAGTTTTCCCAGACGTTCCTAGAGTGGCTGGCGCGTGACATCACCGGCACGATGACATCACTTCTGAGTGATGCCATCACACCAGTGACATTGGGGGAGGATCCCCCCACTGGCCCAAAGTAAATTTGAGTGGAGTTCAGTATGTTCAATTGACTCAGATGGGCAGCCGTGTTGGTCTGAAGCCGCAAAATGAAGTTTGAGTACAGGGGCACCTTTAAGACCAACAAAGTTTTATTCATAGTTGGCCTTAAAGGTGTCACTGGACTCAAGCTTTGTTCAATATGTTAAAAAAACACACAAACACACAATAACAGCACATACACACTTTTTAGGAGGAACAATTGACCTGTTAACCCATTCATGAATGTTATAAGGATTCTCTGCTATCCTTTTATTGACAAAAATGCCCCCAACTAGGGACCACTGTGGAGTAACAATGAAAATAAATGCAAACACATTTGTATTTATCATTTACACTAATTGTCGAATATTATTGACAATCCAAAAGTGAAATGATGCCGATTAGAAAAATATCTCTTTCAAAGGTCATTATCTTTCATGCTCAAGGTAAGAAGAATTCTGACTTGTCTAGAGCACTTTGTTGTTTCAGCTCAGAGATTTTTTTTTATTGCCATTGTTTCTCAAGGACAAGACACAAATATTGAAGATTAGTCCAGTATGTTTATTGAGTTTTGTGATTTATGGTGTGAAAGATATTACTTAATATTAGAGTGTTTGGACATCATTCTCCAATTCTTAAATATTTTGTGAACTTTCCCAAACTTTTGATTTGTCAGTAATATTTGACAATTAGTGTACAAGGTGTACGTACATTAGTGTACGTTTATATCCATCCTTTTGTTGACAGCAGTGCTGCATGCTGGCATAGATACATGTTTCAACTGAGAAACCTGTCCAGTAATAACTATAGTCACCACTTCTAGCCCACTTGGATTGAAGGCAATTTCTCTGAAGTTGCAGGAAGCGGGAAGTAGATTTGTGAGTTATCTTAGCTGAAAAAAGGAAATGTTTTTGTTTGGCAGGCTCTTTCGGCAATACAGACGTTGACACCGGACAGATCCCTGCAGAACCAATCTCATTAGTTGTCCTGCTGCTAAATGTGGAAGGTCGGTCCCATCGCGGATGCACTGATTACTCAGCTTAAATAGAAATACAGATGTATCAATAAACTGAAGTATTAGTGTATTGACCAGGGGTGGCCCAGCTTGCTAAACGTAAGGGCCATATAGAATAAATGGCAGCTGTTTGAGAGCCACAAGACATGAACATTAGATGTTTGACAGCCACAAGACAGGAAGGAAGGAAGGCAAATTGATGGAAAGAGAGGTGGAAAGAAAATAATTTTAACTTTAAATGCATTCTCCAAGCTGCTGGCTGGCTTGGCTACAATAGGTACCATAGAGTTTTTCCCTCCCAAATCTTTAGAGCGTCCGGGAAAACTATGGAGTTTTCCCGGAAACGCCTAGAGTGGCCGATGTGCAGCATCACTGACACAATGATGTCACTTCCGGAGGCTGCGGGGGACTTGGCAACCCTAAGAAGAAGTCAATTGGGGGGAGAAAAATCTTGGGGGGAAAACAGCTTCTGAGGGAGGGGAGGAAGTGGGATCTATTCAACAGTCCCATTTTGAATTCTTGCAAATAACTCTAGCTTCTTATTCTGCCTGAACAGCGGAGTCTTTGCAAGCTTCCACATTGGAGGCCACCAAAAGTTACATCTTACCTGCCTGTCAACTCAGGGCCTTTTTTTGTTGCAGGAACTCCTTTGCATATTAGGCCACACACCCCTGATGTAGCCAATCCTCCTGGAGCTTACCAAAAAGAGCCCTATAAGCTCCTGGAGGAATGTCTACATCAGGGGTGCGTGGCCTAATATGAAAAGGAGCTCCTGCTATGAAATGACTCCTGGGGGTGTGGCCTAATATACAAAGGAGTTCCTGCTACAAAAAAAAAGCCCTGTGTCAACTATTTTTTTGAAATTTGCTAGCTACTTTTGAGTTTGCAGCTTTGGGAGAATGGCCAAAGGCCATGCAGTACTGCGTGAGTTATTAAGCGTCCCACCGGTTTCCGACTCGGAGTCCAATTATAAATCCACTGTTGGCAGCGACACAAAGGACAATATCATAAGCTTTCTGATGCTTTTGAAATGTCTTTATTAACCCTAACAGAAAGCTTAAGAGTTGAGCTAAAGGGTTCCTTGTTATGAGACTTTTATTTCGCATTATGAATGCTTGCTTAGCTGAAAAACAGATTATCGGGGTTGTTGTCTTTTACCGAGCGCTCTAATTGCAGGTTGTCTGGGGCGCTTGAAGTGGCCTGGTTGGGTCGGTGCTTCAGAGGGGCCTATAGAGAGGCCTGCTTTGCACAGATCGGGTTGACAACTCCAGGTTCAAAAATACCCGAAGGTCTGAGTGTAGAGCCTGGGCGGGTAGGCTTTAGTGTAGGCTCGCTTGCTGCGAGATTCTTTTTAAACTAGAGATAGTGGGATTTAACCTGGGCCTTCCTGCAAGCAGAGCAGTGTGCAGAGCTGGGAGCCAGTCTGGTGTAGTGATTAAGTGCACGGACTCTTATCTGGGAGAACCAGGCTTGATTCCCCTCTCCTCCGCTTGCAGCTGCTGGAATGGCCTTGGGACAGCCATGGCTCTCGCAGAGGTTGTCCTTGAATGCTTCTGTGAGAGCTCTCTCAGCCCCACCTGCTTCACAGGATGTCTGTTGTGGGGGAGGAAGATGAAGAAGAAGAATTGCAGATTTATACCCCGCCCTTCTCCCTGTGTCAGAGACTCAGAACGGCTTACAATCTCCTATGCCTTCTTCCCCCACAACAGACACCCTGTGAGGCGGGTGGGGCTGAGAGGGCTCTCACAGTAGCTGCCGTTTCAAGGACAAGGATATTGCGGGCCATTCTGAGACTCTGAGATTCAGAGTGAAGGGGAGGGTATAAATCCAATATCTTCTTCTACCTCTCAAGATCACATGAACGCATGCCCCCTGGACTGCATAGCCCAGGCAAGCCTGATCTCATCAGATCTTGGAAGCTAAGCAGGGTCAACTCTGGCAAGTGCTTGGATGGGAGACCTCCTTGGAATACCAGCAGTTGGGGGGGCAGGGGTAGGCTTTATTCAGCCACCTCCCTGAATATCCTCCAGGCCCCCAGCAGTGGTCAGTCACCAGAAGTTGCCATGACTTCCAGGTGCAGACACAGACAAAACAAAAATCACATGAGCGCATGAAAATAGTTCCAGGTGGGCCGCCGTAGAAGAACAAGATTTTAATCCAGAACAAGACTTTAATCCAGAAGACCAATGAGATTTTCAGGGTCTAAGTTTTCAACGGTCAAACGCAGCTTCCCAAATGCACAATGCTGGCTGCCTTATACTGTCAAACCTCGGGGCTATCAAGTTCAGTTATCTGCTGGGGCTGGTAGCAGCTCTCCAGGGTCTCAGGTAGAGAGGTCTTTCCCATCACCTACTACCTGATCCCTTTTAAAGCTAAAAATTGACCCTGGGAACTTTTCTAAGCCAAGTAGGTCATATCGAGATCATATCAACCTGTGAAACTGCTGTATATTGAGCCAGATCGCTGTTTTATCAATAGGGTTGCCCCAACTTGCCAGATCTGATCATCATGCCGACAGGGGGATTGGGGGGTGGTTCAGGAGTGGGCAGGGATGCTGTGCAATGTACAAGCGTCACTTAACCTTCATCTTTTCCTCTTGCAGTTCAGCTACTTCTCCAGGGAGACCTCCTGTAAGTCACAGTTGGCATTGCAGCGCTCCAACATTGCAGTGTCTTCCCAGTACAGCCCTTGACCATTTCCCTCGCTCTCTTTAGACAGTCCTGCATGTCGGTGATGTCAGGGTTGACGCTCTGGTTTTGGGGCAAAACTCTATAGTAAAATCACCCTCAAATAAAGTTTTGCCCAAAACCTAGAGCGTCACCTCTCTCACCATCAACAATGCGCCTATGTCACTTCTGAGTGATGTCAGCACATGGTGCGTGACATCACTGTTTTGGGAGGTGGGGGAATTTCCTCCCAGTCGTCAATTGGCCACCAGCAGGTAGGAGACCACAAAAGCGGGGATCTGCCATCCCCACCTGGGGAAAGGTAACCCTATTTATCAAGGTCAGTGTTAGGGGGTTTTTTTTAGCAGGAACTCTTTTGCATATTAGGCCACACCCCCTGATATAGCCAATCCTCTAAGAGCCCACAGGGTTCTTAGTACGGGGCCTATTGTAGGACTGTCTACATCAGAGGTGGGTGGCCTAATATGCAAAGGAGCTCCTGTTACAAAAAAAGTCCTGGTCAGTGTTATCTTCTCTGAGTCTCCAGTAGAGCCTTTCACTTAATCTGCTGGATGGATAATGGAAAGTGGCATCAAGTCACAGCCAGTGTTCCCTCTAAGTCTTGTGAGCAAAACTTCTACTTTGTGAGCTCCTGGTGTTAAAGTTGAGAGCTCCTGCATAACTTAGAGCGTTTTCGCACTGACCTTTTACTGGCGCGACCACCCTCTTCACACCGGAGGATCTGCGCGGATTTCGCACAAGAAGCGCCGGCGCACCCAAAAGAGCCGGCGACTTCCGTCGCAAAAGCCGCTCAAATGTTTTCCTGCTTCTTGGCGGTTTCCGTTTGAGCGGGTTTCGCGACGGAAGTTGCCAGCTCTTTTGGGTGCGCCGGCGCTTCTTGTGCGAAATCCGCGCAGATCCTCCGGTGTGAAGAGGGTGGTCGCGCCAGTAAAAGGTCAGTGCGAAAACGCTCATAGTTTGCTCTGGGGTCATCCTTCTTGAGCTAAGACAAAAATGTGTGAGCTGGAGGCTAAAAATCTGCAAGGCAGCGCACGATAACACAGCTTAGAGGGAACACTGGTCACAGCTGACCTGTGGCGACCCCATAGGATTGTCAAGGCAAGAGCAAACAGAGGTGGTTTGCCCTTGCCTGTCTCTACCCAACAACCCTGGCGATCTCCCGTCCAAGAAGCAATGAGGGCCGACCCTACTTGTCATGCCCGCTCCTGACCCAGCCCCTGCTAGCTCAGAGCAGGCGCCTTTAACAGCTCTGGACGTAAGTCCTGAGGAGGCAAGTCGGCAGCAGGAGCCACCTGGAATTGATCAGGCCGCGCCGGGCCCCAGCTCATCCCCTCCTGAATCTCCACCACCTGTTAGCTGGCTCCGTGAAAGGAGACGGCAGGAGATAAGAAACAGGAGAAGCGAAGCACGCATGAAGGGGAGGAGATATCTAAGCCCGGCATACTAATGGGTTAACAAGCCAGCACAGTATATCTGCAACCCTGGCCTTTTGGCAAACTGTGCTGGCAACGAACGATCCTCCTGGAACGTGACTGCGCTCTGCACCCTAGTGACTTCTGTGAGAACCCGCGTATTTCTGACCCGGCTTAGACCTTGGACTTCGGAACTCTGGACTGTGACTCTGCTCTGTGGACTTGTTTTGGTATTTCGGCTTCGTTCGTATCTATTCTCTCCGGTTACCAGACCCTCAGCATTCCTGTGTCTACGCTTCCTGCTTTATCCCTCGGCTCGGACTGATTTATGGTTTTGACTAATTGGACTGTTTGAGATAACTTCTGTGCTGCTACTTGAAAACCTCAGCCGGCTGCAAAAGTTCTGGCCGACTGCCGGGACGCCAGCAGCCACCGTTTCCTACCCCAGGCTCGAGTCACGACAGTTTGCCAGCACCCCATAACTCACCAGACTCCACCATGACCGACCAAGCAGCAGGAGGGGCTGGTAGGTCTACTAGACCAGGTGCAGCAGCTGACGCAGGCTGTAATCACACTACAGCAACAAACAGCTTCCAACGCTACTGCTGTGGCCATGGCTGCAGTTCCGCGTTCCCGCTGCCCGGTGAGTGTCCCTGACAAGTTTGGAGGGAGTCTGGAAGAATTCCCTGCCTTCCTTGCTCAATGTGAGCTGTATATGGAGATAAGGCAAATTGATTTTCCCACAGACAAGACCAAGGTCTGTTTCATTTTGAGCCTTCTAAAAGGGCAAGCCGCCAAATGGGCCACTCCACTGCTGTTGGAACCATCGCCGCTGCTGTCAGACTACCCACGTTTCAAGGCTCATTTTGTGGCTACATATGCCAACCCAGTGCGAGCTGAGACAGCAAACCGCAAAATACGGACTTTGCAACAAGGCCAACACTCTGTCTCTCACTACACCACCGAATTCCAGTTGGTGGCGCAAGACCTGGCCTGGAATGAAGCCGTCCTGATGGACCAATATACAGAGGGGCTCTCTGATGCCATCCTTGATGAACTGACCCGCAGTGACCGACCAGCCACACTACAAGACTTGATCCTTTTGTGCCTGCGTATTGATGGGCGGATGCAGAGTCGCCGCCAGAAACAGAAAGGGAGCAACGCTCCAGCAAGGGTCCCCACAGCTGCTCCCTCTCCAGGTACCCTAGCCCTTCCTCCAGCTGCGGAACCCATGCAGCTGGGCGTCGCCCGCCCTCGCCTGACTCCTGAGGAGAAGATCCGGCGGCGCAACTACAACTTGTGCCTCTATTGTGGCGAAGCCGGACATTTTGCAGGTACCTGTCCGGCCAAGTTAAAGCGTCCCACAAGCTCTGCTGCCCCGGTAAAAGGCCAGCCCCAGGTCTAGTTGGGGCTCCCGGCCTGGGGCACTTCTTGAGGTCCTCCAGCTCTGTCTATCCACCACACACCCCGTTCCTGATTCCGGTTCGTCTTCAACTCCCCGACGGTCGGTGGCTTTTTGTACATGTCATGTTGGACTCAGGGGCTGCCTGCTGCTATATGGACAACCTCTTCGCCAAGGAGCATGGCATCCCCATCCGGGAAAAGAAGATCCCTACCCTGGTCGAGGCCGTAGACGGACGTCTGCTGCGCTCTGGACCCGTCATCCACGAGACTCAACCACTCGTCCTATGGGTCCAGCAACACCAAGAGAAACAAACCTTTGACCTTGCCCGCATGCCACGATTTCCTGTCATCCTAGGCCTGTCCTGGCTTCAGGCCCACAACCCTCATGTGGACTGGGTACAACGATACCTGCAATTTCCAAGTGCCCCTGCGTCGCGATCCACTCTACATCCGGATCCGATTCCTGTGCCTCCCGATAGTCTATCCAGCTCCTCACTCACCACCATTCTCCTGGGGGCCGCCACCACACTACCCGCTCCCTACCAGGAGTTCGCAGATGTCTTTGACGAAAAGGAGGCAGACCAGCTTCCCCCACATCGGCCCTACGATTGTGCCATTGACCTGATGCCCGGCGCTCCGTTACCAGCAGGCCGCCTATATCCCATGGCGGACCCGGAGCTGGCTGCCCTACGGGAGTACTTGGAGAAGAACTTGGCCCGAGGGTTCATTCGACCATCCACCTCACCATTGTCCTCGCCCGTCCTATTCGTGAAAAAGAAAACAGGGGACTTGCGGCTCTGCAATGACTACCGGGCACTCAACAAAATCACCATCCGGAACCGTTACCCGCTTCCACTGATTCCGGAGCTCCTCGACCGTTTAAAAGGGGCTACCATTTACACCAAGCTCGATCTTCGAGGGGCCTACAACTTGGTCCATATTAAAGCAGGAGATGAGTGGAAGACCGCTTTTGGTACCAGGTATGGCCAGTACGAACACCTGGTCATGCCGTTTGGGCTCACGAATGCTCCTGCCGTGTTCCAACGGTTCATGAACGACGTGTTCCGCGACCTCCTGGACCGGTTCCTGATTATTTACTTGGACGACATCTTGATTTACTCCACCTCCGTGCAGGAACACGTCCAACACGTGCGACTGGTGCTACATCGGCTCAGAGCTCACAGCCTGTACGCTAAGCTGGAAAAATGCGCCTTCCATCTCCCGTCGGTCGAGTTCTTGGGTCACATCATCTCCCCACAAGGGACTCAGATGGATCCAAAGAAGGTTGACGCCATTCTTCAGTGGCAAGCCCCCCAGAATCGGAAGGACGTCCAGCGCCTCCTAGGCTTCGCCAACTACTACCGGCAGTTCATCGCTGGGTACGCCAACCTAACCAAGCCCCTGACTCGGCTCCTCCGTCCCAAGGAACCCTTCCAATGGACCCTGGAAGCTGACCAGGCTTTCCGCACCCTCAAGCGCTGTTTCTCCTCCAAACCCCTCCTTCGATACCCTGATCCCCGCCTACCCTTCATGGTGGAAGCAGACGCCTCCAATGTGGCCATCGGGGCCGTGCTCTCCCAGCAGGACGACCCCAGTCAGCCATGGCAGCCCTGTGCTTACCACTCCCGGCAGCTTTCCACCGCCGAACGCAACTATACTATATGGGAAAGAGAACTCTTGGCCATCAAGGTGGCTTTCGAGGTTTGGTGTCACCACCTTGAAGGGGCAAGACACCCGGTCCAAGTATTCACGGACCACCGGAACCTAGAACACCTGCAGACCACCCGCCGACTGAACCAGCGACAGATTCGGTGGTCCCTGTTCTTCTCCCGGTTCAACTTCACCATCTCATACATCCCGCACACCCAAAACCAGAAAGCAGACGCTCTGTCCCGCCGACCAGATTATGGCACCCCAAGCGCTACAGAAGCCCCCAAGGCTAGCATCCTGCCACCCACGGTCTTTGCCGCCACCCTGACTGTACCAGCCTTAGTGGCAGAGATACAGGCCAGTCAGGCTACAGACCCCTGGGCCCAAAAGCACCTGCAGGAACCACAGCAAGATACTGCAGGAAAACTGACCACCCGGGATGGGCTGCTCTACCATCGGGAGCAGTTGTACGTCCCTCCAGGGCCTCTTCGATCCCGCATCCTCCGCCTCACCCGTGATGCACCCCCGGCCGGCCACTTTGAGCAACACAAAACAGCCCATCTACTGACCAGAGACTTTTGGTGGCCTCGTGTTCGAGCGGACATCAATCGGTACGTGACTTCATGTGAGGTCTGCCGCCGAGCTAAAAACATACCTGCCAAACCCTCCGGTCTCCTGCAGCCCCTTCCTACTCCCTCCGGTCCCTGGGACATTGTGTCCATGGACTGCATCGTGGATCTGCCCCGATCCCAGGGACACTCGTGCATCTTTGTCGTGGTGGATCTATTCACCAAGATGGCCCATTTTGTCCCCTGCGCCAAAGTGCCGTCGGGACCAGAAACCGCTCAGCTATATCTGACCCATGTTTTTCGCCTGCACGGGTTACCCAAACAGATTGTTTCAGATCGGGGCCCGCAATTTACCTCCTGCTTTTGGCAAGCTTTCCAGCAAGGTCTAGGGACGGAGCTCCATTTATCTTCTGCCTACCATCCCCAGACCGCCAGACTGAACGCACCAACGCAACCCTGGAACAGTACCTACGCTGTTACACCAGTTACCAGCAAGATAACTGGGCCTCACTGCTACCACTGGCGGAGTTCGCCTATAACAATGCCGTACATAGCTCCACACAGACCACACCGTTTGCGGCCAACTACGGACAGCACCCCCGATTTTTCCCTCCGCTCGGCCCCTCCTCCGGTGTCCCCGCAGCAGACAACCGGATGGATGAACTTCATGCGCTCCATGACCTCCTGCGCGTCCAGCTTCAGCGCGCCAAAGACGTGTATAAACTGGCCGCAGATTGGCACCGCCAGGAAGGAGCATCCCTCAAGGTCGGGGACTCAGTCTGGCTCTCTACCCGGTATCTCCGGACCCCTGGCCGGTCCTCCAAATTAACTGCTCGCTTCATCGGCCCGTTCCCAATCGAGGCTCAAATCAACCCTGTGACATTCCGCCTACGCCTTCCAGTCCACCTCCGGGTTCACCCGGTTTTTCATCGCTCCCTCCTCCAACCAGCAGCTGCGCCGGACCCTAACCGAGATGTTCCACCACCACCAGTTTTGGTGGATAACGAGGAGGAATACGAGGTCCATCAGATCCTGGACTCCCGGCTGCACCGAGGTCGTCTCCAGTATCTAGTGGACTGAGAGGGCTACTCCCCCGAAGATCGTTCCTGGGAACCGGCTACCCACCTGCATGCCCCTGACCTACTCCGGCAATTCCACGAGGCCTACCCTGATAAGCCAGGCGGTTTAGATGAGGGGGGGCCTGAGGGGGGGGGATAGTGTCATGCCCGCTCCTGACCCAGCCCCTGCTAGCTCAGAGCAGGCGCCTTTAACAGCTCTGGACGTAAGTCCTGAGGAGGCAAGTCGGCAGCAGGAGCCACCTGGAATTGATCAGGCCGCGCCGGGCCCCAGCTCATCCCCTCCTGAATCTCCACCACCTGTTAGCTGGCTCCGTGAAAGGAGACGGCAGGAGATAAGAAACAGGAGAAGCGAAGCACGCATGAAGGGGAGGAGATATCTAAGCCCGGCATACTAATGGGTTAACAAGCCAGCACAGTATATCTGCAACCCTGGCCTTTTGGCAAACTGTGCTGGCAACGAACGATCCTCCTGGAACGTGACCGCGCTCTGCACCCTCGTGACTTCTGTGAGAACCCGCGTATTTCTGACCCGGCTTAGACCTTGGACTTCGGAACTCTGGACTGTGACTCTGCTCTGTGGACTTGTTTTGGTATTTCGGCTTCGTTCGTATCTATTCTCTCCGGTTACCAGACCCTCAGCATTCCTGTGTCTACGCTTCCTGCTTTATCCCTCGGCTCGGACTGATTTATGGTTTTGACTAATTGGACTGTTTGAGATAACTTCTGTGCTGCTACTTGAAAACCTCAGCCGGCTGCAAAAGTTCTGGCCGACTGCCGGGACGCCAGCAGCCGCTGTTTCCTACCCCAGGCTCGAGTCACGACACTACTTAGCTTTCAAGAGCTGATGATATCAGGCTAGTCTAGGCTATGTAAGCCAGGGAAAGAGACAGAATCATAGAGTTGGAAGGGACCTCTACGGTCATCTAGTCCAGTCCCCTGCACAATGCAGGGAATTCACAAACACTTCCCCCCATACACATGCCTCCAGGGATCCCTACCCAGAAGATGGCAAAAACCCTCCAGGATCTCTGGCCAAACTGGCCTGGAGAAAAATTGCTTCCTGACTCCAAAGTGGCGATCGGAATTTCCCTTGGCATGTAAGAAAGGGCCAAAAGAACTAAGCATTGCTGCAACCCTTCCTGCCCTCCCTCTCATGATCTGCCTAAGTTGGTTTCAGTATCTAAGACAGGAGTGTCAAACATGCAGCCCGGGGGCCGAATCAGGCCCCCGGAGGGCTCCTATCAGGCTCCTGAGCAACTGGCTCTTGTTTGCTTCCTTCTACCTCTCTCTTGCTTCCTTCTGCATCTCAGCTTGCTTTGCAAGGCTTGCTTAATCGCACAGCAGAGTTACAGAGAAAAACCTTGATTTTCTCCATTGATTGAGGGAGGGAAAGAGCCAGAGCTTCCTTTGCCCAGTTCTCTGGATCCCATGGGAGAAATACAAAGAAATGACCTTTAAGATCAATGAGTTCTAATGTTTTAAGCATGTTTTATTTTACATTTTTTAAAAAAATCTTTAGTCATGTTTGTCTGTGTCCTTTAAAAAGTTTATATCTCTGCTACCTAATCTTAAATAGGTACGCACATGGCCCAGCCTGGTCCAACAAGGTCTCATTTAGGTCAGATCCGGCCCTCATAACAAATGAGTTCGACACCCCTGAATTCTAAGATGTTCAAAGGCAGTTTGGAAATGCATCCTTCTGTGACCCTGGACTCCCTTAGTGGTCTCCCATCCAGGGCTTTTTTTGTAGCAGGAACTCTTTTGCATATCGGGCCACGCACCCCTGAATGTAGCCAATCCTCCGAGAGCTTACAGGGCTCTTCTTACAGGGCCTACTGTAAACTCTCAGAGGATTGGCTACATCAGGGATGTGTGGCCTAATATGCAAAGGAGGTCCTGCTACAAAAAAAAGCCCTGCTTCCATCCAAGTACAAAGCAGGGCCGACCTTGCTTAGGTGCTGAGATCTGACAAGACTGGGCAAGTGAAGGCCATCCAGATTCAGGAATATCACCTGCTACCTGATTCTTTTAAATGGAGACGCCAGGTATTGTACCTGGGACTGCCTGGGTGCTGAACTGTCTTTCTGAGGTATCATTTTAAATTTTGTCTTCCCTGAGCATTTTTAAATTTCAGAGATAAGATCTTGCCTCCTGCACTTTCTGGAATATCACAGTTGGGGGTGGGGGGGCCGGGAACCAGAATTCAACCTGATTTTAATCTGCCTCTGAGGTTCTTTCACCTTCCCCTCCCTCGCCCAACAGCCAACAAGCAATTATTACACACCGGTTCCCCCTTGCACCTGCTTGGCAATCTAACAGACAGCTCAAACCAATTACCAACAGCAAACAGATTTCTGCCTAGGTGTTTTTCAACGAGGTGTGCCTGGGGAGAAACAGGGTAAAGCCGTAGCTCCCTGTGATGTCAAGCTGGCAAGTTTTAGCAGCAATTAATGACAAATCAGAAGTCCCAGAGGGCACGCAGACGTCTTTGGCCATGACCTGAAGAACCTCTGTGGATCACTGGTGAAATTTTATGGCGCCTTAACGGGGCACCCAATTTAATGGGGCAGAAGGTGTCCCACACTCATGCCCTAATTTGTTCCAAGCTGTCAGAACACGCCTTTTTCCTTTGGTACCTAACAAATATGCAAACCAAAACATCAGCCGGTTCCCACCACAGCGAGGCCAACATGTCTCAGCTCCACAATATGTTACCTGTGATAAAATGTTTGGCAGCTATCTATCTGGAAAGCATCCATTCACTTAACCATCAGCAGAGATGACAGAGGCAGATTATTCTAATAAAGGAAGATGTGCGAAATTAGAAAGGAGGCATCGCTACCTTTTGGGCTGACTTTGGCTGCCGGCTATTCCCCTGGCGACTTGAGACACCTGTCGGTTAGGTGGAGCAGGGGCTGATACTGGCTCATCCTCAGCTGCCCTCCTAACAGCTGCTGGGATTTCTTCTTTTTTTTGTAGAAAAAGCCCAGCAGGAACTAATTTGTATATCAGGCCACGCCCCCTGATGCCACCACCAGGAATTCATTTGCATATTAGGCCACACCCCTGACATCACCTTCGTTTCACGCAGGGCTTTTTGTTTCAACAGCCCAGCAGGAATTCATTTGCATATTAGGCCACACACCCCTGCCGTCACCATTGTTTCACACAATCTTAAACAAATATCAACTCCGCACAATATATTTCTCTCACAGAATTAGAAAAACTAACATAGGTCTTCAATAACAATTTGTATAGTCGATAATCGGCAGATCTTGGGCAAACTTTAATCAGTGTAGGTGGCTGCCATGCTGAAAACTCTCTGGCTACTTCCGCTAAACATCTAAAAGGGCTTGGAACCTTCATTGGTCCTGCTAATGAATGTCTAAAACGTAACAACAGTATACAGCGGATTGTGAAGCCTTTTAGACCCGATGAAAAGAGGACAGAAACAGACAACAGTAGCAGCTCCCTGTGGTCTGTTGGGCTTCTAACTTCTGCTTCTCACTAACTGCTGCTGATTATCAATTTAGCGTAATAATGGCAGTCAGGGCCTTTTTTAAAAAAGCCCAGCAGGAACTCATTTGCATATTAGGGGGGGCCCCCCTTGTGCCAAGCCAGCCGGAACTGCACTCCTGCTCAAAAAAAGCCCTGCTCAGCTTAGCCTTCTCTGTGACCTGATATTAACTACTTGTGATTAGGGTTCCCCCCCACACACACACATGTGGGAACATTCGAACACTGGGTGACATTATGACTTTTGTGGGCTTTGGAACATTTGCCTTTGTGGACCCCTCTCACCATAATAATACCAATATCAAAAATTGTTTTTGATATAACTCAAAGTACTTAAGTTTAATAGATTTTCATGGGCCCTAAAGTTTCATTCTTTTCTGACGCGAGAAAACAAATTAAAATGTTTTCCTTGACAGTAAAAGTTCATTTTTTTCCTTCCAATTTTAAAAGAAATTAAAGCATTTTTGTGGGCCCCTCAAAGTCTCATGGGCCGTAAGAACTGTGCCTAATGGATAACCCGGCCCTGTTCAAACATCATCCCATTATCTTGGTTAGCTTCTTCATGACCAACTTCCTCCACTTGTTGGCACTGCGATCCGATGAGGATACCAAGGGCAGGGCTGACTTGCCGGAGGGCAGTGTTAATCCATGTCCTGTTATTATGCCACCCCTGCCTTTGCAATGCTTTGCCCTCTGTTACACTCCCTGGCTTCTGTCAGTATTCTAACCCCATGTCTTGCTTTCAATCATAATCTTTAGCCTTGCTTTTATTTTTCTTGGTGGAGGTTGCTTGATTTTATTGTTGCTGAAAACAGCCTCAGTTATGTTGCTGACACCAGCATTATGTTAAATGCACAGTGCCAATCTGCTGTTGTGCACTCACTCTCGTTGTGAGTGCAGAGGCATTTGTAGCAGCAACAAAGCATCCGCACTAGGGTATTCTCGGTCCTTTCCTTGTTATCTCCCCAAAAGACTCCCCAAGTATCTGCACTGTCAGAGGGCTTTCTGCCAACATTTTTTTGGGGGGGGGGGAATAGCAGCTATACTGCTATAGCATTATGATGCTATAGCAACTCTAATTTTTAAGCAAGCAAAAGGCCCAGTGCAGGGAGGGGGGAGATGCTGAACATGAGAAGAATCCCAAGAAAAATTGTGCTGATGTGGGCAGGAAGGTCAGCAAATGCACACTTGTCTGCCTATGTTAAACAGCTCTGACCGGACCTCATTTTGGGCAGGAGTTCACAGGAGTGGAGTTTCGGAACATCTAAATTTTATTGTGCTCTTTCTTTCTTACCCCCCCCCCCAAAAAAAATTGCTTCTGGGCTCCTTTGTTCAAAGCCCCTGTGAGAATATTGCTGAACTGACAAACTTTCTCATATTTTCCTCCCATTAAAAAATGGGAAAATAACCCAAACATATAAATCAGACAGGTGGAACTCTTCATTGTGCCACTGTGGCCGCACAGGAAAAAAATAATTTAAAAAGCATGATGGGAGTAAGGTTTTATTACAACGATTATAATCCAAGAAACGTTTTAAAGTAGATGCTAAGCTGATAATTTGGTACACTTTCTGGTGATGTCAGGGGTGTATGGCAAATGCAAATGAGTTATGCAAATAAGCTGTGCAAATGAGCTCTAGCACCTCTTTTTCTGTTAAATGACTCCTGACTGACTATGATCTTTCTGGAAAGAATGTACCTAAACAAGTTTGGGAAAGACTGAATCTAAGCAAGGGAAAACTCAGAAGGCAGGCAAGCACGCAACCGTGTCGAACACATGAATGTGAGAATCAGACCCTTGGTCCTTTGAAGTCAGTATTCTCTACTGAGACTGGCAGCGGCTTTCCAGGGTCTCAGGGAGAGGCCTTTCCCATTACCCACTGCCAAATCATTTAACTGGAGAAATTGGAGTTTGAACCTGGGACCTTCTTCTCACCTGATGCTCCACCACTGACCCATAACCACTGCACAATGCTGGAAAGCAAAATGTCCAAGCGTCCTTTACAAAATGAAACGCACATTCTCTCTATCCAAGGAAACTTTTAACATTTGGTTTGAACGATGGTACGATCGTAGATGGTCCAACTCTGGGGCAGGGTGTGTGGAAATAGTCAAGCAAAGAACAAGATGAGGCAGATGGCGCTCATATTGGAAAGAGAGTTGAAAAAACTATGACACTTTAGTCCGGAAGGGGGAGGCCTCTGAGGATAGACTAGACATGAGTATGTGAATTAATTGATCATTTCGAAAAAATGAAGCTTGGCCAGTTAATGAAGTTGAAATACAGCGGTGTTGAAACAAATGGAGCAGAGAGAGGAGCACACGAGCCTTCTGAATAACTCATTGTCCTAGCCTAGGAAGTACTGCTGTCTGACTAGACTCAATGGCTGCTGGTTAAGATGGATTTTCATGAGCAGCTTTGGGTTCAGTTGAACTCCCAGAATTGTGGAAACTTGAACAACAGTAAGTGGGGAATTCTGTTATCCATGTGTACTACTGAAGAGAGCCCCTGAGGTATCTATCCAGATCTGGTCGCTGTGGAAGACAAGATGGCCTGTAAGGCTGGCTTGGAGGTCCCCAATCCACCGGCCCATGGTGGGCCAGTGGGGGGATCCCCTCCTGACATCAGCAGTGCAATGACATCACTTGCAAGTGGTGTCATCGCTCTGGTGACATAGCACGCCGGCCACTCTAGGAGATTCCAGGGGAAATTCTATGGTTTCCCCGGACTCTCTAGCAATTTGGGAGAAAAACTCTATAGTACCATTGCCGTGTTATGATGTCACTTGCCGGAGGCAACCCTAATGGCCTGTAAGTTGAGATCTAGCTTGGTGAGATCTAAATGGAATATGTATCTGACCTTAGAATGCTGTTCTGGGGTTTATGAGAAGTTCAGGTTTATTCAGTTTAACAGCCCTATAGGCAATACACTAGTTAAAAGAGCTAAGAATCACAACAGAGCAGAAATTTGTCCCATCAACAATACAATTTTCATGGAAGCTGCTCAGGATTGATCGAATTCGTCAGGTATCAGGAATGGTTAAATATTTCGTTATCCATTTTCTGAGAAATCTCTTTGAGCCGCTATGTAGTTTGGGCAGGAAAAGAAGGTGTGGGTTAATGAACTGAGTTCTGCCAAAATGCAGTCACAGAAGTGCTGGTCTGAAGGGGATCTTAAGGAAACGGCCCTTCATCTGTGCTGTTTTAATGAGAAATTTAGCCAAAAGCAGATGATCAGCTAGACCGACCCAGCAGAAGTGAATTGAGGAATCTCATTGACCAAATCAGTAAGAGAGAAAAGTAGAGTAGGAAACAATCAATCAATTTGTAGCCAGAGTGTAAAATCCCCTCATCGCCGGAGTGATCCATTTCCCTTTAAGTCAAAATACCAATCCCGATTACATCTTTCATGAGGAAGACGGGGGAATTTCCATGCATGGGGCCCAGGAAAGAAAGGGCAATTCAAGGAGACGTGATTTGTACAGATCTCGAGAGAATCGGCAAAACGTCCCGTTTGTGGAACAAGTCGTAATGTGAGAGAGATGGATTGAGAGTTTGATTTTGTAAAATAGCTTGGCTTGCTGTAGAGGTACAGGTAGATTCCATGGGATCCTGAGACAAAGCCTGACACCCTTTTGCTGCGGGGAGCATGCAGAGACTAAAGCCGCTTACCTCATCATTGCCTGTTCTAGCCCAAGCTGGGATAGGAGTCCTGAGCACCTGGAAAGGGTAACCAGCTATAGAATGATCAACAGCCAACATGGCGGTGGTAGCTTGTATTCTTTCCCAGCAAAATCTGGAGGCATTCCGCCCCCCGCCCCCCCTTTTCAGCAGCAGCTTCTAGGGTTGCCAACTTTGGCTTGGGAAACTCCCAGAGATCTGGGGAGTGTTATCTAGGTAGGGGAGAGAGCTCAGTGGGAATAATGTTATTGCTCTAGGACTTCCAGTTCTCCTAATCTCTGTGGTGTATCATAGAGCAGGGGTGGCCAAACTTCCTTAATGTAACAGCCACACAGAATAAACATCCGATGTTTGAGAGCCGCAAGAGATGAATGTCTGGGGAAGGAAGGAAGAACCGAGAACTGCTCTATTATGAGGCAGGTTCTGAGGGTGCAAACGGACTGTTTAGAGAGCAGCGCTTTAATATGCTGCCTACAGCACAATCCAAGGTGGCCAGGGGGGAAAGCAACAGCCCCATAGCAGTGCAGGGCTTAAGGCATCTGCATTCTGCACCCGATCTGCGGCAGCCGGGCACAGCTTTCCCCAGGCAAGGTGTGACTCCCCCTTGCCAAGAGCCGCCTTCTGTGGGCTGAGCAAGGCTTACGCCAGCTCAATGCTGTCTTCCCCAGTCCAGGAAGAAGAAGGAAAGGGGGGGTGGGAGGAGATTAGATTTATACCCCCACCCTTCACTTGGAGCCTCAGAGCGGCTTACAATCTATTTTCCCTTCCCTTCCCCACAACAGACACCCAGTGAGGTAGGTGGGGTTGAGAGAGCTCTGACTGAGAACTGCTCTCGAGAGGAACAGCTCTGTGAGAACTTGTGACTGATTCAAGGTCGTAGCAGCAGGTGCAAGCGGAGGTGTGGGGAATCAAACGCAGTTCTCCCAGATTAGAGTTTGCACACTTAACCACTACACCAAACTGGCTCTCCCAAAAGTTGAGGGGGGGGGGGAGTTCATAAGCCCACCAGGAAATCTCCTGGTGGCTCTAACAACCAATCCAGCACAGGCACCAAATTCTGGAGCTTTTTAGAAAAATTCTTTTTCCTGGATGGGTTCAGAAACAGAAATACGGGAAGAGGAACCAATAATCGCTACAGCCAAGGGTCATTTTGTAGAAAAATAGGTGGTGGAGCTCATTAGCATAACTAATTAGCATATACCGCCCCCCCCAGCCAAAAGCAACCCGCCGCAATAAAGAAGAGCCCTGGGTGAGTGAGGTCTGCTTGGGCTAGCTAGAGATGCAGCTGTCATGAGCCCTGATGAGGGGAAGCTGGAAGGGTTAGCAGACCTGGAAGAGTTGCCAGCCAGTTCCTCAGCTGAACAAACAGCAGTTGGCCCATCAATCACTCTCCAGGCACCAGAGTCAGCTGTTGATGATCAATCTCCTCCAAGCTCTCCTCCTCCCATCTCAAGAGTTCAAAGCAGGCTCCGGAAAGAACTTTCAGAGCGAAGACATGAGGCACGCCAATGCTTCAGATCTCTCAGCCCTGAGTTCTAGCAGAGTCACTGCCACCCAGGGAACAGACTGATTGAGGCTCCCATATAGCTCCCACCCAGGACCTGGTAACCTTGTGGAAGCAACAAGTCTATTCTCTGGCTTGAATCCACGCTCCCTCCTGATCCTGACCTGCTTGATTTCCTTGGCACCCTGACCTTTTGGCTTTTGGACATTGACTTCTGATTCCGGTTTGTGATTCTGCATTGGTGGCTTGGCTCCTGTTTGACTTCCTGGACTTTGACCTTGGACTGGCTTTGGACTCCTGCCTGCCTGCACCCTGAGAACGTGACAGCAGCCAGTTCAAGCAGGCCTCGCTCACCTGGGGGTCTCCTGGGCTGTCATCTCCCCTGCACAGTCAAAAGGCCAGCAAGCCACTCGCTGCCCAAAATCACATAAGAAGTGGGAAAAGGGTGGTGTGGGATTCTCCAGGGGTTAATGAGGGCTGCCTCTCTCCCTTGTTGACCCCGCCACCACCGCCGGCCCCCTCGTTTCCTTCCGCAGTGCCCCCGGCGCGATCAGAGGAGCTTGGCCGTACCTGCTCCAACACTGTTTATGCAAATCAAGACAGACACCTCAGAATCTGAAGTTCCGTTACAAAGATGGAAACTGAAGCCTGATTCCAAAGCTCCAGAGTCAGAAACCAAAGGGAAATGCTCCCACGGAGGAAACAAAGACCATTCATCTTTGTCTGTGAACAAAACGCAAATTGCAGGCTCGGGTAAGCCAAAAACTGCCTGCACGGAGATGCATTTTCACCCTGGAGGACTTTAACCTCTGCAACGTCAGATTTTATTTTATTTTATTGCAAAGTTCTCATAATGTTAGGAGCATCAGATCGTTACCTGTCCTAGAAGAAGAAGAAGAACTGCAGATTTATACCCCGCCCTTCTCTCTGAATCAGAGACTCAGAGCGGCTTACAAACTCCTTTATCTTCTCCCCCAACAACAGACACCCTGTGAGGTGGGTGGGGCTAAGAGGGTTCTCACAGCAGCTGCCCTTTCAAGGACAACTCCTGAGATAGCTATAGCTAACCCAAGGCCATTCCAGCAGGTGCAAGTGGAGGAGTGGGGAATCAAACCCGGTTCTCCCAGGTAAGAGTCCGCACACTTAACCACTACACCAAACTGGCTCCTAGTGATATTAACAGAGAGGGAAACCACCTCTGGCCTAGGAATCCACCAAGGATGCTGAAACAGCACCACGCCGTCTCAGAATGAATTGCTTTTCGTAATAAACCATAATAAAAGGTTGAAACACCTTCCATATGAAGAAAGGTTAAAACGCTTGGGGCTCTTTAGCTTGGAGAATCGTTGACTGAGGGTTGACATGATAGAAGTTTACAAGATTATGCGTGGGATAGAGAAAACAGAAAAAGAAGTACTTTTCTCCCTTTCTCACAATACAATACAAGAACTCCATGAAATTGCTGAGCAGTCGGGTTAGAACGGATAAAAGGAAGTGCTGCTTCACCCAAAGGGTGATCAACACGTGGAATTCACTACCACGGGAGGTGACGGTGGCTACAAGCATAGATGGCTTCAAGAAAGGACTGGATAAACATATGGAGCAGAGGTCACAAGGTATAGATGGAACTCTCTGTCTGGGGCAAGTGATGCTCTGTATTCTTGGCGCTTGGGAGGGGGGCACAGTGGGAGGGCTTCCAGTGTCCTGGCCCCACTGGTGGACTTCTTGACAGCACCTGGGTTTTTTGGCCACTGTGTGACAGAGTGTTGGACTGGATGAGCCATTGGCCTGATCCAACACGGCTTCTCTTATGTTCTTATGACAGGAACCAACTTTGGGTCATACACTCAGTGGATCTCCAGGTACATCTTTTCTCTCCATAAGCCACCTTGAGCATATATGACAGAGCGCATGGACTGTTTTTTAAAAAATAATAAGTATAACTGAATGGTTGCCATTTACTCTCATGGAGCAAAACTAAAAACTGGTCATTAGAGGCACAATTATAATGAGGGAAAAACTGTCCTCCACCATTGTAACCCAGTGGCCCAACACTCATTGACAGAATTCACTGTGCAAAGCAACTCTGTGCACCACATAATTTAATTCAGAAATGCACAGAGACATGCTACAGCCACGGGACAATCCATGCAATATACCAGAAGAAGAATTGTAGATTTATACCCCACCCTTCTCTCTGAATCAGAGACTCAGAGCGGCTTACCATCTCCTTTATCTTCTCCCCGCCACAACAGACACCCTGTGAGGTGGGTGGGGCTGAGAGGGCTCTCACATCAGCTGCCCTTTCAAGGACAACCTCTGCCAGAGTTATGGCTAACCCAAGGCCATGCTAGCAGGTGCAAGTGGAGGAGTGGGGAATCAAACCCGGTTCTCCCGGATAAGAGTCCGCACACTTAACCACTACACCGAACTGGCTCTCAACACTTAACCACTACATCAACTCTCTCAGCATTCATATCCCACCCATGGGAGTGCCGGTTTGCTCACTACAACAAGCAGCTTTCTCCTCCCATGTTCCAGACCCTAGTTCATGAAGAAGTGGGAGCAAAAATTGGAGACAGTGTCATGTAGTATCATGACATTGCTTCTGCTTGCATACCAAGAAGCAGGGCTTTCTTTGCAGCAGGAACTCCTTTGCATATTAGGCCACACACCCCTGATGTAGCCAATCCTCCTGGAGCTTACAGTAGGCCCTGTACTAAGAGCCCTGTAAGCTCCAGGAGGATTGGCTACATCAGGGGTGTGTGGCCTAATATGCAAAGGAGTTCCTGCTACCAAAAAAGCCCTACTAAGACGCTACAAAAAAAGCCCATCATGGCACTGCATGAAACTCTAGGCATTTCCCAAATCTCTATGCTAACAGCTAGAGATCTGGCACATTCCTAGAGCGTCATGTGCCACCAATTTCCAGAGACTTTGCCTCCCCAATGAGATCACCTTAACAGCAGGCATGTGGGTGCTGTGCATATCTTGCCTACATAAATAAATGTTCATACTTCTCCCTTTCTTCTCCCCTTCCAGACCCGCCCTTTCTCATCTTTGCTTTGCCCCTGAAATTTTGAATATCCCTGGGGCAAGGGCTTAGCTATTTTTCTCATGTTATTGCATAAAAGTAGCAAATAAAAGCCTCTGTTGGTTAGGTCCCCACTGATCATTAAGCCAGTTGTTTTGTCTCCATGCCATCGCAGGTGCTTTACCTGAAGCCCAGTAAGGTTTCTTACCTGTATGAAAATGAATTTCCTCAGAATCTTGAACACCAAGTAGCCCCAGTAGATATGCAGGCACTGTAGAACCAACAGCATCCCATTGAAAAAGAAATACGCTATGACGAAGGTCATTGAATAATAAGTAGGATAATACGCTGTGGCACGAATAATCCTGAAACACAAAGACTGTTGTCACAGAGTGTACAACTGAAAATCATAATACAATCCCTTCTGGATTCCTAAAAGGCAGGCAATATAAACTGTGAAATCATTTGGGTAACCATAAGTGTTATAGGGGAGTCAGGGGTCGTTTTGTAGAAAAATAGGTGGCATAGCTCATTAGCATAACTCATTAGCATATGCTGCCCCCCCCCCCCGCCAAAAGCAACCTGATGCAAGAAATGAGAGCCCTGGGCGAGCGAGGCCTGCTTGGGCTGGCTAGAGATCCATGTGTGGGTCAAAAGGCCAGCAAGCCACCCGCTGCCCAAAATCACATAAGTGGAGAAAGGGTGGCGTGGGCTTCTCCAGGGGTTAATGAGGGCTGCTGGGGGTGTGGCAAAATCTCTGGTGGCTGGCTGGCTGTTCTAATCCAGGGATTCTTATGCAGCTGCGCCTACTATTCAATGGACAAGGTAGGTGGGAAGGAAGAAGGGGAACCCTCAGAAAGGTTCAGGAGCTGTGCTCCTGCTGAATCTGAGGCCTGAAGGGAGTTGTTATTTCAGCAACACCAGAAATAATGACAACAATGCTATTTCTAACAATGTACAAGGCAAAAGGACTGTATAGTAGATAAGCTTCCCAATCCCCAGGTCCCAGCGGGGGATCCCCTGGTTTTACAGGGTTCCCCCCTCCCCCAGCCAGCTGGCCGGCGGGGGAAGCTCCACCCCCATAGCCATTATGCACCTCCGGGAACGATTCCCATAGGGAATGATGGGGAATTGATCCACGGGTGTCAGGGGCTCTGGGGGGGCTGTTTTTTGAGGTAGAGGCCCCAAATTTTCAGTATAGCATCTAGTGCCTCTCCCCAAAATACCTCCCAAGTTTCAAAAAGATTGGACCATGGGGTCCAATTCTATGAGCCCCAAAAGAAGGTGCCCCTATCCTTCGTTATTTTCTATGGAAGGAAGGCATTCTAAAAGGTGTGCTGTCCCTTTAAATGTGATGGCCAGAACTCCCTTGGAGTTCAATGATGCTTGTCACACCCTTGCTCCTGGCTCCGCCCCCAATGTCTCCTGGCTCCGCCCCCAATGTCTCCTGGCTCCACCCCCAAAGTTCCCCGATATTTCTTGAATTGGACTTGGCAACCCTAATAGTAGAGGCCGCACTCACCAGAAGGGGAAGAGAACGAGTCTTGTGATGAAGAACACGATGGAGAAGATGACAAAGAGGACGCTGCAGGTATTCTCCCAGTGAGCGTAGTTGAAGATCTTTGCCGCCTGAAACTCAAACAAATCGTATTAGGACAGGAGGCAAAGGGAACAGCCACTTTAAAAAGGTGTCTTCTGGCACTTGCAGCACACATACATGAACATGGATCTGCCTTATCGCGAGTCGGTACACAAAACAAAGAATCCACAATTGTAAAGAGTCTCACTCCCCCCCCCCAAAAAAAAAAATACAATGAAGAAATTCCAACTGTGCAACACTATAATAAAGAAGGTCAGAGCGCCTGCTCCGGCTGCAACGCCACTGAGGCTGTTCTCCGCAGCTGAGAACGAAACGTCTGGAAGGAAAACTTTCTCCAGTAGAACACGGCACTTGATCCCGAAAGATTCTACAAACCCTAATGATGTTACCAGCCGTGAAAACCTGAAATCTTTGATACTATAATAAAATGTTAATAAATATAATAAAATACATAATAAAATCTAATTGTATATAATAAAGTATGTTTATATGTTTACACACACACACACGCATATGTATATGTAGGTATAATAAAACAGCTATCCATACCAGCGACAGATGTGTTTGAGCTATTTTTAAAAATATTTTTCTTTCAAATATATTTTATTGCATTTAAATCATCGGATACAAAGATCATATGTATTATGGAGTATGATCATGCATCAAACATATAACATAGTAAGCTATGGTTTACTCATTAAAATTGACTATAGCTTTAACCTTCATATGAAAATGTACGTATATCATATATTTAAACTTATTCGCTGTGAACAAAAGGAAGTCATATTGTAAATGCTAACAGCAGAGATGAGATAAAAATCTACCATAAAGAAAGAATTAATTATGTTAGGAATAGATTCTTGTGAAGTGAGGTGTTCTAAAATAGGAAACCCGATAGCACAGAAAGTAGAAGATAAGAGAGGACGTTCAAGTTGATTGATGCTATCAGAGATCTTAGCCATTATGTAAGTACTCCATAACTATCAAAGATTTCAGGTTTTCACGGCTGGTAACATCATTAGGGTTTGTAGAATCTTTCGGGATCAAGTGCCGTGTTCGACTGGAGAAAGTTTTCCTTCCAGACGTCTGGAAGGAAAACTTTCTCCAGTAGAACACGGCACTTGATCCCGAAAGATTCTACAAACCCTAATACTCCATAACTGTTTAAGCCAGAGGTTTAAATCAGGTGGTTTATCTGATTCCCAGCATGTAGCGACTGCTGTTCTAGCCACTGAGAGACGAAGAGCGACAGTTTCTTTTTTATGAGGTGGACAATCTGGATCAAGGCCTCCATTCAAAAATAGGTGGTCAGGAGTAAATGCAATAGATAGATCAGTGATTTGTTGAATGCGCTCTAAGTTTTATTCCCAGAAGCCACGTCCCTTGGGGCAAAAAGCCCAGCAATGTAAGTAATCACCTTGCTGACCACATTTCTTCCAACAGAGGTTTCACTGATAGTATTAAACGTGTTAGCTTCTTTGGCGTCAGGTACCATAGTGAAAGTATTTTGGATGACTGTAATTTTAATTTCTTCCACATTAGATTTGAATGGAGAAGACCAAATCTCCCATTGTTCCATGCTGATTTCATGACTACAGAGTTTAGCCCAGGAAGAATGAGAAGTGAGCAAGTTTGATCTGTGCCTTGCATTAAGAGCCAAGTAGGTCGAAGAGATCAGATGTTTTTTAGATGAATGGGCCTGTTTGATAATATATTCAAAATCTGTGAAAGGCTGTTGAACTATGGTTGCGAACTTAAGCTGTGCACACATACCACTAATTTGAAGGTATTGCCACCGTGGAGCTGATATATTAAATTTCTTTTCAAGATCAGATTTGGTTAGCATTGAGTTAGTAGATATACAATCTTGAAGAATGATTATTCCTGCTTTTTTTCCGTGAGTCAAATTCGTTTGTATGAAAGGCTGGAGGGAACCAGAATTGGTTTATACATGTTTGAAATTTGGAGAATGGTGGAAGTAGATGTGCTCTGTTTCGGTCCCATAATAATAATAACAAGAGTCCATGCACTTAACGACTACACCAAACTGGCTCTATGCTATGCTGAAATCTGAATCCACTATTTTACAAGACCTAATGCTATCTTGGGGGGTCTATCAACAGAGACATAACATCTAAATTGCAAGAGGTCATAGTCCCGCTGTACACTGCATTTAGGGTTGCCAAGTCCGACTCAAAAAATATCTGGGGACTTTGGGGGTGGAGCCAGGAGATATTAGGGGTGGAGCCAAGAATGCGGCGGCCAGGCTGTTAGTGGGACTACCTCGATGGGAACACGTGCGGCCTGTGCTGCGGGATCTGCATTGGCTGCCGGTCGTCTACCGTGTTCGCTATAAGGTGCTGGTTATTACCTTTAAAGCCCTATATGGTCGAGGACCTGCCTACCTCAGGGACCGCCTCTCCCTATATATTCCCCGGAGAGCACTAAGATCTAGCTCCCAAAACCTCTTACAAATCCCTGGGTCAAGAGAGGCTAGACTGAAGACAACTCGGGAGCAAGCCTTTTCAGCAATGGCCCCTCGTTGGTGGAACCAACTCCCAGAGATGGTGCGAGCCCTGCGGGACTTGAATCAGTTCCGCAGGGCTTGCAAAACCTTTCTCTTCCAGCTCGCATTTAAATCAGGACCGGACCAAATTGATTAAACTGTTGTAACCTTAACCATCTCATGCACAACTGAAACTGACTGTATGACAGTATGCATAACTGTGATTGACAGTAGATATAGCACCTGTTTTATTTATTTTAACTAATTTATGTAATTGAACCGTATTTAAATCATTGTTTATTTGTTTTAACTAAATCATGGCACGCCATGTCTGTGAGCCGCCCTGAGCCCGCCTTTGGCGGGGGAGGGCGGGATATAAGAATAAAAACTAACTAACTAACTAACTAACTAACTAACTAACTAACTAACTAAGATCAAGGCTGTGACAAGCATCATTGAACTCCAAAGGGAGTTCTGGCCATCACATTTAAAGGGACAGCACACCTTTTCAATGCCTTCCTTCCATAGGAAATAATGAAGAATAGGGGCACCTTCTTTTGGGGCTCATAGAATTGGACTCCATGGTCCAATCATTTTGAAACTTGGGGGGTATTTTGGGAAGAGGCACTAGATGCTATACTGAAAATTCGATGCCTCTACCCCAAGGAACAGCCCCCCCCCCCGAGCCCCAGATACCCGCAGATCAATTCTCCATGATTTTCTATGGGAATAAATCTCCCTAGGGAATAACAGAGTTCCCAGCAGACATTTCCCTCTCCTCCCCCGGCTTTCTGGCAACCCTGAAGCGGGGGGAAGGCCCCCAAACCAGGGGATCCCCTGCCCCCACCTGGGGATTGGCAACCCTAACTGCATTGGTCAGGCTGCACCTGGAGTGTTGTGTGAAGTTCTGGAGGCCTCACTTCAAGAAGGATGTGGACAGAAGGGAGCGGGTGCAGAGGAGAGTGAGGAGGATGATCAGGGGCCTGGAGACCAAGAACTATGAGGAAAAGCTGAGGGACTTGGGAATGTTCAGTCAGGAGAAGAGGAGGTTGAGGGAGGACATGACTGCTCTCTTGAAGGATCTGAAGGGCTGTCACTCAGAGGAGGGCAGGGAACTGTTCCTGTTGGCAGCAGAGGAGAGGACTCACAAGAATGGGTCTAAATTAAGGGCAGGAAGGTACCAGCTGAATATCAGAAAAAAAAACTTTTTACCATAAGAGTTGTTCAACAGTGGAATCAGCTACCAAAGGAGGTGGTGAACTCCTCCTCACTGGCAGTCTTTAAGCAGTGGCAGGACAAACGCTTGTCCAGGCAGATCCTGTTGGGGGGGTTACAATCTGGTTTGGGGACAAAACTCTATGGTAGAAGCTAATTCTACCATAGGGTTTTGCCACAAAACCAGAGCTCGGCCCCCATGTGCCTATGTCACATGGCTAGATCAGATTTGGTTTGCATTGAGTTAATAGATATACAATCTTGAAGAATGGAAGAATGGGAGATTTGGTCTTCTCCATTCAAATCTAATGTGGAAGAAATAAAAATACAGTCATACAGGCTAGGCTGATCCTGCCTTGAGCAGGGGGTTGGACTAGATGGCCTTTATGGCCCCTTCCAACTCTGTGATTCTATGGACCTATGACCTTCCACGCGAATTACCGCTGAGATCGACATGAACGCATGCAGAAATCTCCTACAAACGCAGCCCAGCGTTTTGTGTAAGACTCCTGGGTCCACGCCAGTAACTTGAACCATTAAAAAAGCCACCAAATAATCACATCAAAGAGCACCAGCCTTAATAACAAGCAGCCGCTTTTACCTCGAGCCAGAAGTCTGCGCAGTCATGGATGATCATCACTAGAGTTCCCAGGCGGACGTAATTGGCACTGTAGGAGCAAAACATCAAGCCGAGGGCCGCCAAGTGGTGTACGACATGTGCTTTGTAATCCTACAGGAAAAAGAGGTCATTTCCCTCCCTCCTTAAAACTGATTTAATAAAAATAGATGAGCGGACTTAAACTTGGGAGAACCTGCAGGATTGCTGAACAGTCGGGTTAGAACTGATTAAAGGAAGTCCTTCTTCACCCAAAGGGTGATTAACACATGGAATTCACCACCACAGGAGGTGGTGGCAGCTACAAGCATAGACAGCTTCAAGAGGGGATTGGATAAGCATATGGAGCAGAGGTCCATCAGTGGCTATTAGCCACAGTGTATTGTTGGGACTCTCCGTCTGGGGCAGTGATGCTCTGTATTCTTGGTGTTTGGGGAGGGGTGGGCACAGTGGAAGGGCTTCTAGTGTCCTGGCCCAATGATGGACCTCCTGATGGGTTTTTTTTGGCCACTGCGTGACGCAGAGTGTTGGACTGTATGGGCCACTGGTGTGATCCAACATGGCTTCTGTTATGTTCTTATCAGTGAGGGAAGGAGTCTGTGTAAAGGAGGCATCTGACATTCCCATTATTCTGAAGCGCTTAATTACTAAAGAAAAAGACAGCAAATCAGGAAACGCTCCTGGGATATAGCAGCGAGAATCCACTTGCCTTCCTTTTAGTGTCCATTCCGAGGGTAAACAACAACGACCAATAGAAACTCATCTCAGCCATATAGTACCAGTACTGGGATGGAAGCAAGGTCTGCAAGCAGGGAGAGGTGAGAGAAAGGGAGAGGAAAAATCCCCATATTTGTTACTTATTGGGTCAAGAAGACAGCACTTTTAGAGGGGGAGGAGAATGTAGCCTGGGAGTCCCCAGTTAGAGTTGCCCAGTCACTCAAAGCAGCCGGTGGGGGATAGGGAGTACACTTTCAGAAATGGGGAGGAACACCAGAATTTAACGTGATCCACCTATGTGACCCAGAAGTGACATAGGCACATGGGGGCCAAGCTCTGATTTTGTGGCAAAACCCTATGGTAGAATTAGCTTCTACCATAGAGTTTTGCCCCAAAACCAGATTGTAACCCCCCAACATCCTCAACATGCCTACATCACTTCCGGGTCATGTAGGCATATTGTGTTAATTCCCAGTGTTCCTTCCTTTTGGGGGAGTAATTCCCCACCACTACCCAGCTGGCTGGTGGTGGAGAGGTGGGGGTTGAAAGCAGGAGACCCCTGCGCCCACGGTGGAGGGGGGTCTGGCACCCATACCCCCAACATTTCTGCACCTGCGGCACCTTTGCAGTTCTGACGTAGCACGACAGGCACAGCCCCAAAATGCCACCACAGGAGGTCACAACCAGCCACAACACAGCTGCCATAGCTAACCTTCAGTTGCCCAGTGAAGATCCTTGTGCTGTGGCAGCAGCTATCTACAGAGCTGATTCATTCTCTCATGGCCAATCAGAAACCTTGCTGGGCAAAAGCCCTGCCTGGCTCCACCCACTTTCTGAAAATACTTGACAGGGACCAGAAAAGGTGTCAAGGAGGGGTGCTGTACTGCTCATGGGCATCACGTGCAGGGACCACTAGACATTGGTGCTGGCAGGGCTTCTTTTGTAGCAGGAATCCTTTGCATATCAGGCCAAACCCCCCTAATGTAGCCAATCCTCCAAGAGCTTACAGTGCAGAAAAGGGCAACTAGAATGATTAAAAGGTTGGAACACTTTCCCTATGAAGAAGGGTTAAAATGCTTGAGGCTCTTTAGCTTGGAGAAGGCTCGGCACCTTCCCAGCTGCGCCGGCTTCGCCCGCGATTAAGCTGGGGGCCGTCTTTGCCCCCGCGGAAGAAGCGAGGAACAGCTTGGCTTCTTGAGCTGTCCTATAGGGGGTGGGCGTGGTCAGGGCTTTATAAGCCCTGGCTCCGCCCAGAGTGTCCGTCTTCTTCGCTGGCTCTCTGAGGGAGAGCCTGGGTCGTTGC
This sequence comes from Heteronotia binoei, assembly GCF_032191835.1. Classification (NCBI taxonomy): domain Eukaryota; kingdom Metazoa; phylum Chordata; class Lepidosauria; order Squamata; family Gekkonidae; genus Heteronotia; species Heteronotia binoei. Next base: position 12,597,222 of record NC_083241.1, read on the forward strand.
TCGGTGGGAGCGGAGGCCTTTGAGCGAGGAGACGTCGTTGGATCGGTGGAGCGGCACGGAGACGGGACGGCTTTGTCGGCTGTTGATCGCGCTTGCTTTGAGGAGCCGGTCTTTGTGGTTTGGTGACGGGGGGAGGTGGTTAGCCTGCACTGAGTCTGCTTCGGGGTAACGGGGGCTGCTGGGTCGGAGGTGATCGTTCTTCTGGCCACGGCGCGTGCGAGGGCCACTTTTGGCAGGCCCGGGGCGCGAGCGGCGGCTGTTTGGTCGGGGCGGCTTTTGGGCCTCTGGTGAGCCTCGTGCGCTGCACGAGTCGCGCGCGGCGGCCATTTTAGGGCAAGCGTCAAGCGCGGCTGGGCATCTCTTTGGCGGGGCTCGCCCCCCCCCCTTTTTTAGCTTCTAATTAGTGGGTTACCTCCCGGGGTGCGGCCTACAGCGCAAGCGGCGGCTAATTCCTTAATTTTCGGCGGGGCCCTACAGCGCGAGCGGCGGCTGATTCCAGGGAGGCCTTAGGCATCGGGTTGAGCTTCGTGCTCCACTAGGCGCGCGCGGCGGCCATCTTGGTCGAGCCGCGTGCTCTAGGAGGATTGCCTGTTGCTGGGCGGCCATTTTAGGGCCCGGCTGAGTTCTTCGGGCGGCCATTTTGGGGCTCATAGGCTGAACACTTTGGGGGGTTGCCATCTTGGCGTGACGGTGGTTAGGCTGGTTACGCTAGGTGGGGGTGGCAAGCAGTTTTGGGTTTCCTCACCTGGCATTTTTGGGGCAGCGCTGAAGGTGCATTGCCTGGGAGTTCAGCATTATCAATTTTGGGGAGCTGCCTTTTGAGTTTTTCCCAGATTCTTTGAGGCCGGGGTGGTAGCCATAATAGTTGGTCAGCATGACGCCTAGAAAGGGTTTGGGGAAGGCTAAGGGCAAACAGCCTGCTCGCCCGCCCAGGGCCCGTGGAGGGCAACCTGGGCCTGATGCTGGGCAGATTTCGGGGGAGCAGGTTAGGTTGGCCATCATCCAGCAGCTGGAGGCATTGGAGCAGCAGAGGGTAGCTGCAGGGGCCCCTATTTGGCAGGGTCGCCACCGCGCTTCCGAGCGGTCAAAGCGGCCCATGTTTGAAGCGGAGATGCTGGCCCGTTTGTCTGCGTTGCAGGGTGGCGGAGCTGTACCTGATCCTCCACAGCAGTTGGATGACGATGAAGATCCTGGTGAGGGCCCGTCGGGGGCGCAGTCCACTGGTGGCGGCTCAGGGGACGGGGTGCCTAGGACTCCGGATGGTGCAGGATCTTCTTTGGATGGGGGTAAGTCTTTTGGGCAACAGACACCACATTGGCCATGGGGACCGGTGCAGACGCCACCCCTCCCCCCAGTGATGGGGGGAGGGGTTTGGGGCGGTGGGCAACATGGGGCATCCGCTGTTTCTTGGGATTCGGGGTCCCCTTGGGCTTGGGCCCTGCAGAGTCCTGCTGTTCAGGGGCATGGTTCAGGGGCGGCTGGCTTGAGTAGCCCTGTTCTGCAGACACCGGCCCAGCAGGCTGTCCCGTCCACCTCTGCGGTGGCGACGGTGGCACCCACGCCAGGGGTTTTGCCGTGGGGTGGGCAGCATTATGCTCAGTGGCAAGGGATGTGGCCCAGGGGGCCTGGCGGTGGGTGGTTTTACCCCCCCGTTCCTTACGCTAATATACCATGCCACGCGCTCCCCTTTGGCGACACTTCGCTGCCATTGGGTGATCACCTAACGAGCGCCACGCGTGACAAAATTTTGCGTGGCGAGTTCGTTGATGTGTTTAGCCTCCTGTATCGTGAGCTCGAAAAGAAAAACAAGGATGAGCTCGACGAAAAGGAGAAAGAAAAAATGAAGCGCAGGAAGGTGGATAGAACCTGGGCAAATTGGTTGCCGGGGTTTCTAATTTATGCGGGTGTCATCGCCCGGGCTCAGCCAGCAAGGGCCGCCGCCCTGTTTCAATACATGGATATAGTGTATAGGGCTTATTCGGACTTCGTAGGTGCAGCTTGGCTGCAATATGACAAAGCTTTCCGAATGAGGGCGGCAGTTAATCCAGGGTTGCCTTGGGATCAAGTCAGCCAACAGCTCTGGTTGCAGCTGATGTCGCCGGCTAAGCCGAATACGGGAGACAGGTCCGACAGCGGACATTTGGTTCACAAGCAGCTGCAGACTACAGGGGCCCGCCCAGCGGCGGGCCAGCCGGTTCAAACCCGGATGCTTTGTTGGGAGTTCGCTTCGAAAGGAGCGTGCCCTAGGAAGCCTTGTAGGTTCAAACATGAGTGCCCGCTCTGCAGCGGGCCTCATGCTATGTCTGCATGCAGCAGAGCAAAGCCCAGGGGAGGGGGCAAGCGTCCCGGCGGTGGCAGTGCAGGGCAGCAGCCTCCTGGTAAAGGGTCCCAGCCCCATTCGGCTGAGGGTACTCACTAAGCTTTTGAGGAGGTACCCACGTAAGGCCGACGGGCAGTATTTGAGCGACGGGTTTGCATTTGGTTTTAGGATCCCATTTCAGGGGCCTAGGGCCCCTTATTTGGCGTCCAACCTCAGGTCTGTAATTGGTCTCGAGCATATTGTTCGAGCTAAGATCGGCAAGGAGTGCGAAGAGGGCAGAGTCCTTGGCCCTTTCGACACTCCTCCTGTCCCGGCGTTGAGGGTTTCCCCTTTGGGAGTGGTGCCAAAGAAAGCACCCGGGGAGTACCGGCTCATACACCATTTGTCCTACCCCAAAGGGGCGTCGGTTAACGACGCTATTCCAGAGGAGCTATGTTCGGTTAGGTACACTTCCTTTGACCAGGCGGTCAAGGTTGTGCGCGGTTGTGGGGTGGGGGCGGAGATGGCGAAATGCGACATTAAGTCGGCATTTCGCCTCTTGCCAGTCCACCCCGATGATTTTGAGCTCCTGGGATTTTGTTTTGAGGGCAGATTCTATATGGATCGTGCCCTTCCCATGGGGTGCTCTATATCATGCGCTGCCTTTGAGCGATTTAGTTCCTTCTTGGAGTGGGCACTGCGGGACAGGACTGGGTGTTCGGCCACTGCGCATTACCTTGATGACTACCTTTTCGTGGGTCCTCCGGGTACTGGGCAGTGTGGCAGGTTGCTATGTGCCTTCCAGGGGCTGGCCGACGAGCTGGGGGTGCCCCTGGCACACGAGAAGACGGAAGGGCCCTGTGAGGTGCTTACCTTTCTGGGTATCGAGCTGGATACGCTCAACCAGTCTTCTCGACTGCCAGAGGCGAAGGTAACCGACCTCAAGGCCAGGTTGGCTACACTGATGGCTAGGCGCAAGGTTTCGTTGTTGGAGCTGCAACAGTTGGTTGGTCACCTCAACTTTGCTTGCAAAGTTGTGGCACCAGGCAGGGCCTTCTTGAGGCGTCTTTGTGACGCTATGTGCCAGTTGCGCTCCCCTCACCATAGGGTTCGCATTTCTGCCGGCATGCGGGCGGATCTGGAGGTATGGGTCAGGTTTCTGGATGAATTCAATGGCGTTTCTTTTTGGAGGGAGGATTTGAAGATTGAAGCCGAGCTTCAGATCTCCTCCGACGCCTCAGGGTCCACTGGGTTTGGAGTCTATTTCAGAGGGCACTGGTGTGCAGAGCAGTGGCCGGCGGAATGGTTGGATAGCGAGCTCATTAGGGACTTGACATTTTTGGAGTTTTTCCCTATCCTTGTCGCAGTTCGGCTATGGGGTGAGCAGCTCGCCAACCATTCTGTGCTCTTCTGGTGTGATAACATGGCAGTTGTACATGTTATCAACTCCTTGACCTCGAAATCCAAAGTGGTGATGAATCTGGTGAGGGCCTTTACGCTACGTTGCCTGCAGTTGAACACTTTGTTCACGGCAAGGCATGTACCCGGTGTCTGCAATGGGGTGGCGGACGCTCTATCTCGCCAACAGATGGAGCGTTTTCGGCAGCTCGCCCCAGAAGCGGACCCGCGGCCGGCACGGATGCCATGGGACCTATGGCAGCTTGGGAAGCCGAAGCCGGTAGGGCCATTCAGTTGGCATTAGCGCCTAGCACCAGAAGGGCATATAATAGAGCGGCTTGCCAATTCTGGGAGTTCAGGAGGGCCGCTGAATTGCCGGATTGCTGGCCGATTCCCACGGCCCACATTATGCAATTCAGCGTTTCCCAGAAGGAAAGGGGTTTGGGGCTTAGGACTATTAGGGGCCAACTGGCTGCTTTGGCCTTTTTGAGTAAAGCCCAGGGGTTTGTGGACAATACGTCAGATTTTCGTATTAGGAAGATGTTAGAGGGGTGGGCCAGGGAGCGTGGCCCACGTTCTGACGATCGGCAGCCCATTTCCCCTGCTGTTTTGAAGGGGTTGTTTGGGTGCTGGCCTGTTATTTGTTCTTCTCCTTTTGAGGCTGCGTTGTTTCACGCGGCATCATTGTTGGCGTTTTTTGGCGCGTTGCGCATTAGTGAGTTAGTTTTGCAAGCCAAGACCGATACGTCACGCAGGGCGCTGCAAGCCGGGGATGTCAAATTGGTTCAGGGGCAGATCATTTTGACGCTTCGGCGGTCCAAGACTGACCAGAAGCAACGGGGGTCCATCATAACAATTGGTAAGTGTGAGGTACCGGAGTTATGTCTGGTGCAGGCAGTTACACACTACATTCAGCTACGGGGCTGTGTGGAGGGCCCCTTTTTCCGGCACGAGGATGGGTCCCCTCTCACCAAGTTTCAGTTTTGGGCGGTGACGAGTCGAGCGTTGAGTGCCATCGGCTTGAAGGGGGTCAAATTTGGTACACATTCGTTCCGCATTGGAGCAGCCTCCACAGCTGCTTCAATGGGTTACGCGCCAACCACCATTCGGAGGATTGGGAGATGGCGGTCGGCGGCATTTAAGACGTATGTGCGCCCGTTGTTGGCCTGAAGGGCGCCCAGGGGTGGCCTAGTTGGTGGTCATTGATTTTGGGCGCTACGGGTTTTGATTCATTCGTTTAACGCTATTCTGTCTTTTCAGGTGCTGTGGCTCGGGGTGAGAGACGGCGTGTTCTCATCTGTGGGCACAGCATGGTGTTCTGGGCTGCCCATCAAGCTCGGCGGTCTTCAGTTGGTACCCAGCTTGGGCTCAGTGCTTGGGCCGTCGTGGAGTGGCTGGGACGGCGGGGCCTACGTTGGCCCGGAATTATGCCCCTATTGTTCAGGGAAAGGGCTGGCAGGCCTCCACACATACTTGTCGTTCATTTGGGCGGGAACGACCTGGGGCTGTTGAGAGGGAAGGCTCTCTCGCAGCAGGCCCTGGCTGATCTCCACGAGATTAGACGGAGATGGCCGGGGGTGCTTTTAGTGTGGTCAGCTATTCTGCCACGCAGGGTGTGGAGGTATGCCCTTTCACCTGGGGGGGTTGAGCGCGCGAGGCGCAAGGTTAATAGGGCTCTTCAGGTAGCCATGGAGGGCGGTTTGGGTTTGTTTTTACCTCATCCGGCCATACGGGTAGATCAAGCTGACCTGTATAGGCCGGATGGCGTCCACCTGTCGGAGTTGGGCAACCGGGCCTTTTTGGAGGAAATTCGGCAGGGTTTGCGGTCGGCTCTGGGCCGTCCGGTGGGGCGCTAATGCCTAAGCAGAGGCTTGGCATTGGCGGTGGCTGGGGGATGTTTTGGCCACAGGATTTTGCAGGGGAGACCCTATGGCCTAGCACCAGTGGTGCTGGTGGTCTGTATGAACCGCAGATGGGCTAAACGGCTCAGTGCGGGGAATGCAGACCACGGGTAGCCTCACCTGGGTGGATCTTTCCATGGGGATCGATGCTGGCCCAGGTGAAGAATGGCTGGGGGCCTGGCCGCTCAGTTACAACCCGATTTACGGCGGGTTTGTGCTGGGGGCAGGGGTGCTCGCCCTTAGGACAAGGCGGGGTCAAGGGGTGACCCCAGGGCTTGTTCTGTCAGGCATTATCCCTGCCGAGTTTACAGGTAATTGATTTAATAAAGCGGCCCGGTTATAACCCAACACATGTGTCTGTCTCTTCTTTCGACTGGGGGGGCAAGGCTCGGCACCTTCCCAGCTGCGCCGGCTTCGCCCGCGATTAAGCTGGGGGCCGTCTTTGCCCCCGCGGAAGAAGCGAGGAACAGCTTGGCTTCTTGAGCTGTCCTATAGGGGGTGGGCGTGGTCAGGGCTTTATAAGCCCTGGCTCCGCCCAGAGTGTCCGTCTTCTTCGCTGGCTCTCTGCCCGCCCACCCGCCCTAGGCAGTACAGGTTTCGACCGGTCGCCCCTTTGGGGGGCCAGGTAGGAATTTTTTCTTCTTCACACAATTGGCCCATGTGGAGTTGTTTTTCGCCTACCTTGTACTGCCTTATAGTGTTAGGTCCCGGAGTTTTTTATGCAGTTTTAGGTCGCTGGCTGGGGGATGTTTTGGCCACAGGATTTTGCAGGGGAGACCCTATGGCCTAGCACCAGTGGTGCTGGTGGTCTGTATGAACCGCAGATGGGCTAAACGGCTCAGTGCGGGGAATGCAGACCACGGGTAGCCTCACCTGGGTGGATCTTTCCATGGGGATCGATGCTGGCCCAGGTGAAGAATGGCTGGGGGCCTGGCCGCTCAGTTACAACCCGATTTACGGCGGGTTTGTGCTGGGGGCAGGGGTGCTCGCCCTTAGGACAAGGCGGGGTCAAGGGGTGACCCCAGGGCTTGTTCTGTCAGGCATTATCCCTGCCGAGTTTACAGGTAATTGATTTAATAAAGCGGCCCGGTTATAACCCAACACATGTGTCTGTCTCTTCTTTCGACTGGGGGGGCAAACGTCAGCTGAGGGGTGACATGATAGAGGTTTACAAGATGGGATGGAGAAGGTAGAGAAAGAAGTACTTTCCTCGCTTTCTCACACTACAAGAACTCATGGGCACTCAATGAAATTGCTGAGCAGTCGGGTTAGAACTGATAAAAAGAAGTACTTCTTCACCCAAAGGGTGATTAACACATGAAATTCACTGCCACAGGAGGTGGCGGTGGCTACAAGCATAGGCAGCTTCAAGAGGGAGCATATGGAGCAGAGGTCCATCAGTGGCTATTAGCCACAGCTTATCATTGGAACTCATTGGGGCAGTGATGCTCTATATTCTTGGTGCTTGGGTGGGCACAGTGGGAGGGCTTCTAGTGTCCTGGCCCCACTGGTGGACTTCCTGATGGCATTTGGGATTTTTTTTGGCCACTGTGTGACAGAGTGTTGGACTGGATGGGCCATTGGCCTGATCCAACATGGCTTCTCTTATGCTCTTATCTGGGGCTGTTTCAGCTCAGAAAAATGACATGGTGGGGGAGACTTCCATCTCCTCTCCCTGGGTCCTGTGGTTCCACACCGGATCAGTTCTACTCCAGGCCTAAACACCTAAAGTTTCAATTTGGGAACACCTAGGGCACACCTCTGCTTGACAGGACCTAGCAACTGACCTGGGATCATTTCACAAGGAGTAACATCACCGCCACCACCAAAAAAAAGATCATAAATTGGAGCAGTGCTTACCTGAAATGGGTAGCCGACCCAAACCAACCAAATGTCATGAAACCAGGGTTTCTGAGAAAGAACACAGAACTGGGTCAAGTGGATGGCTACACCATGCAGTGCTAGTACTATGGTTAAACAGCTAAGCCATGCATTGGGAAGTTCATTCTAAGCCAGTTCAAATCTCATTTCATGCTTGGCGTCTTCAGCAAGACATTGGCTGGGTCCAGGCGGCCAGCATAAGCCTCCTCAGGGATGACTGGACCCAAAAAGTGTGTTCAAGTGTGCACATCTGGATCCTGCCCGACTCCCGCTCTCACCCCATTCTTACCCATCGTTCTGCCACCTCAAAAAGCTGCCACATATGAAGTGGTAGCAAACTGGTGTCAAGATCCCTTGCCATCTGGTATTTACATGCTTGTTTGCTCTGTCTGAGAGAAACAAAACTGAAAGATGCGCCCCAAGGAGGTCAGCATTCCCAGCTCTGACTAATCTTCAAAGTTCCTGTTACCTCACGGTGTCCGTAACTGCCTCAATGTTTTGTGTGAACTAATTGTTTCACTAAGCGAGGAGGTTTTTTGGGTTGAATTCTGGAGTGACCCTAACAGTCAGCATTCCCAGCTCTGACTGACTTTCAAGGTTCCTGTTACCTCATGGTGTCTGTAACTGTCTCAATGTTTTGTGTGAACTAATTGTTTCACTAAGTGAGGGTTTTTTTTGGTTGAATTCTGGAGTGACCCTAACGGTCAGCATTCCCAGCTCTGACTGACCTTCAAGGTTCCTGTTACCTCACGGTGTCTGTAACTGTCTTAACTTTTTGATTGAACTAATTATTTCACTTGAGGGCTTTTTTTGCTTAAATTCAGGAGTGGCCCTAACGGTCACAACAAATGTATATAATCTGTGCACCCCTCAGCTGTATTTTAGCTCAGACACCCACCTGTGAGTGTCTACAGTCCTGTTATTCAAATAAACACTTATCCTAGAAGAATGGAGAGTGCCTATTATTGAAGACAGTCTTAGCGTTGACAACTGGTGGCAAATCAGTCAGGTGCTTCCGGGGCGCCTTTCCTGGCTGTCTGAATGGCCAGGGAGCATGGAGTAAGCAGCGGTCAAGCACATGATGTGCAACCTGTCCCCATTCCAGTGCCGAGTTGCACATTGTCTACCTGTCCTGGGGTGCTTCTCTTTCCACCAGCTTACTTCTGGGATGGGAGGAGCCATTATATGTTTGGTTTGACACTCTTAGCTAACTTTCTGACTAAGAGTGGCTGATGTGAAATCTAGCTATTTTTTAACCCATCTTTACTATTCATCATTGCTTGTATTTTGATGAAAAGGTAAAGGTAGTCCCCTGTGCAAGCACCAGTCGTTTTCGACTCTGGGGTGACGTTGCTTTCACGTTTTCACGGCAGACTTTTTATGGGGTGGTTTGCCATTGCCTTCTCCAGTCATCTGCACTTTCCCCCCAGCAAGCTGGATACTCATTTTACCGACCTCAGAAGGATGGAAGGCTGAGTCAACCTGGAGCCAGCTACCTGAACCAGCTTCCGTTGGGATCAAACTCAGGTCGTGAGCAGAGGGCTCCACTGCAGTACTGCAGCTTTACTACTCTGCGCCAAGGGGCTATATATGTATTTTGATACCATGATCCAAATTAGGAAAGTTTAAGCAAACATAAATGATTCCTATATAACAATGAACATTGAGATTTTTATGTTGAAAATATGTTATGGCCTTTTGTATGATGAATGATACATTGTCGTGCAGAATGGACTATTTTTCTGATTATCTAGATATTGTTTGTTTTCTATACCCATCTTTTCTCTTTGCCCCTTATTTCTGTTTGTATGAAACTTAATAAAACTTTAAAACAGAGAAACTTCTGGGATGGGAGGCTGCTGCTCCAAGCTGGCCGTCTGTACACAGCCATTCTCTCTTGGCCCCGCTGGGCAGAGTCACAATGGCCTCCCTTGAGCAGTTATTGAGATGACTGCGAGCAAAACACATTAAACACCCTAAAGCAGTATCAAAGATGCTAACTACTCTAAGGAGATAAGCAGGTATTAGCCAATCCATTCGGGAAGTGTACCAAGTTCTTCCATCGGTAGGAAAAGAGGTGCAAATTTTGACTTGTTGCACAGTCAGAGTTTTCCAGGCCTGGACCTCCTTTTCATTCAAAATCCTTATAAATCTCCTCCCACAAAGATATCTCTATTCAGAGTAATAATGGCAGTGATAATTGAGAGCCAGTGTGGTGTCATGGTTTACAGCAGGGGTGACCAAGCTGGCTCTTTCACACATATTGTGTGGCTCTTGAAGCCCCCACTGCCCTGTTGGCCAGCTTGGAGAAGGCATTTGTCTCCTTAAATCACTTCTCCAAGTCAGCTGGCAGCTTGGAGAATGCATTTAAAGTTGCTTTCTTTCCACTTCTCATCCATCCATCCATCCATCCATCTATCTATCTATCTATCTATCTATCTATCTATCTATCTATCTATCTATCTATCTATCTATCTATCTATCTATCTATCTATCCATCCATCCATCTATCATCTATCCATCTATCATCTTCCATCTATCCATCTATCCATCTATCATCTTCCATCTATCCATCCATCTATCATCTATCTATCTATCTCCCTCCCTCCATCTTGCAGCTCTCAAACATTTGATGTTCGTATCTTGTGGCTCTCAAACATCTGACATTTATTTTATGTGGCTCTTGTGCTAAGCAAGTATGCCCACCCCTAGTTTAGAGGGTTGGACTAGAATCAGGGAGACCCAGGTTCAAATCCCCGCTCTGCCACAGAAGCCCACCAGGTGAACTTGGGCCCAGTCATACACGCTCAACCTCACCCACCTCGCAGGGTCGATGCGAGAATAAAACAGAAGACGGGAGGACAGAGTAAGCTGCTTTGGGTCTCACATGAAGAAAATGCATAAACTACACAGCCCAACAAACAGCCAGGCCACTGAGAGATTAAGCTTTCTTTTACAGCAGGACAAAAAGCTTGTTGGTCCCCCTCTCCTCCGTTTCACTTACATCATAGAGTACTATAAATCCACCAATAGTCGATAAGAAATAGAACACAAATCGCCAGCTGCAGAAAGAAAAAGGGAGGGAGGACAAAGAAATCATTAACTCACATGCAGGGGTGGAATTCTAGCAGGAGCTCCTTTGCATATTAGGTCACACACCTCTGATGTAGCCAGTCCTCCAAGAGCTTACAAAAAAAGAGCCTTTTAAGCTCTTGGAGGATTGGCTACATCAGGGGGTGTGGCCTAATATGCAAAGGAGCTCCTGCTAGAATTCCACCCCTGCACACATGACACAGAAGTGCAATACAGATAATACCCTAACCATGGTTAGGAGACCCAGTGGGTCCATCCAGTCTCTTCCTCTTTCCTTCACTTTTCCCCACAACCATGAATTCACCCCCCACTTTCATTTTCAAAGCATAACCATAGTTCAATGATAACCAGCACTTTTGTGATCCACAGTAAGCTTAGCACAGTTTGCAAACCTAACCACAGTTCAATACAAGGTTGCCAGTCTCCAGTTGGGGACAGGGGATCCCTCGGTTTGGAGGCCCTCCACCTGTTGCTGGGTTATTAGAAAGTAGCGGGGGAGGGAAATGTCTGCTGGGCACTCCGTTATACCCTGTGGAGACCAATTCCCAAAGGGTATAATGGAGAATTGATCCATGGATATCTGGGGCTTGGCGGGTAGCTGTTTTCTGAGGAAGAGGCACCAAATATTCAGCATAGCATCCAGTGCCTCTCTTCAAAACACCGTCCAAGTTTCACAAGGATTGGACCAGGGGGCCCAATTCTATGAGCCCCATTGAAGGTGCCCCTATCCTTCATTATTTCTGGCGAAGGAAAGGTATTGAAAAGGTGTGCCGTCCCTTTCAACGTGATGGCTAGAACTCCCCTTGGAGTTCAATCACGCTTGTCACACCCTTGCTCCTGGCTCCACCCCCAAAGCCTCCTGGCTCCAACCCCAAAGTCCCCAGATATTTCTTGAATTGGACTTGGCGACCCTACTGGCAGTGTTGTTTACTTTGCTGAGGAGCAGTTGTCTCAGGGGGAGGGCTTTCACATCACTCCGTACCGGATCCTTTCTGCCAGAGGCACCAGGGATAGAACCTGCGACCTTCAGCGGGCAAGGAAGATGCTCTGCCCATGAGCTGCCGCTCACTCTTACCAGGCTTCTTGCAGCTTCTTAAGCACGGTGGGGATCTCCATATTTCGCCGTCGTCGAAACCATTTTTCCACCAGGTGCACAGTCCAATTGCACTTTTTGGCTAATCTACGCATCTCTGCCTGTGGGGAGGGGGGGGGCGGGGAAGAGGGTGGGGAGAGAATCAGTGACCCAGGATGCTGATCAAGTGAGACAAACTGAAAAACACCCAATTCCATTCAAAGTTAGGGCGGCTAGCCTCCAGGCGGGCAGGGGGAAACAGAGCAAAAGGCTACCGTGATATTCAACCTCCACAAAATTCAAACGAACAATGCAAAATTATACAAACATCTTAAAATATATTTGTTTTTCAAAACAGTGAAATCAATCAGTCTTTTAAGTCATCCAAGGAACGTTTGTTTTTTTCAGTTTGGTGTAGTGGTTAAGTGTGTGGACTCTTATCTGGGAGAACCGGGTTCGATTCCCCACTCCTCCACTTGCACCTGCTGGAATGGCCTTGGGTCAGCCATAGCTCTGGCAGAGCTGTCCTCGTGAGAGCCAGTTTGGTGCAGTGGTTAAGTGTGCGGACTCTTATCTGGGAGAACTGGGTTCGATTCCCCACTCCTCCACTTGCAGCTGCTGGAATGGCCTTGGGTCAGCCAGAGCTCTCTTATCTGGGAGAACCAGGTTTGATTCCCCACTCCTCCACTTGCAGCTGCTGGAATGGCCTTGGGTCAGCCAGAGCTCTCTTATCTGGGAGAACCGGGTTCGATTCCCCACTCCTCCACTTGCACCTACTGGAATGGCCTTGGGTCAGCCATAGCTCTGGCAGAGGTTGTCCTTGAAAAGGCAGCTGCTGTGAGAGCCCTCTCAGCCCCACCCACCTCACAGGGTGCCTGTTGTGGGGGCGGGGAGGTAAAGGAGATTGTGAGCCACTCTGAGACTCTTCGGAGTGGAGGGCGGGATATAAATCCAATATCTTCATCTACCTCACAGGGTGTCTGTTGTGGGGGAGGAAGGTAAAGGAGATTGTGAGCCACTCTGAGACTCTTTGGAGTGGAGGGCGGGATATAAATCCAATATCTTCATCTACCTCACAGGGTTTCTGTTGTGGGGGTGTGGGAGGAAGGGAAAGGAGATTGTGAGCCGCTCTGAGACTCTCTGGAGTGGAGGGCGGGATATAAATCCAATATCTTCATCTACCTCACAGGGTGTCTGTTGTGGGGGGGGAAGGTAAAGGAGATTGTGAGCCGCTCTGAAACTCTTCGGAGTGGAGGGCGGGATATAAATCCAATATCATCATCATCATTTAATTTGCGACTTATACCCTTGCTAGGCGGGCTCAGAGCGGCTTGCAACATTAAAACATTGCAATAACAATAAATAAAACATATCCAATTGAAAACACAACAGATTTAAAATTTCATAAACGTAATACATAAAACAGAGGATCATAACTCCAATGGTAATACAGCCAGAAGCCACAGTTTGGCGGTTGGTACGACTTCAGCTGGTTAACACCACTTAGAGCAGCTTCAGGTCATTGATACCACTCAGACCCTGACCAACTCAAGCACGAGGACAGTAAAGTGCTGGGGGAAGGTTTCAGAGCAGAGGACGCCTGGTAAATTAAAAGCCTGGTGGAAGAGCTCTGTCTTACAGGCCTTGTGGAACTCAGGTAAGTCCCGCAGGGCCTGGATCTCCAACAGAAGCTCATTCCACCAGATAGGGGCCCGGATTGAAAAGGCCCTGGCTCTCGTTGATGCCAAGCCTTTAAATTCTTAGTGTTCCACTCGTGATGGTGCAGAGAGAATAAGGAACCGCTTTTAAAAGGAATCCTCACGGTTTCAATATTTCTTCCTCAGCCTCTTTCTCCTGACGTTACACGGAGCCACAGCTCTACTCTTTACAACATGGATCCACGCATGCTCTAATTTGCTGTTACCGGGCATCCTTAGGACCAGGGATCATAAGAAGATGTTGCGTAGATGATCTCAAAGCCCAGGGGTGGGGGCTCATATACGGAGAGGCGGTCCCAAAAATATGCAGGCCCCAATATTTCAATTGAAATGTTACTCTTTGTCGGAAATTGGTGGCGTTTTTACCCAGTATGTGAAATTATTTATGAGAAGTTTGAAGAAGCTAACACGAAACAGGGACAATAGGACAAGTTTGAATTTTTTGGAGGTTGAATATCACGGTAGCCCTTTGCTCTGTTTTCCCCTGCTTTTCTTGCCGAGATTCTCTATTTTGGTTACACAAGACTCCAGGTGAGGCCTGGAGATCTCCTGCTTTTACAACCGATCTCCAGCTGGCAGAGAATAGCTCCCCTGGAGAAAATGGCCGCTTTGGAGAGTGGACTCTATGGCATTGGACCCTGCTGAGGCCCCTCCCCTCTCCAAACCCCGCCCTCTCCCAGCTCCACCCCCAAAGTCTCCAGGTATTTTCCAACCCAGACCTGGCAACCCTAAAAACTGTGACTATTACCGCTAGGTCACGCTGATTCTTCCTCAAAACTCCTTCCCACATTCCCTTTTCCTACATTTTTGCTTGGGAGGGGCAACTGTGGTAGGGCTTCTAGTGTCCTGGCCCCTCTGATGGACCTCCTGATGGCACTTTTGATTTGCCACTATGTGACACTGGATCAGACTGGATGGGCCATTGGCCTGATCCAACATGCTTTCTCTTATGTTCTTATACAAGGAGCAGCTTGCAATCTCCTTCCCTTCCTCTCCCAACAACAGATGCCCTGTGAGATAGGTGGGCCTGAGAGAGCTCTGAGAGAACTTGTGACTGGCTCAAGGTCACCCAGGTGGCCGCATGTGGAGAAGTGGGGAATCAAACCCCGTTCTCCAGATTAGATTCCACCTCTCTCAACCACGACACCAAATGGAAAGGTGCAGTGAAGAGCAGGTGCAGTCTAGCGACTTAGAGCATTGGACTAGCAGGTGGGAGATCCAGGTTCAAATCCCCACCCTGCCACGGAAGTTTTCTGGGTGACCTTGGGCTGGTCACATGCTCTCAGCCTAGCCTCCCTCATGGGGTTGTTGTGAGGATAAAATGGAGGGCAGCAGAGCAATGTAAGCTGCTCTGGGGAGAAAGGAAGGAGGTGGGCTCTCCTTCCTTAAAGGTTTTTAAACAGATGCTATATGGCCATCTGACAGCAATGCTGATCTTTTGCATTTAGGGGGAGGTGTTTGTGAGTTTCCTGCATTGTGCAGAGGGTAGGACTAGATGACCCTATGAGTCATAGAATCATCGAGTTGGAAGGGACCTCCAGGGTCATCTAGTCCAACCCCCTGCACAATGCAGGAAACTCACAAACACCTCCCCCTAAATTCACAGGATCTTCATTGCTGTCAGATGGCCATCTAGCCTCTGTTTAAAAACCTCCAAGGAAGGAGAGTCCACCACCTCCCAAGGAAGCCTGTTCCACTGAGGAATCACTCTAACTGTCAGAAAGTTCTTCCTAATGTTGATCCAGAAACTCTTTTGATTTAATTTCAACCCACTGGTTCTGGTCCTACCTTCTGGGGCCATAGAAAACAATATTACCCTATCCTCTATATGACAGCCCTTCAAGTACTTGAAGATGGTGATCATATCACCTCTCAGCTGCTTCCTCTCCAGGTTAAACATCCCCAGCTCCTTCAGCCTTTCCCATAGGAGTTGGTCTCCAGACCCCTCACCTTCTTCATCACCCTCCTCTGGACCCGTTCCAGCTTGTCTATATCCTTCTTAAAATGTGGTGCCCAAAACTGAACACAATACTCCAGGTGAGGTCTTACCAGAGCAGAGTAAAGCGATACCATCACATCACGTGATGTGGACACTAGACTTCTGTTGATGCAGCCCAAAACTGCATTTGCCTTTTTAACCACCCCATCACACTGTTGGCTCATGTTCAGCATATGATCCACTAAGACCCCTAGATCCTTTTCACACATACTTTTCGCACATTTTCCAACTCTATGATTCTAAATAAATAAGAGCACCTTCCCCCCATTGATCTAACTTGGCTTCTCAATAGAAGGCTGCAGTGAGGGAGAATGGAGCCTTTAGAGCCATCACCTCATCTTTTAGAACATGGTTACACCCTGCTAAGCCCAAGAAAGTCAATGGGGTTAGAAGGGTGTTAACTTGGTTAACTCTTGCTCTGAATGTCACTCAAACAAATGGTTTACTCCCAACGCTCACTTCTGCCTCTTTTTTCCCCACTTTTTCTATGCCATGTCCGGGCGGAACGAGTGCTCGTTCTCAGCCTTAGGACCAGGGACCAATAGCCAAGATTGCTTCATAGTTACCAGAGCCGGATTAACAATTAGGCAAGGTAGGCAGTGGCCTATGGGCCCCCATGTCTTTAGGGGTTCCAGGCCAGCTCCCCCCTCCCCCGGTTTCCCTCCTGCTTGCAGCCCTTCCAGCCTGCACACGCAGCCAGCAACTGAGCTGCTTTTTGCCTGACTTGCCTGGTGTGGCTGCTGCTGGCATGGTCGCCAAGTTTGCCTCTCTCTGCCTCTCCCCTGCAGCTTTGTCAGAGGGGCTTTTGAGAAGGTGCCTGCAGTGGGGGCCGTAGGCAGTTTGGTGGGTGCTCAGACTCTGAGATAATTTGTGAGGGGGCCACCAAGATTTCTACTGCCTAGGGGCCTCCACAGGGTTTAATCCGGCACTGATAGTTACCCTTGCGACTCAGCATATGACAAGGTGAAATTCCCGCAAATGCGTTGCCACATACTTGAGGAGTGAGAATTCTGGTCTCTCACCTGGCATGAATTTGGAATCAGCTAGTGATAAATATTTCTTAAGCTGGTGACTAAAAGGTGTGATGTTAAGTAAGGGATGGGGGAGTGACTCTTGACTGTGGACTGATTCATCTTAGAAAGGTGCGACGTTGCGTGTCAAAGGTGAGAAGCCACAAAGCTACATCATGTGACGTGTCATGTTTCTTTTTAATAATGCCCTTCAGCATACTCACAAATTTTGTAATAGCGATTAATTATTCAAAATGCACCTTGTTAACTTAATATGTAACCGCAAAACTGTTGTTATTATTATTATTATTATTCTGTTCCATTGCACAGCATCAAAGGTACTCCTTTGACCGACCTCGGAAGGATGGAAGGCTGAGGGTGTTTTCGCACTTACCTTTTACTGGCGCGACCATCCTCCTCACGCCGGCGGATCTGCAGTGATTTCGCACTAGAAGCGCCGGCGCAGCCCATTGCGCCGGCTACTTCCGTCGCTAAGCCAGCGCAAACGGAAACCGGCAAGAAGCTGGAAAACGTTTGCGCTGGCTTAGCGACGGAAGTAGCCGGCTCTTTGGGCTGCGCTGGCGCTTCTAGTGCGAAATCACTGCAGATCCGCCGGCGTGAGGAGGGTCGTCGCGCCAGTAAAACGTAAGTGCGAAAACACCCTGAGTCGACCTTGAGCTGGCTTCCTAATCTAACATAAAAAAGGAAAGGTAGTCCCCTGTGCAAGCACCAGTCGTTTCCGACTCTAGGGTGACATCGCATCACAATGTTTTCATGGCAGACTTTTTACAGGGTGGTTTGCCATTGCCTTCCCCAGTCATCTACACTTTCCTCCCAGCAAGCTGGGTACTCCTTTGACCGACCTCGGAAGGATGGAAGGCTGAGTCGACCTTGAGCTGGCTACCTGAACCCAGCTTCCGCTGGGATCGAACTCAGGTCGTGAGCAGAGTACTGAAGTACTGCAGCTTACCATTCTGTGCCATCTAATTCTCATTGCATTTATCATTTTAGAAGGAAAGGATCTTGCCTCATATTCCAGTTTCCAGCACTAGACTTTTTACATGCATGACAATACATTTTCACAATTAACTAACGTGTTACAGAAGGTGGTAATTAATTATTTTCTTTTGCCATGATGACTAAGAACAATATAGCTCTAGAAGCACTTTTCTTTACTGTCCCTATTTAAGCAATCATTTTCTGAGCATGCTCAGATACCTTCTAGTCTTTGGTATGGGCTACCTGGACTTTAAGCAGAGACCTTGAATCTGGAAGCCTCCTACCGGTTCCGTATTACTTGGCTCCACCCTGAAAGAAGATGATTGGCTAACCCCTGCTGAGTATATAAATGCCTTTGAGTTTCCTGGAAGATCTTTTGCTTGGAAATCAGGGGGCTTAGGGGAGCGTCACTTTGCTTCCTTAGTTTAAATTAAATGCAGTCCGTCTTTCTCCAACTTGAACTTTCTCCAAATTAAATTCATTTCTTCTGCAAAACCTGTTACTTAATTTATTCATATCTGCACTGTCCAGTGCCATAGTTAACTTTTCCTTAGTTGTTGGAATTGCTGGGGGGGGCGGGGTTGTTCCCATGAATCTCCCCAACAGATTTATAAGAAGTTTATGTAGAAACATGCATAGAAGACTCAGTACTGTAACTTCACAGCATCCTTGGTTATTTCAGGAAGGTTTGTTGTTGTTCAGTCGCACGGTCGAGTCCGACACTTTGTGACCCCATGGACCAAGTCACGCCAGGCCCTCCTGTCTTCCACCATCCTCCGAAGTCCACTCAAATTCATGTTAGTTACATCAGTAACGCTGTCCAGCCATCTCATCTTTTGCCGTCCCCTTCTTCTTTTGCCTTCTGTCTTTCCCAGCATCGGGATCTTCTCCAGGGAGTGCTCCCTTCTCATTTGGTGGCCAAAGTATTTGAGCTTCAGCTTCAGCATCTGACCTTCCAGGGAACAGTCTGGGTTGATTTCCCTTAGGACTGACTGATTTGATCTTCTTGCAGTCCAAGGGACTCTCAAGAGTCTTCTCCAACGCCACAGCCCGAAAGCATCGGTCAGGATTTATTGCTTCTCACCTATGGCCAGATGCTCTAACAGGAAATTCCAGGGCTTGAGGCAACTAGAGATGCTTCTCCGCTGGGCCACTGTTCCTCCCCTAATGGTGAACACGCATGAAGCTGCCTTTTCTTGAGTTATATCACATACTGCTTGGTCCTTGATGCTGGAGATCAGGGGTGGCCAAACTGCTGCTCGGGAGCCACATGTGGCTCCTCCACACATATTGTGTGGCACTCAAAACTGTTGGGTTTCTATTGCAATTTCACTTCCTGTTGTCATGAGTGAATTAAATGAATGTATATGCATGCTGACGTTTAGCCAGTGAGAGGTATAGCCAATGAGGATGTGTGCACGTACTTCCCGCCAAGGCTGGGTGTCAATATGTATAGTCACCATTGAAGCAAAGCCCTAATAGGCTAACCCATATATTTGGGAGGTGGTCTGGGGGAAACCATTTGGTCAGTTTTTATTACCCTTTGTGTAAAGCCCTCAGATCTCCATGCAGTTAGAGTTTGGACTCCAGAGAGTCGAGATGTAGTCTAGAGACTAGGTAGGATAATGAATCCTTCTTTTGTTTTCTAGTAATCCCAGTCTACCCTTTCCTCATAGTAAAAGTAAACTACTTTATTCTTAAGCTAAAACATGTGCCTGGCTTGTTTATTTGTGGTTCTCTCCACACAACTCTGCTAAAGTATCTCTAAACCCCAACAAAAACGCCCACCACCCTGCTGGCTGGCTTGGAGAAGCCATGTGTCTCTTTAGATCATTTCTCCTAGCCAAGCCAGCCAGCGGCTTGGAGAATGCATTTAAAGTTAAAGTTTCTTTCTTTCTACCTCTCCCTCCCTCCCCATCTATTTGCCTCTGCCCGCTGTCAAACATCTGACGTTCATGCCTTGCAGCTCTTAAACATTTTATGTTTATTCTATGTGGCTCTTATGTTGAGGAAGTTTGGCCACCCCTGTTGGAGAGTGACCCTGGGACCTTCTGCATGCAATTCAGATGTTCAACCAATGGATATGTTTTGTCAAAAGCTAAATAGAGTGTTACAGAGCTTACAGGACTCTTAGTACAGAGCCTACTGTAAGCTCCAAGAGGATTGGCTACATCAGGGGTGTGTGGCCTAATATGCAAAGGAGCTCCTGCTACAAAAAAAAGCCCTGTCTACCCCGATCCATGCCTCCCCCCAGACTGTATACCTGGGATGGCTTTTTTGTGCACTCCTTGAAATATTCCTCAAGCGTGGGGTTGGGCTGGGGCTTGACCCGTTTCACTTGCTTGATGCCCAAAGCATCTGCCAGAGGTACAGCAATAAATCTGGGGAAAAAAACAGAAAGGAGGAAAATCTGTTGGGGGAAGATGCAAACACTTCTAGAAGCAGGAACTGAGGATTCTCAGATGCTGAATTAACCAGGACTGGTTTTGCACTTGCTGATGCACTGTCTCCATCAACAGCACTTAATTTTTTTCCAATGATGTGAGTGAGTGTTGCCCATTCTCTTACATGGAGGGAGGGAGAGAATGGAGTAGGGCTTGGAGACACAATGGGAAACTGGGGGGATAAAACCAGTTCTGAGCCTCAGATGATCCCAATATCTGGACCAGAAGTTGGGTTTTGCCCTGCTCACCAATGTGTGGCCTTGCAGCCTGTTTCCTTCCTTCCTTCCTTCCTTCCTTCCTTCCTTCCTTCCTTCCTTCCTTCCTTCCTTCCTTCCTTCCTTCCTTCCTTCCTTCCTTCCTTCCCTCCAACATCTGACGTTCGTGCCTTGTGGCTCTCAGACATCTGATATTTATTCTATGTGGCTCTTCGGTTAAGCAAGTTTGGCCACCCCTGGTCTACACAAGCTGGCAGCAGCTCTCCAGGGTCTCTGGTCTGGGGAGGTTTTTCACATCACCCGCTACCAGATCTGTTTAAACCAGAAATGGTGGGGCTGAACCTGCCTGCCGAGCAAATGCTCCGTCACTGAGCCTCACCCTCTCCGCAGCTGTCTGGGGAGCCCCAACTCAGCTGGATGCAGGCATCAGGTTAAGTTTGGCCCTAAGAGGTACACTGGAAATTAGTTAGCTACTCGAGGATTCCTAAAGACCTTTTGGGCCAGCAAGAAGAAGCTCTTTTTGAGAAATGGCTCAAGATATTGGTGCTGCTGCTATCATCGTCTCATTGTGCTGCTTAGGAAAATAACTGCGAGCAAGCTGGGAGCATCTTCTAGGGTTGCCAATCCCCAGGTGGTGGCAGGGGACCCCCTGGTTTGGAGATCAATTCCCATAGGGTATAATGGAGAATTGATCCATGGGTATGTATGGCTCTAGGGGGGCTGTTTTTTGAGTTTGAGGCACTAAATCTGCAGCACAACATCCAATGCCTCTCCTCAAAACACCCTCCATGTTTCAAAAAGAGTGACCCACGGGGTCCAATCCGATGAGCCCCCAAAGAAGGTGCCCCTATCCTTCATTATTTCCAATGGAAGGAAGGCATTTAAATGGTGTGCGGTCCTTTTAAATGTGATGGCCAGCGCTCCCTTGGAGTTCAATTTATGCTTGTCACAACCTTGCTCCTGGCTCCACCCCCAATGTCTTCTAGCTCCACCCAAAAGTCAGTCAGTCAGTCAGTCAATTTATTCGACCAATGACCAGTACAAATCAAAAGCAAAAACTATTCAATAAAACATTTAAGAATAAAATTGATCTAAATATAACAGGAATATCTCTAAGTTAACATTTAAAATTGATCTAAATATAACAGGAATATCTCTAAAATTTAAAATCCATACATAAGAACCTATAATATAGCTCTAAAATTTAGAATCTATACCTAAAATTTCACGCCGAATTCTACAAGCTGCTGAGAAAAATTTAGCACAGCTAATAGTGATCTGTGGATTCACACCCATCAAAAGCTCCCTTAAAATATCTGCATCGGAACAACCTAAGTAATTATTAAGCAGAGGGGAAATTATATTAGATCGAACTTCCTGATAGAAACGACAACAAAACAGTACATGTTCTATAGATTCCACCTTATCAGTGCCACATGGACAGGTTCTCTCCTTCATGGGAGTTTTTTTAAATCTCCCATCTACAACTGCAGATGGGAGGGCTCGCCATTAGGCTTCCCAATCCCCAGGTCCCAGCGGGGGATCCCCCATTTTTACAGGCTTCCCCCCACCCCCAACCAGCTGGCCGGCGGGGGAAGCCCCGCCCCCACAGTCGCCATGTAGTTTTAGAGCTCCTGCAGGTTTAGCAAACTGCAAACAGGTCCGTTTTTAAAATGTGTGCCTTTAAGGCTGAGCTGGAAGCAGGAAACAGGGAGGGCTTCATGGGAAAGGGTCAGTAACAGTTTCGTTGGAGAACGGCCCCTCCCTTTGTTTTGCTTTCGTTTTCAGAGCAAGTAAAGTTCTGCAGGAACAAGACCCAGTAAGTATTTGTGTGTGTGAGAGAGGGAGGGGGCAGGGGATTCCCTGGTTTGGAGGCCCTCCCCCCGCTTTAGAAAGCATGGGGGGGAGAGAAATGTCTACTGGGCACTCTATTATTCCCTATGGAGAACGATTCCCATAGGGAATAATGGGGAATTGATCCGCGGGTATTAGGGGCTCTGGGGGGCTATTTTTTGAGGTAGAGGCACCAAATTTTCAGTATAGCATCTAGTGCCTCTCCCCAAAATACCCCCCCCCAAGTTTCAAAACGACCAGGGGGTCCAATTCTATGAGCCCCAAAAGATGGTGCCCCTTTCCTCTGGAAGAAAGGCATTTAAAAAGGTGTGCTGTCCCTTTAAATGTGATGGCCAGAACTCCCTTGGAGTTCAATGATGCTTGTCACACCCTTGTTCCTGGCTCCACCTCCAATGTCTCCTGGCTCCACCCCCAAAGTCTCCTGATATTTCTTGAATTGGACTTGGCAACCCTACTCGCCATCTTGCCACGGCTGAAAGCCCTCCGTTGACTAGGTACCTCCAAAATGGAGAGGTAGGGTGCTGGGGCAACCACCTATTTTAGCTTCTCTGGAGATAGGAAATTTGGAGTATTATTGCTATCCCTTTGGCGCTCTATATCAAGCATCTTTGTTTGATCATTGATCTTGCTTGATCATAACCCCTTTGTAAAACAAATTCTAAAGAGAAGTCCATATTCCATAGTTTAGAGTAGACGGCCCTCTCCCAAGAGCATTGAAAATTATCTTGCAGGACTAAAGCTGTCAAACCCTTTGGGTTGTGTACTAGTTTGAACCAAAAGTTAATAGAGGCTAGACTTACCCTAGCTTCCAAAAAGTCTCCTGGCTCCACCCTCAAAGTCCCCAGATATCTAGCGTCTTCCCACCTGTCCTGTATTCTCAGAACTCAGAAAGCAAATCATTCCCGCATTCTTACCTTTCAACAAAGAACCTAAGCAGCAGCATCACAAAAGCTAAGGGGATGGTGGCATACAAGTGCTGCGGTTTGGGGAAGACCAGTCCATCGTGGTCTTCAAAGTTTGCCCACGTACAGTTGATGGGCATCCAGATGTTCTCCCACCAAAACCAGCTGTTCAAGGTTTTCAGTATGTGCGTCATTCTGAAGTGGGGAGGGCAAGGAGAAAAAAAGAGAGAGAGAAAGATATCAAATGAGCTCTGGAGAAACTTGTTTGCTCATAAACAACAAATGCACTCTGGACTGGCTCCTGTTTGTAAAATTTCCACATGAAGAGGCAAAGATTTTCAGCCATCGCAATATCCGCAGAGCTAAGAGTCATCTGCCCAACTGCATTTCTGCGTGATAGTTATACGAACAATTCCTTGCCCTTGTCCTTCAGACTGTGAATTAACCTTCCTTCTCTCAAACCCTGAATCACGCTTTCTGAAATTTCTGTGCAGGGGTCATTTTGTAGAAAAATAGGTGGCGGAGCTCATTAGCTTGACTCATTAGCACATCCCCCCCTCCCCCAGCCAAAAGCAACCTGATGCAAAAAAGGAGAGCCCTGGGCGAGTGAGGCCTGCTTGGGCTGGCTAGAGATCCAGCCCAAGCAGGCCTCACTCGCCTGGGGCTCTTCTGGGCTGCCCTCCCCCCCACCCCAGTCAAAAGGCCAGCAAGCCACTCGCTGCCCAAAATCACATAAGAAGTGGAGAAAGGGTGGTGCAGGCTTCTCCAGGGGTTAATGAGGGCTGCTGGGGGCGTGGCAAAGCCCTTGGTGGCTGGCTGGCTGCCCGCTCTCCTAATCCAGGGTTTGTTATGCAGCTGCACCTACTTCAATGGACAAGGTAGGTGGGGAGGAAGAGGGGGAACCCTCAGAAAGGTCCAGAAGCTGCGCTCCTGTGAGTTTCTGCTGAATCTGAGGCCTGCTTCTGTGAGGCTATCACTTTCACCTGTACGTCACAAGGAGATGTGACGCCGCTTGATACTGAATCAGACTGTTGTTCCGCCTACTGAATCAGACTGTTGTTCCGTTGTTAGACTAGAAGTGGGTCTCCAGGGATTTAGGTAGAAATCCTTCATGTCATATGCTAAAGCAGGGATGACAAACATGTGGCCCAGGGGCCGAATTAGGCACTCAGAGACGTCCTATCAGGCCCTTGAGCAAGTCTGCTTCCTTCTCCCTCTCTCTCGCTTCCTTCTGCATTACAGCTTGCTTTGCCAGGCTTACTCAGGCGCACAGGAGCTACAGAGAAAAACCTCTATTTTCTCCATTGGCCAAGACTCCTCCCTTGGGGAGGGGGAAGGGAGTGATGGAGAGCTTGCTTTGCCAGGCTCTCTCAATTGCACAGCAGAGCTACTGAGCCAAGCCTCTCTTCCTTCTATTGGCTGAGGCTCCCCCCCTCCTGGTCCCATAGGGAAGGAAGAAAGGGCCAGAGCTTTCTTTGCCCAGTTCCCTGGATCCCATAAGAGAGATACAAAGAAAGCACCTTTTTTTCAAAAGAAGAAAAGAAAGCACCTCTGTGTCCTTTATAAACCTTGTGACCGATTTCCCACTTGCCTCACGCTGCTCTGACGCTCCTCTTCTCAGCAGAGCTTCCCTCCGATTTCACACATGTGCCCTAGGGCTGTAACTAGCATTGGCTTTTTCTCACAGCAAACAGAAAGCTCTAAAAACCAGTTTCTGTTTGCTGCGCAAAAAAGCCGACACTAGTTGCAGCCATGGGGCAGATAATGTGCAGCTCCCCTGGAAGCTGGCAACCCTAACTGTAAGATCTGCAGCTTTTGGGATCACGAGCAGCAGCAGAAGAAGACGACTGCAGATTTATACCCCGCCCTTCTCTCTGAATCAGAGTCTCAGAGCGGCTCACAATCTCCTTTCCCTTCCTGCCCCACAACAGACTCCCTGTGAGGTAGATGAAGATATTGGATTTATATCCCACCCTCCACTCCGAAGAGTCTCAGAGCGGCTCACAATCTCCTTTCCCTTCCTCCCCCACAACAGACACCCTGTGAGGTAGATGAAGATATTGGATTTATATCCCGCCCTCCACTCCGAAGAGTCTCAGAGCGGCTCACAATCTCCTTTACCTTCTTCCCCCACAACAGACACCCTGTGAGGTAGATGAAGATATTGGATTTTTATCCTGCCCTCCACTCCGAAGAGTCTCAGAGTGGCTCACAATCTCCTTTCCCTTCCTCCCCCACAACAGACACCCTGTGAGGTAGATGAAGATATTGGATTTATATCCTGCCCTCCACTCCGAAGAGTCTCAGAGCGGCTCACAATCTCCTTTACCTTCCTCCCCCACAACAGGCACCCTGTGAGGTGGGTGGGGCTGAGAGGGCTCTCCCAGCAGCTGCCCTTTCAAGGACAACCTCTGCCAGAGCTCTGGCTGACCCAAGGCCATTCCAGCAGGTGCAAGTGGAGGAGTGGGGAATCAAACCCGGTTCTCCCAGATAAGAGTCCGCATACTTAACCACTACACCAAATTGGCTCTCTGAACCATGCGGATAGGCAAAAAAAAAAAAAAAGACCTCACTAGATTTGACCAGGGGTCAAAGGGAGGGGGGTGTCTGATCCTGAAGTGACATCATTTCCAGGTTATGCTTTAGGAATACCCCTATAATATAGTGGGTTCAATGCACAAACAGCTGAACTCAAGACTGGTTAACTGGGCCAACAGGTTCAACTATATACACTTCAAAGTTCCTGTGCAAGCACCTTATTGGATCAATCAAACCAGCAGGGGGCCCGTGATTGGAGCAGAGCAGCAGGGATTTGGATCCTCCTGCCCATTGTTCCTGAGTCCCCAAGCTCAGGCCTAAAGGCTCCAATGAGCCAGGCAGGAACACACACAACACAACATTTGTCAACGTGCACAACCACCCCCATTATCTACAGTTTCCACCAGAGAGATTTGAGGAGATGCCTAGGGTGTTGACCAGGTTAAATGTGAGCCTTCCAGGCCCTTCCTCAGATATCTACCTGGATTTGCAAAAAGATGCCTACTTGCCTAGCAATCCAAGCACGTAAATAAAGACCTGTCAATATGCCTTGAAGCTGTTGTCCTTAGGAATCTGAACAGCCTCGTGTAGGAACCAATTGGTCCCACTTGCAAGGCACCTGAGCAGTGCTTCTCTCCTCCTGGAGAACCCTGAAATCGATCCTGCAGGATATCGATTTCAGGGTTCTCCAGGAGGACAGAAGCACTGCTCAGGTGCCTTGGGAAGATGACTTAGGGTTGCCAGGTCTTACCTGACGCTGGGTGGGGGAAGAAAAGCAAGTGTGGCACAATGACATCACCTGGAAGTGATATCATCATGTCGGCATGTTGTGTGGAGAACTCTCTAGCATTTGGGTAAAAAAAGCTCTCTGGTGCCATAAAGTTTTTACCAAAATGCTAGAGCATCCCCCACGTGATATGCCTGTTGCAATGATGTCACTTCCAGATGATGTCACTATGCTGGCATGTCAGGTGTTGACAGAGCTCTTTGGGAATGGGGATCTGCCCTTTGGCTAGCTCCATGCCAGTGGGTAGGGGGTCCCAAAACCAAGAGGAAACTCTGCCCCCAAAAACAAACACATGTCAGAGTCATGACCAAGGTTGCAGAGTCAAGCCCTGTTGACCTCATAATAGTATGAGATGTCCACAGTGAATATTTGACCAGTAAAAACATTATTTAGTACTGAAACAAAATCTGAGTCCAATGGCATCTTTTAGACCAGTGTTCCCCAAAGTGGGCAATATTGCCCCCTGGGGGGCACTGGAACAATCCAGGGGGGCGGTAGTAATAATAATAATAAATTTATTTTTATATCCCACCCTCCCCCGCCAAGGCAGGCTCAGGGCGGTTTTATACTGGTCAAATATAGTAGCCTTGCATGCAATTGGGGGGCAGTGAATAAAAATAAGGAGGCAATAGAAGCATAAAGGGAGAAGAGAAGAGAAGAGAAGAGAAGAGAAGAGAAGAGAAGAGAAGAGAAGAGAAGAGAAGAGAAGAGAAGAGAAGAGAAGAGAAGAGAAGAGAAGAGAAGAGAAGAGAAGAGGGTGCGAGGTGTCAAAACATCACGTTTCTGGGTCCAGAATTTCTAATTTAGAGAAAAATTCCAATTAACAAAAATAGATGGTTCCTTTTTGTCTGCTACTTACTGCGAATTCACCCAATTAGACTAGTAATGAGGACCAGAACTCCATCCAATAAAAATATAAGAAAGATGCAGTTTATTTACAAGACAATAAAAAATAGAGGTGTACAGACAAACAAGAAACACAGAAACAAAAAACCTTACTAGTCTATCCTAGCCAATACTTGTTACAGCTAGCAGCTTCTCAAGGTTGCTTGCAGTTTCTCTCTCAGCGATACAGTTTAAATCAGGACAGTGGAAGCACCGAGGCAATTGCACAAACCTCTCTGAAGAGTTCCAACCTGTGACTTTCTCCTCACAAAGTTTTCTGCAGAGCGTCAAACTTCTTACAGTCTTCTGGTTACCAGTTGATTGTTCTGTTGATTTCAGCCAACTGCAGTGCTCCAGACACAGTGTCTTCTGCAGGGCCAGTGCATGGGAGTACGCAGGGTAGGCAACCACCTAGGATGCCACCCTGCCAGGGGGCACTGCTGGGCACCCCCTTCCCATGTGGCATGATCGTGCCAACCAGCAGGCAAGCTGAGAGCCCTGGGCGGTTTTCTTTGCAGGGCAAA
Organism: Heteronotia binoei; assembly: GCF_032191835.1. Lineage (NCBI taxonomy): Eukaryota > Metazoa > Chordata > Lepidosauria > Squamata > Gekkonidae > Heteronotia > Heteronotia binoei. The sequence goes on from NC_083241.1 coordinate 12,624,741, forward strand.
TGTTGCCTGTGCTTGTCAAAGGCTTCCAAGAAGCCTCCGAAGAGCACCCCATTTTACTGCTGCCTGCTGCTTTCGGGTTAAAAGTGGCTGGGTGGCGGCACCTTCCCATTGCACTAGTTGGAGCTGACAAGCGCAATGGGAAGGTGCCGCCCACCCAGCTGCTTTCAATCTGAAAGCAGCAGGCAGCAGGCAGCAGTAAAATGGGGCGCTCTTTGCAGGCTTCGTTTGAAGGCTCTGACAAGCACAGACAATCTTTGCCCTGTGCAGAAAAGCGGCATTGCGGAAGCAGTTGTGTGCAACACCCGGGGCTCTGGGCTTGCCTGCTGGCTGCCGTGATGACATCATCACCAGCATGTGAAGAAAATCCCCCTTAGGAGCACATGGGGGGTGCGTGGAGTTCTGCCTAGGGCGGTAGAACCCCTAGAGCCAGCTCTGGTCTTCTGTTCCTCTTCTTGAGTTATGATATTTTACTAATCCACTTATATCCCTGATTGGCTGTCAAAGTGCTAGACTTGTGCAACCAATCATTGGTATAAAACAACCAATTTAGCTGGGCCCATCTAGATTTTCTCCTGTCAAATACCTGTCAAACTAGATGGCCTCCTGTCCCTGTCAGTTGGAATTGTAATTTCAAAAATTCTCTGTGAATGCGAATGTTACTTAGGGCTGCCAAGTCTAAATCAAGAAATATCTGGGGACTTTGGGGGTGGAGCTAGGAGACTTTAGGGGTGAAGTCAGGAGACATTGGGGGTGGAGCCAGAGCAAAGGTGTAACAAGCATAATTCAACTCCAAAGGGAGTTCTGGCCATCACATTTAAAGGAACCTCACACTAGCAGTGTGCATTTGGTTCGGCCAAACCGAATAAACCTCTGAATACCCCCTGATTCAGAAGTATACGGCGTCGTATACTTCCGAATCCAATTGGAAGGCATAATACGGGAGCTGTATACGGCTCAATCAATATTCAGAAGTATACGGAAGTCCATAGAAAAGGCGGGAAAGGAGCTTCTGCAGCCTCAGGGAGCTGCTTGCCTCCTTTCCCGTCTTTGGAAGCCTTTTCTCGCCTCACCCATAGCCTCCCTGGGATCAGGGGGTGAGAGGGAGAGGAACCCCAGCAGCCAATCCAAAGCATGCATTTGCAAAATGCATTGCAAATGCATGCTTTGCAGGGCTGTTGTGTAGCTGATGGCTGGGCTAATCCCCCCAGCCATCAGCAACATTGTTGTTCTTTTGTTTACATGGGTATCCAAGTAAACAGTGTTCTCTGGCCAATCACAGAGCAGCGGTGTTTTTTGAAACTGCTCTGTGTAGGGCCAGAGAACCTTTTTAAGGAGTCTGCCTGGCTGGACTCCATCCCATTGCTGCTGTGTTGGTGTTGGTGTGTGAGAGAGATTGTGCTGCGCTGGCCCTTGGCCTCAGCTGCTGCTGCTCTCTCTCAGCCTTGCTTGACCTGCCTAGAGAAGAGAAGACATCTAAGGTAAGACAGCCTTGGGGTTCTTGTTTTTATTTTAGTTAGGATAAAAGTAAAAGGACTTTTTAAGACTCAGAGTCCCTTTACTTATCCAGATTTGGGTGGGTGGGTACTGGGTAGCTTATTTGGGGTTAGGGGGTTTTGCTGGGGGTGGGGGCCTGGGGTGGGGGGGTTGCCAATTTGCCTATATCTTACTTTAGTGATAGGACTTTTAAAAGTGCAGTGTCCTTTTACTTTTCCTGATTTGGGTGGCTTGGATTTCTTGGGGTTAGGGTGAAGGTTTTTTGGAGAGGAGGGGTTGGTAAAGTTCCTGTATTGTTAAAAGCCAAGTTTTTTTTGACTGTTTTAAAAAGATTCTGTGTTTGATTTGTTGCTGCTGTGTTGTGCTGCTGTTGTTCCTTTTCTCTTCTGGTTCTGTTTGGCCTAATTTTCATTGTTAAAACATCAGTTTTTTAACAGTTGAGTTTCTTGGCCTTTTCTCAGTGATTTGTTTAGATCTGTTGTTGGTTTTGCATCCTGTCCTGTTGTCCCTTTTCCTGGTTCTGGTTTTTTTTTTGGGGGGGGGGGGTGTTGTTGACTGATTTGGCCTGAGGTTTTTTATTGTTAAAACATCAGTTTTTTAACAGTTGAGTTTCTTGGCCTTTTCTCAGTGATTTGTTTGGAACTGTTGTTGTTGGTATTGCATCCTGTCCTGTTTTCCTTTTTCCTGATTCTGGTTTTTTTTTTTGGGGGGGGGGTGCGTTAAAAGTTAAGTTTCTTTCTGTCATGTTTTGGTTTTTTCAAATTACTTCTGGTTGGTGTGAGGGGGTTGGTGTGTGGGCTGTGTGGGGTGGGTCACTTTCATGTTTTTATAGTTATTTTTGGAGTCTGAGGGTGCGTTCAGTTTGGCTAGGGCCGCTAAATACGCTGCCCCACTAATAAGGGTGTTTTTCGGGGTTGTGTTTTTTGAAATTTAAAAAAAAAATTAATCCAGTTTAGGGCTTTATTTTCTTTCAAAATTCAACTAGGCCAGATAGGGGCAATTTAAAAAGATTGTAGGTTTCTCATAAAAGGCAGCGTGACTACTAGGCCACATCAGGCTTCCTTTTAAAGAGACTAGGGTTGCAGTGCATCTTGCTTTCAGCCACTGAAAGCTGGTGCATCCTTAGATTTCCATAGGGTAAACCACAGCTTCTCTCTAGTTATAGGGGACACCTGATTTCTAGTTGGCAAGGAAATCCGGTTTGTCCCAGGATCTTGTTAGGAGAAGTTTAACTAGGAGGATATACAAGGATTGCCTTCATCTCAAGGTAGCCTTTTAAAAACTGTAGCCAGGTAGAGGCAGGATCACTTAGTCTCCTAAACTTTACCAGACTACTACTACCCCAACCCAAAGAAGGACAGGTTAGGGACCAAAAAAACAAACAAACTTTGGTGGGAGGGTTTTTAAAAAGAAGTCAGGGCATCTGTTGGTTCAGGGTACAGGGTAGTGAGTTGGGTTTATAAAAAAAACCCACTCTCAGTTCAGGTTGTGTGAGACTGGCCAAGGGTGACATGAGTGACAGGCAGCAGAAGAGGGATTCTGGGGGCAAGGACAAGGAGAAGACTAGAGGGGTGGAGGGGAGGAGGAGGATCTAGTTTTTCCTCTCACCTGTGTGTAGGGCCACTCCACAGCCGCCTTCCAGCACTCCGATCTCTGGCTGGAGTGTGATGAAGAAGTCCCGCCTCGGGCCCTTCATCGAGGCTGCTGCTGGGGTGCCCCCAGCTGAGGTGCCATTAGGTGCTGGCACTGAGCAGGGGTTTGCTGCTTGAGCCAGAGCCGAAGATGGGCTTGGAGATGAGCTATGGGGACTGTTTTCTGTCCAAAACAATCACCCAAGGAGGGTGCAGAGTGTCGTGCAGGAGCTGGAGGAGAAGCTGGTTGAGGAGGACCAGCCCCCTTCTTCGGTTCCTTCGGGCACCAGCAGTCCTTCAGGGGATGGCCACATGGGGGAGGGGCGGCTGCATGGGGTGGAGGAAGAAGAAATGGAGACACACGAGATGCCTCTATCTCCGCCCACTTCCCCAGCCCCTCCTACCACCCCGAGACATGATGTGTCTGCCCCGAGCTCCTCACAGGAAGTGGCTCTGGACACCCAAGCTGCCGGTCAGCTTGGGCATCCGTACACCTCCGAAGTCTGGAAGCATTTCCAGCTTATGGAGGATCCACGCTATGCACAGTGCCAGCTGTGCAGGGCCCGGATCAGTCGTGGGCTGGACCCTGCCCACCCAACTCCAGGGGGGATGCGGAACCACCTGCGGAAGCACCACCAGGCGGTGCTTCTTAAGAGGGAGAAGCAGGCTAGTGCTGAGGTGCCCAAGCGGCCAACACCACCCAGCCAGGAGGTCCGTCCCAGTGCAACTACCTTAAGAGCTCTCCAGGAGAGTTCCGTGACAGGGCAGGGACGCCAGCCATCTCTGCCTGAGACGTTTGTTGGGGGTGGCACCTGTGTGCCAAGAGGGGGAATCAGGTATGGCAGGAGGATGATCGCCTGGAACCTTGCCAGGTCGGTTGTCCATGGGCTTCCATTTTCAGTGGTCAAGAATCCTGGGGTGCTAGGGTTGCTGGAGTACCTGGCACCCTGGTACAAAGTTCCTTCTAGAACCACCCTTAGCAGGACCATTGTGCCATCTTTTTCAGGGCGACCAGATCTGTAGTGAAGGAGCATTTGTCCCATGCTGTCGGGGGGACTGTTCATTTCACCTCAGATATCTGGAGCTCCCAACATGCGTTCGAGGGGTGTCTCTCTCTGACTGCGCATTGGTGGCAACCCAGTGAGCTGCAGGGTGGGGGTGGCAATAGCGGCAGGCAGGGTCAGGGCCACCAGGCTGGCTATCGCTAGGCCTTGCTGCACGCTGAAGCAGTCGACGTGCCGCACGTGGTGGACACTCACGGAACCATCCTCTCATGGCAGTTAGAGGGCTGGGTAGGCAGAAGGGACATCGCCACGGGCTTCGTGGTGACTGACCGTGGCTCCGACATCAAGGCGGCTGTCCAGCGTCAGGGCCTAAAACGCCTTCCTTGCATGGCCCACCTTCTCCACCTTGTGGTTAAGGACGCATTGAACCAGACGAAAAGCCAGGATCGTCGGTATCTTGCCGCGACCCATGAGTACCAACTTCACAGGAAACGTCTCCTTTGGACTACTGGGTCGCAAAGGAGGGGGTCTGGCCGGCCCTCTCCTCCGTGGCCAAGGCATTCCTCTCATGCCCACCAACGAGCGTGCAGAGCGAGCGTGTCTTTTTGCATATGGGCGACATTGTCTGCCCACATCGCAATTGCCTGCAACCCTGGACAGTTGAAGAGTTGGTCTTCCTGAAGGTCAACTTGCCTCTGTTCGGTTTCCTGAATGTAGACTTTGAGAGTGAATGAAGTGAGCACCTACTTGTGCCTGCATCCTCTCTTGGTCCGCGCTTGGAAGGTGGTTGTAAAACGCTCTCCCACTAAACATAGACTAGAGTCCAAAGACAGCCCAAAAACTCACTCACAAATTGATTGGCAGTGCATCCCCCAGCCCCTCATCCATTCCAAAACCAAAAGTGAATGCTGATTTAAAATCTCCAAAGCAATCCAAATTTCCCCAGTCCCCATCCATACATGCCTAATAATACTGAAAGGGCCATTGCAGCCCCCAACTGTAACCGACAGCACCCACAGGCCCAGCCAGAATAACCCAGTGTTTTTTTTCAGGGGCAGAAGGAAGAAAGAGGGAGGTGCCAGTGATGATGACAGGCAGCCAGCAGCCATACCAATGCTGAGGTCTCTCTAATGGGACAGTGATAGCTGGTGTGTTGCTGCTGAGCTGAGAGAGAAGGAATGGTTCCCTTCCTCTCACACAATCTGAGGCCCTCCCAGTGATCTTCCTCATTTGGGGTGCAATTCTGGCTTGCCTCCTTGTGGTACACCCTGGGTAATGCAAAAGAGCCTGGACCAGCCAACCATCCATCACTCAAGGTAAGTCTAAATGCTTCTTGCTTTGTGTCAGATACAGAATGATGTGGAGCTAGGTGTGGTCCACCGCTTCTCTTGTTTGAGAGTTGTGTTGTTTGGGGCAGGGCTGGAGAGCTGGCATCTGTAGTTTGCGTGTTCTGTGGCAGGGAAGCTGGCATCTGGATGAGAGACCCAGAACCAGCATGCTTGTTGTGCTTGGCCCACTCTCCCTGCGTTGTTTGGGGCAGGGCTGGAGAGCTGGCATCTGTAGATTGCTCGTTCTGTGGCAGGGAAGCTGGCATCTGGGTGAGAGACCCAGAACCAGCATACTTGTTGTGCTTGGCCAGCTCTCCCTGCGTTGTTTGGGGCAGGGCTGGAGAGCTGGCATCTGGGTTTGCTGCAGCCAATCTTGAGCAGATTGTGTTTTGTGTGGCACTGACATTGGCAACTGGGTTTATATTGGTTCCAGGCCAGCAGGGTTCATAGAGTAGATAGATGGATGTAGTGCATTTGAGTCCTATAGAGATTCTCTGGTGTGAAGTTAGGTTTGGCTTTGGTGCCCCAGGAATTGGACCCCCTGGTCCAATTTTTTTTTTTTGGCCTTGTGGGTTTTGTGTGGGACAGTGTCCTGAAGCTGCACAGCAGTTTGGGGGGCTCTCCTCAAAACCCCCTGCTCCCCAGAGCCACTTTTCCCACGATAATTACAGTGGAGGAAGTGGCTCTAATTGTTTTTTTTCTCACCATTGGGAACAGGGTTCCTTTTGGGGTGCCCACAGATGGGTGCAGTCTTTTTGGGCCAGGGGGGTTTCATGCTGGGGAGTCCCCTGAAGCTGCCCTGCAGTTTTGGGGCCTCTCCCTCAAACTCCCCTCTGGCCAGAGCCACTTTCCCCACAGCAATTATAGTGGAGGAAGTGGCTAATTGGGCTTCCCCAGCATTGGTGGCAATGGGCCATTTGGGGAGCCTAAAGACAGGGACCTCCTGGTCCAATATTTTAGAAACTTGGGGGTGGTGGTATTTTGGGGAGAGGCACTGGATGCTATGCTGAAAATTTGGTGCCTCTACCTCAAAACACAGCCCCCCCAGAGCCCCAGATACCCACGGATCAATTCTCCATTATTTTATGGGAATCAATCTCCATAGGGAATAATAGAGTTCCCAGCAAACATTTCCCTCCCCTCCCCCTACTTTCTGATGACCCTGAAGCGGGGGGAGGGCCTCCATGCCAGGGGATCCCCTGCGCCCACCTGGGGATTGGCAGCCCGAATGTTACTATAGTTGATCTTATAAAACAATTTTAGAATTTCACGCTTTAAAGTGTCTTCTTTACAACACCTTTGTTTACTCTGTGTGCAAATATGTCACTGCATCTTTTAGTCCACTTCTTGAAGGCAGATTTCCAGGGGGGCGCTGAGTAATTTTTTTTTTCTGAAAAGGGGGCGTTAGGCCAAATAAGTTTGGGAACCTCTGTTTTAGACCAACATGGCTTTATTCAAGGTGTGAGATTTCGTGTGCAAACACATTGACTGATTTCCCACTCGCCACTCACGTTCCTCTTCTCAGCGGGGCTTCCTTCCGATTTCACAAGATCTGCCCAGGGGCTGCAGCTAGCGATGGCGTTTCCACGCAGCAAACAGAAACTGTTTTTTAGCGGTTTCTGTTTGCTGCGCGAAAAAGCCGATGCCAGTTACAGACCCAGGGCAGATAGTGTGAAATCAGAAGGAAGCTGAGAAGAGGAACGTGAGAGCGGCGTAAGGTGAGTAGGAAACCAGTCACTTAAAGGTGCCACTGAAGGAATTTGTTCTACTGCTCCAGACCAACATGGCTGTCCACATGAGCAGGGCCTGTAAGACCGAACTGTTTACACAGGCCTTTGCTGTTTGACTGAAAAGGGGCTGCCGCCGGACATCTTACAGAATGCTGGCCATCACAGTCGAGAATTCAATACCGCCTATACTGTACTGAAACAGCGCTATAGAATGGTTTTAAAATTGAGGGATGGTGGCTCAGTGGCAGAGCATCTGCTTGGTAAGCAGAAGGTCCCAAGTTCAATCCCCGGCATCTCCAAAAAAGGGTCCAGGCAAATAGGTGTGAAAAACCTCAGCTTGAGACCCTGGAGAGCCGCTGCCAGTCTGAGCAGACAATACTGACTTTGATGGACCAAGGGTCTGATTCAGTAGAAGGCAGCTTCATATGTTCATATATGTTCATGATATACAGTAAGTAAATTATGGTTTTATATGTTTTATTGGATTGATTGTATTTTATGATGTTGTAAGCCGCCCTGAGTCCGCTTGCGGAGAGGGCGGGATATAAATTGAAAGAAAGAAAGAAAGAAAGAAAGAAAGAAAGAAAGAAAGAAAGAAAGAAAGAAAGAAAGAAAGAAAGAAAGAAAGAAAGAAAGAAAGAAAGAAAGAAAGAAAGAAAGAAAGAAAGAAAGAAAGAAAGAAAGAAAGAAAGAAAGTAATTTAGTGCTGATAACAGTGGAGAAATGACATCCAGTCCTATTTACGCTAAGAACATAAAATAAGCCATGTTGGACCAGGCCAATGGCCCATCCACTGTGTGTCACACAGTGGCCCAAAAACCCAGGCGCCGTCAGGAGGTCCATCAGTGGGGCCAGGACTAGAAGCCCTCGCACTGTTCCCCCCCCCTCCCAAGCACCAAGAATACAGAGCATCACTGCCCCAGAGAGAGAGTTCCAACAATACGCTGTAGCTAATAGCCTCTGCTCCATATGATTATCCAATCCCCTCTTGAAGCTGTCTGTGGATGTGAGGCATGGACGTAAACATGGCTGGGTTGGGAGTGATGTGACCCCACTGATGGTGGACCAAGCTGAGGCCCCTCCCCTCCCCAAACCCCACCCCCTCCCAGCTCCATCCCCAAAGTCTCCAGGTATTTTCCAGCACAGACCTGGCAACTCTAGTTGAAGCACCAGCTGAATCTGGGACCCCTGCTCAGACAGCTGGGCTTTTTGAGTGGAATTTGTCCCGCCTCCCCTACAGACACAACAAATCAGAAGCAAACCCAGTAAAGCAAATGTGAAGTGAGGGTATCACTTTACTCTGCTCTGGTAAGACCTCACCTGGAGTATTGTGTCCAGTTTTGGGCACCACATTTTAAGAAGGATATAGACAAACTGGAATGGATCCAGAGGATGGTGAGGGGTCTGGAGACCAACTCCTATGAAGAAAGGTTGTAGGAGCTGGGCATGTTTAGCCTGGAGAGGAGGCAGCTGAGAAGTGATATGATCACCATCTTCAAGTACTTGAAGGGCTGTCATATAGAGGATGGGGCCCCAGAAGGTAGGACCAGAACCAATGGGTTGAAATTAAATCAAAAGATTTTCTGGTTCAACATTAGGAAGAACTTCCTGACCGTTAGAGCAGTTCCTCAGTGGAACAGGCTTCCTCGGGAGGTGGTGGGTTCTCCTTCCTTGCAATGAAAATCCTGTGAATTTAGGGGGAGGTATTTGTGAGTTTCCTGCATTGTGCAGGGGGTTGGACTAGATGACCCTGGAGGTCCCTTCTAACTCTATGATTCTATGAAACCCTTAAAAAGAACAGCGGATCAGCCTCTAGCACTCCAAGATCGCTTGGCTGCAATAATCATACAAGTTCATGCAAGGGCAATGCCTGGCCCCCAGCCCATGAGGACTCTGGGAGATCTCCCAAAGCACCTGCATCTTTTTTGGAAATGAAGGTTTGGCACACTGAGCCAAAGCTGTTAAAGGCAGTGGAATTGCCAGGTTATTTTGCCCCCTTTCATTTGGAACACCATCGTAGTCAGGAATTAGCACAGTGGAGCTTACATCCGAGGAAACTTGCTAAGCAGACCGGGCTGTGGGATGGGATGGAGAAACTGCTCTTGTTTTGTTTTGACTGAGCAGCCAACGCTTTTCCAGGTCAAGTCTAACCCTTTAGAAATGCTAATGAGATTCCTGGCCAGAGACCATGACATGGTCAGTTCACACCTTCCGCTAGTCAATTATCACCCTGCCCAACAAGACTTTACAAATGCAAATGACTTCTCTGGCAATTGTCAGTTTTTAACCCTTTCAGATGCAAGTTATCAGCTAGCAGGGAAATGAAAACAGCTTTTACCTACAAAAGGGTTTTTTTCCCCTCAGTCTCCATGCTCGATAAATTGGGAAGGGGATGTTGCCTGGTGGGAGCCCTCTTGTAACTACAGGCCTGATTTAGAAAAGATTTCTCATTGGGTGTGTTCACACTTCACTAAATAATGAGTTTTGCAACTGGATTTTTACTGTGTAAGAACAGCAAAAACCCAGTTGCAAAATGTATTATTTTGTGTAGTGTGAATGCACCCGTTGTGTATATGTGCTAAAATGGTTAGCCTGCTCCAGAGTCTCAGGATAGAAAGGGAAAGAAATGACAGTCTGAACAAATCCCAAAGGGGAGAAAATGTTTGATGGTTGAGCTGGGATGAAAGATTTGCAGGATCTTTGTTCAGAGATCTCCAGATACAAAGAAAACAAAGCAAATTCTATCTTCAAGCTGCAGACACAGAGCCTGAAGTGGAGTGGTGTGTTGGCTTGGGCTGCAAGCTAGGACTGTCAGCTAGGGCCCCAACCCACCGGCAGGGAGGAGGCCACCAGGGGGGTCGTAGCCCCTCCCCCACAAGAGTCTTGTCGAAACACAGAGCGTGCAGCGCCCAGAAGTAACATATCACACCTGGCATGTAGCACAGAGATACTCTAGGAATTCACTGAAAATGCTATAGTTTCATATGGGGACACTCTAGCAATTTTGGGGAAAACTCATAGAGTTTCCCCCCCAAATTGCTAGTGTCCCCACACAAAACCATAGAGTTTTCCATCAATTCCTAGAGCATTCCCGCATGGCATGCCAGGTATGATACATCCAGGTGATGTCATCACACCGCACATGCTGCGCATGTGCGAAAAAGTCCCCTGCCAGCAGCCATGGGGGACTTGGCAACCCTACAATGCCAACCTCCAGCTGGGTCTGGAATTGCCCTCAGAATTACACCTCATCTTCAGACTACAGAGACCAATCCCCCTTGAACAAATGGCTGCTTTGGAAACTGGACTCTATGGCACTGAGGTCCTCCTCCACTCTCCACCCCCAAATCTCCAAGAATTTACTGGCCAAGGGTTGGCAAATCTACTTCAAGCATTTACTGGGGTTGGCAAATCTACTTCTACTTGTTTCTGCATTCATGACTCTTTGATTCACTGATAGCAAAGAAGAGGGAACAGACAGACAGACAGACAGACAGACAGACAGACAGACAGACAGACAGACAGACAGACAGACAGACAGACAGACAGACAGACAGACAGACAGACAGACAGACAGATAGATAGATAGATAGATAGATAGATAGATAGATAGATAGATAGATAGATAGATAGATAGATAGATAGATAGACAGACCACTTTGTATATAAGCCACATTGAACAGCAAAGAAAGGCAGCACAGAGCTTTTGAAACTAAAATAAAGCTACATTTTCACCAGTTTCTCTTGCACAGGCTCCCCTAGAAAAAATTTACAGCAGGTATTTTTAAAACAGCAATGTCCACTCAATGAAGTGGGCAATAAACAAACCAACAGAAGATCAAGACCAGACTGGGGCCTGAAGACAGACTTCGGCAGGATAGGCTTCCAAGAGTAAACTATCTGTTGCCTCCATCATCCATCTAAAACTATTCCAGTTATCCAGAGCTAGCTCTAGACAACAATCTCTCCCAAAGACCCTTGATGTTCACCCTTTCACCTGCTTACCTAGAGCCTTTGAATTGCACAGTCACAATCCACTAGGATCCACATATGCTTATCCAATCCCTTGAAGCTGTCTATGCTTGTAGCCGCCATCACCTCCTATGGCAGTGAATTCCATGCATTAATCACCCTTTGGGTGAAGAAGGACTTCCCTTTATCAGTTCTAACCCGACTCCTCAGCAATTTCATTGAGTGCCCACAAAATATTGTATTGTATAGTATTGGATTGGATTCGTCCATCTAAGTCAGTCTTGTCCACCCAGACTGGCAAGCAGCTCTCCAGGACTCAGGCTGAGATCTTTCACATCACCTACAGCCTGGCTCTTTTAAGTGGAGATGCCGCCCGGGTTTGAACTAGGGACCTTCTGCCTGCCAAGCCAATGCTCTACCCCTTAGCCACAGCTTTTATTTGGGTCCTTCCTTTTGAGGGTGTCTTGGTTTTCCAGAGGACTGTTTCCCATTTGCAGACATTAGAATTCTGGGACAACCACTTCAAATGCTTCTCTATGTGTTCTTGCTGTTTGAACTTGATACAGGGAGGGTACAACTCAAGAAGGGCCTCTCAGCTTATGGCACCAAGCGGGGGTGGAATTCTGGCAGGAGCTCCTTTGCATATTAGGCCACACACCTCGGATGTAGCCAATCCTCCAAGAGCTTACAAAAAAGAGCCTTGTAAGCTCCAAGAGGATTGGCTACATCAGGGGTGTGTGGCCTAATAGTCAAAGGAGCTCCTGCTAGGATTCCACCCCTGGTACCAAGAAAGGGAGCAACTTCAATGGCATATGTGGTGTTAAAGGCTTCCTAGGTCAAAAGCAGCATCTTTAGTTGTACATGAAACCAGGGGTCATTTTGTAGAAAGAGGTGCCAGAGCTCATTAGCACAATTCATTTGCATATGCCACACGCCCCTGATATCGCCGGAAGGTGTACTAAATTATATCAGCTCAGCATTTACCTTAAAGTGCTTCTTGCATTATAAATGTCATATTAAGACCTTACTCCCATCATACTTTTAAAATTATTTTCTCCTATGTGGCCCCAGTGGCAGGATGATTTCCATCAGTCTGCTTTATATGTTTGGGTTATTTTTCCCATTTTTTGTGGGGGGAAATATTAGAAAGTTTGTCAAATCTTAAGAGTCCAGCAAAATTCTCACAGGGGGGTTGAACAATGGAGCCCAGAAGCAATTATTTGGGGGAGGGGAGAAAGAAAGAGCACAATAAAATTTAGAAGTTCCAGAACTCCGCTATTGAGCTCTGGCACTTCTTTTTCTACAAAATGACCTCTGGTTATAAGTAACAATACATGTTTCTATTTTGAGAATTTTTTTAAAAAAACATTTAAGGTCCCAATGAACACGTAGGCACTGGACCACAAAAGGAATGTCCTAAAGCAAAATTAATAGACACAAGACAGGAATGTTTATGGGGCTTTTTAGGAATAAGTAATGTGTCCAGTGCAGGGGTGGAATTCTAGCAGGAGCTCCTTTGCATATTAGGCCACACCTCCCTGATGTAGCCAATCCTTCAGGAGCTTACAAAAAAACAGCCTTGTAAGCTCTTAGAGCGGGGGGGGAGGGCAACGGTAGCTCTCCAGATGCTTTTTTGCCTACAACTCCCATCAGCCCCAGCCATTGACCATGCTGGCTGGGGCTGATGGAAGTTGTAGGCAAAAAAACATCTGGAGAGCTACCGTTGGCCACCCCTGCCTTAGAGGATTGGCTACGTCAGGGGTGTGTGGCCTAATATGCAAAGGAGCTCCTGCTAGAATTCCTCCCCTGATCCAGTGCATATGGACAGGTAGTAAAAGATGTTACTGTTGTGTATCTCCCAATTCAGAAAGAAAACGACGTGTTCAATTATTCAGAGCCAAAATGTCCTCAATAGAACCAGAATTCAGGACCAGAATTGGAAGATAACAGGCCTACAACGTTCAGCTGGAATCTTAAAACAACAGGTCCAGGAAAGAGCAGTTCCCACAGGCAATGGGCAGTCTGACGGATAGTCCCAGCACACAGACTTCAAATAGGGTTTCCAGCTCCACTCTGGGAAATGCCTGGGAATTTTGTGTGTGACCCTTAAGGAGGCTGGGGGGAGGGGAGGGGAGGTTTCAGTGGGGCATAATACTCCAGAGTCCACCCTCCAAAGTCATAATTTCCTCCAGGTTGAACTGATCTCTGTTGCCTGAAGTTCAGTTGTAATCAGGGGGCATTCCGTAGAAAAAGAGGTGCCGGATCTCATTAGCACAACTCATTTGCATATGCCACGCACCCCTGTGACATCACTGGAAGGTGGACTCAATTATATGTCCTGGAATCTGTGCATCTGCCTGGAGAAAAGGTCTACATCTTTTGTTAGAGACAAGTTCCCAGAAGCGAGGATCGGGGGGTTTTTTAATTACCGCTTGCTCTAGCTCTTTCCACGGAAGTTTGTCAAATCCTTTTGTTTTATCATAGCTTCGTACTGGGATCTGAGTTTTAAATAGGTGCTCATTTGTGTCCCTTTCCTACCTCGCCTGATCTGTCTCATCGTGTAACGAAGCGCTTCTTTCAACTCTCTGCATTCATGATCGTACCAACTATTATGAGCATGGAATGTCTGCCTTATAGGCCTGTTGCTCGTGAGCATGGGTTTGAGTAAATTCTTAATCCCAATAAAGTGTTCTATAGGATCAGAGGTATGTTGCAAAAGGGATGTTCTCAATCTGTCTAATCTAGGGTTGCCAAATCCAATCCAAGAAATATCTGGGGACTTTGGGGGTGGAGCCAGGAGCAAGGGTGTGACAAGCATCGTTGAACTCCAAAGGGAGCTTTGGCCATCACATTTAAAGGGACTACACACCTTTTATATGCCTTCCCTCCATTGGAAATAACGGAGGACAGAGGCTCATAGAACTGGACGCCATGGTCCAATCTTTTTGAAACTTGGACGGTATTTTGAGGAGAGGCATTGGATGCTATGCTGCAAATTTGGTGCCTCTACCTAAAAAAACAGCCCCCTAGAGCCCCAGATACCTGCGGATCAATTCTCTGTTATTCCCTATGGGAATCAGTCTCCATAGGGAATAATGAGTGCCCAGCAGACATTTCCCTCCCCCCCCACCCGCTTTCTGATGACCCTGAAGCGGGGGGAGGGCTTCCAAACCGGGGGATCCCCTGACCCCACCTGGAGATTGGCAACCCTAGTCTAATCCCATACTTGTTAAAGTATGTGCAATAATGCTATGCAATCCTATTATTCCACCTAAACTAGTCTCCTTGCACTGATTGCCTCAAATCGGGCTGATACAGTGGACACTTTTGGACACCTAGGCTGGGACAAGGATGCCTTAAGACGTGAGATGTCCACACCTTCCATGGCTGAATTGCCATCCCTGCTGCCTTGGACTAACTCTGAGCTGCGGCTTAATTGTTTTATTTTAATCTCTTAATCCGTTTTAACTCTTTGATTGTTTTACTTTTTATCTCTTAGTTTGCTTATTGTTAGTTTTAATGGGTTACTATGTTGGAATCCGCCCTGAGCCCACCATGGGAAAGGGAGGACTACAAATTAACAGAAATAAAGAAATAATAAGTTTTCCAGACCATTTAAGCCTCTTGTAGTTGGGAGAGATCTCTTCTGTGAATTCCCAAACTGGTTTTGTTATTGCGTTTGCATTAATAGACAAAAACAATCGCTGAGGGCAATGATCGCTCAGCGTATGATCCAAAACTTCGAACTTTGTAACAAAATTCAAAAGAAGGGGAGGTATGGCTATGCAGGGCTTTTTTTTGTAGCAGGAACTCCTTTGCATATTCGGCCACACACCCCTGATGTAGCCAATCCTCCAGGAGCTTACAGGACTCTTAGTACAGGGCCTACTGTAAGCTCTTAGAGGATTGGCTACATCAGGGGTGTGTGGCCTAATATGCAAAGGTAGGGTTGCCAAGTCCAATTTAAGAAATATCTGGGGACTTTGGGGGTGGAGCCAGGAGACTTTGGGGGTGGAGCCAGGAGACATTGGGGTGGAGCCAAGATCAAGGCTGTGACAAGCATAATTGAACTCCAAAGGGAGTTCTGGCCATCACATTTCAAGGGACGGCACACCTTTTCAATGCTTTCCTTCCATAGGAAATAATGAAGGATAGGGGCACCTTCTTTTGGGGCTCATAGAATTGGACCCCCTTTTGAAACATGGGGGATATTTTGAGAAGAGGCACTAGATGCTGTACTGAAAATTTGATGCCTCTACCTCAAAAAACAGCCCCCCCAGAGCCCCAGATACCCGCAGATCAATTCTCCATTATTTTCTATGGGAATAAATCTCTATAGGGAACAATAGAGTACCCAGCAGATATTTCCCTCCCCTCCCCTTGCTTTCTGACGAACCTGAAGCGGGGGGAGGGTCTCCAAACCAGGGGATCCCCTGCCCTCACCTGGGGATTGGCAACCCTATGCAAAGGAGTTCCTGCTACAAAAAAAGCCCTGTGGCTATGTAATCTATTACATGACTAGTCCTACATGTCACCACATAGGTAAATGTTCCGCCAGATATATCAAGAGCAGTACCATGCAACAGGGCATTCTCATAAGGGTTAACCTGTAGACCAGTTTATCCTATTCCTATCTTATTGTCTAATTTTAATTTTTTGGGGAGGGATGGTGGCTCAGTGGTAGAGCATCTGCTTGGGAAGCAGAAGGTCCCAGGTTCAATCCCTGGCATCTCCAAAAAAGGGTCCAGGCAAATAGGTGTGAAAAACCTCAGCTTGAGACCCTGGAGAGCCGCTGCCAGTCTGAGTAGACAATACTGACTTTGATGGACCAAGGGTCCGATTCAGTATAAGGCAGCTTCATACGTCCATATATATCATTTTATTGATGCGATAAAATTTGGTATTTATGGTATTTTACTGTAATATTTTTGTAGTACTTGAAAGTTTTGCAGTCTTGTTATGGCCAATGGCTAATACAATTAAAATTGACTTGACTACTAAATTATACCAGCTCAGCATCTACCTTAAATGCTTCTTGGATTGTAATTGTCACAATAAAACCTTACTCCCATCATACTTTTTAAATTACTTTCTCCTGTGCGGCCACAGTGGCACGGTGAAGATTTCCATCTGTCTGCTTTATATGTTTTGGTTATTTTCCCATTTTTTTTTGGGGGGGGGGAATATTAGAAAGTCTGTCAAATCTTAAGAGTTCGGCAAAATTCTCACAGGGTGTTTGAACAATGGAGCCCAGAAGCAAGGGCTTTTGGGGGGGGGGGCATTAAGAAAGAAAGAGCACAATAAAATTTAGAGGTTCCAGAGCTCCTGCGAGATCCTGCCCAAAATGAGGCCTCATTGTAATCCCTGGAGTAGGGTTGCCAAGTAGGGGTCCCAATCCCCCCGCTTTAGCGGGAGACTTCTGGGTTCCCAGCTTAATCTCCCGGTCTTCAAAAATTGAGAACCGGGGGGGTGGGGGGTGGAGGGGGGGAGAACATACCTATAGAGCTCCTGAGCAGTTTGTAAAATCCCTGTCCCTTTAAGGCTGGGCAGGAAGGAGGAAACAGGAAGGGCTTCGGAGAACGGCCCCTCCCTTCTTTGCTTTCGTTTTCACAGCAGGCACAGTTCTCCGGAAGAAGACCAAGTAAGTATTTGTGTGTGTGTGTGTGTGAGAGAGAGGGAGGGGGCAGGGAGGGGGATTCCCTCGTATGGAGGCCCTCCCCCCCTTTAGAAAGCGTGGGGGGGGGAGGGAAATGTCTACTGGGCACTCTATTATTCCCTATGGAGAATGATTCCCATAGGGAATAATAGGGAATTGATCCGTGGGTATTGGGGGCTCTGGGGGGGCTATTTTTTGAGGTAGAGGCACCAGATTTTTAGTATAGCATCTAGTGCCTCTCCCCAAAATACCCCCCAAGTTTCAAAACGATTGGACCAGAGGGTCCAATTCTATGAGCCCCAAAAGATGGTGCCCCTATCCTTAATTATTTCCTATGGAAGAAAAGCATTTAAAAAGGTGAGCTGTCCCTTTAAATGTGATGGCCAGAACTCCCTTGGAGTTCAATTATGCTTGTCACACCCTTGTTCCTGGCTCCACCCCCAGTGTCTCCTGGCTCCACCCCCAAAGTCTCCTGGCTCCGCCCCCAAAGTCCCCAGATTTTTCTTTAATTGGACTTGGCAACCCTATTACCAAGTCCAATTCAAGAAATATCTGGGGACTTTGGGGGTGGAGGCAGGAGACTTTGGGGGTGGAGCCAGGAGACATTAGGGGTGGAGCCAAGATCAAGGCTGTGACAAGCATAATTGAACTCCAAAGGGAGTTCTGGCCATCACATTTAAAGGGACAGCACACCTTTTCAATGCCTTCCTCCCATAGGAAATAATGAATAGGGGCACCTTTTTGGGGGGATCATAGAATTGGACCCCCTGGTCCAATCTTTTTGAAACTTGGGGGGGTATTTTGGGGAGAGGCACGAGATGCTATACTGAAAATTTGGTGCCTCTACCCCAAAAAACAGCTTCCCCAGAGCTCCAGATACCCGTGGATCAATTCTCCATGATTTTCTATGGGAATAAATCTCCATAGGGGATAATAGTGTTCCCAGCAGAGATTTCCCTCCCCTCCCCCCCCCCCCGCTTTCTGACGACCCTGAAGTGGGGGGAGGGCCTCCAAACCAGGGGACCCCCTGCCCCCACCTGGGGATTGGCAACCCTACCCTGGAGATTTCTAGCCACCCACCACCTGGAGCCTGGCAACCATAACTTAAAACGCACACTGAATATTCCTTATCCTCAAAGAATTTTGTGAGGAAGCCCAGTTACCTCTAACCAAGAGCTTTCAGCACCCACAATGTTAGAGGTCCCTGGCTAGTCAGTGACAAAACCTAATTTAAAAAAAAAAAATGTTAGTAGATGAATGGAACGGAAGCGAGGTGGGGTGTGAAGCCAGCGCATAGCCCCAAGAAGCATATGCAGAGATACTATACAGTCATATATGTTTTATTGCCTAAGCTCAAAGCCATAGTTAAACATCACGGGAAAACAAAACAAAACAAAACAAAGAGAGCAAAGCAATCAGGATATAAAGTAAAATTCCTAAAATATCTATTAGAAGGTTATGATACAGGATAAGCATTAAAAATAAAAATATATATATAGCTAAAAGAAACAGAATTAACAATAGTTGTAGATTTTCTAGACTGTATGCACCTGGTCTTGGCAATGTAGAACCTGACGTTTCTCCAGCAGCTGTGACTGCTCTCAGAGGTACAACACAGAAGGCTAGAGTTCTCTCTGTGATGAAACGAGAAAAAGAATATAAATTACCTGCCTAGTGCCTACCATATTCTTCTCACTTTGACACAGAGAGAACTCTAGCCTTCTGTGTTATACCTCTGAGGATGCCAGTCACAGCTGCTGAAGAAACGTCAAGTTCTACAATGCCAAGACCATGGCCATACAGCCGGGAAAATCTACAACTAATGAACTCCGGCCATGAAAGCCTTCGGTAACATATAGAATTAACAATAGTTTACTATTCCTATAGTAATAAGGAGCGAGCTGGCACAAAGTGAGTAAAACTATTCATTAACCAAATTTGCATCAGAGGAATTTAACTGTATAGTATATGGAAAGATTATTCACTTTTGTAAATGGAGAAGGGAGGAGTGGCCGGTAGCCCTATTCTGGCCGAATGGCTGTAATGTACATTTTTCTCATTTGTAAAATTAAAAACAATCTCTCTCATTTGTAAAAAAAAATTTTTAAAAAACAAAAGCTGTTTGACAGGGGGTAGATCCAGTGGAACGAGACGCCAGACTGCAACGGCGTCTTCATCACCTGGTTCTCTCTCTCTCTCTCTCTCTCTCTCTCTCTCTCTCTCTCTCTCTGTCTCTCTCTCTCTGTCTTACACACCCACTCAGTACAGTTAATCTTACATGCTCTGCAGAGTTGCCTTGGAACGTGGCATCTCCTCTATGAGCTGCCCATGCTACCTTTGACTGTTATGAGAGAAGGGCTTCCTGCCCTCTCAGGGACCCCCGGCTCTGCGCAACAGCTGCAGTCTACTGATGGGGACAGAGAGTGTCCATATAAAGAGGATCATTTCATGCAGGCCTCAGATTCAGCAGGAGCGCACAGAAGCGCAGCTCCTGAACTTTTCCGAGGGTTCCCCCTCTTCCTCCTCACCTACCTTGTCCATTGAATAGGAGGTGCAGCTGCATAACAACCCCTGGATTGGGAGAGCAGGCAGCCAGCCAGCCACCAGGGGCTTTGCCACGCCCCCAGCAGCCCTCATCAACCCCTGGAGAAGCCCACGCCACCCTTTCTCCACTTCTTATGTGATTTTCAGCTGCAGATGGCTTGTTGGCCTTTTGACTGTTGCGGGGGGCAGGAGAGCCCCACGCGAGTGAGGCCTGCTTGGGTTGGCTGGATCTCTAGCCAGCCCGAGCAGGTCTTGCTTACATGGGGTTCTCCTTTCTTGCGTCTGGTTGCTTTTGTCTGGCCTGGGGAGGGGGGCGGGGGGGCATATGCTAATGAACTCCACCACTTATTTTTCTACAGGACGACCCCTGACTTTACGCGTGATAAGGCATTTGAAACATTACAGCATGGGGAAGGGGGGATGATCGCATCCTCAATGGAAACGCAATGCATTATCCGGATCTTTAGCATTCTCTGTGCCAGTTCTACAACCAGCACCCTAGCCGAGGCTACCTTCTGGCGCCTCCCCTTCTGCACTGATAATGTCACCGAGTCACACGGGAGGCTCCCAATTCGGTGCCCCCAGAAGGCAGGCGCCCTAGGCAATTGCCTAGTTAGCTTACTGGCACAGCCGGCCCTGTCTACAACCAGGATCCTCTTCCTTCCACAGTTCAGTATGCACTAAGATGGGAAACCTCTCTGGGCTCCACCGCTTCAAAACTGGGAGTCTAACACTTATGGACTTCTTTTATACACATCTTATCCCCCCATGAAGATACAAAGCACTTTACTTTGTTCTCCTCTCCTCCATTTCATCCACACCACAACCCTGTGAGGCAGGATCCAAAATGGTTTACGAGGTTCTCCTTTCCTCAATTTCATCCACGCAACAGTCTTGTGAGGGAGGTTAGGCTGAGAGCCTGCAACTGGCCCAAGATCACCCAGCTGCTTCCCAGAGAGAGCAGGACTCACACTTGTGTCTCCTAGGCCAGCCCTGTAGCTGCCAAACCATACCACACTACTTTCATACATGCGAACGCTTCACCCCACGATGGATATTCCTTCCCCACACAGAAAACCAGATGGATATCTGAGAGAAGGTTTCAAGTGTAATCTTCCCTTGGAGCCTAAGTCTTCTGGAGGAGTGGATTTAAAAACTGAGCCTTCAACAAAATGAATGAAGGAGCGCCCGAGCATGTGATTCCCCTGGGATGAAGAAATAAAGTTCAGACCCAAGTGGAAAACCTCAGTGAACAACTAGGTCTGTGCGGGTTCGAGATGTAAAACGGCAACTTAAGGACAGACACAGCATGTCCTTATAGCTTGGCACATGTAAACAATTTACTGGCATTCTCATCATGCGTCCTCAAACAGTTCCCAAGGACATGAATCAGTTTGCAATTAAAAACAAAACGTTGCCTTTATAAAGTTGTTTAACAATTACAATATTTCAGCAGCATTACAATATTTCAGCAGCCATCTAATGGATATAATAATAAGGCTACAAAGGAAGTTAAAGTTATTCAAGCGTTTTGGCTTGATGAGTACACCTGTCATCTGAATGGAAAAGAAAACAACTCATTAATCTGTCTCCTGAGTGTTGATTCACACACTAGAACTGTTAGGTTTTGGTTTTCAAAGCCCGCCAAGCTCATGTTCAACGATGACCTCTACCAAAAAAAAAAAAAAAAGGAACCTGAAAATCAAAGTCCTACCTGGGTGCTCCTCTCTGAAGACAAGGTGACAACTGCCAGAGAAGCAAAGTGTGCACACCGGCTACTTTCTCAGAGGTAGACGCCTCACCTGTTCATGCTTCCAAATTCTTCAGGGATCCACCCTGGAAAGTTGCAATTCAGGATTTCTGACTGACAGGCATTGCCCATGGGATGCAAGACTTGTGGAGCAACGCTGACTAGTCTTCTCTGCCACTTGTTTCAACACTGGAAGGGAGGAAGAGTTCTGGGCTGTGTGGAATGTTTCATCAGAAGGGTAAAGCACAGGAGCCCAGGGAGGAAATCCTTTGGAGTGGGATAAAGTGGCTGTCCAGGTGTGTCAAGGAGCCGTATCTCTGATGTAAGCAAGAGGAAAAGAAAAGGAGAGCAGGTATCATTCTAGCAAATACATAGAGCTTTTCCTGAGCAGGAACGCACAGCAACGCAGTTCCGGCTGTTTTGGTGCCAGAGGGTGTGGCCTAATAAGCAAATGAATTCCTGCTGGGCCTTTTCTACAAAAAAGCCCTGTGTGAAACAGTGGTGATGTCATGGGGTGTGGCCTAATATGCAAATAAGTTTCTGCTGGGCTTTCTCCTGCAAAACAGCCCCACTCTGAACAATGGTGACATCAGGAGGTGCGGCCTAATATGCAAATGAGTTCCTGCTGGGATTTCTGACAAAAAGCTGTGTGAGAAATGGTGACGTCAGGTGTGTGGCCTAATATGCAAATGAGTTCCTGCTGTGCTTTTTCTGCAAAAAAAGCTCTGATGGTGAAACAATGGTGACATCAGGGGTGTGGCCTAATATGCAAATAAATTCCTGCTTGGCTTTTTCAACAAAAAAAGCCTGCACAACACTGGCTTGCAAAATGCTAAAGCCATAATGTAAATAGTATTCTGGACCGCTGCGCTCCTTAAAGGGTTGGCAACTCCAGGCTGGGACATTCCTGGAGTTTTTAGAGATGGACCCTGGGGAAGGACCTCAGTGGGACATAATACCATAGATGCCACCCTTCCAAACAGGCATTTTCTCCAGGAGGTCTTCTCTGTAGGCTGGAAATCAGTTGTCATTCCAGGAGTTAGCGAGGCTCCATATGGAAAATAAGCTGGTGTCCTGTCGACTAACGGAGTAATAATTCTAAAACGAGCCTCCCTATAATATGGGCAGCTGAAAAACATATGCTCTACAGATTCAACCTCACTTAGAGGGCATGAGCATAGCCTTTCAGAATAGGGGATTTTATTGTACCTGCCTTGCATAATTGCAGATGGAAGGGCAGAACATCTAGCTAGAGCAAATGCCCTTCTAAAATTTCTTCCTTCCAATGAATGATGCCGGCTCAATAGTGCTTTTGATATTTAACAACACCTCAAGTTTGGATGCACCAGAGATATCAGACTGTCCCTCTATGTCCTCAATTCTATGTTTAATTAGCCCTTTAGCTTGTTCAAGTCCACACCCCGATGCCAAGCCAGCCGGAACTGTGTTCCTGTGCGTTCCGGCTAAAAAAAATGCCCTGGATTAAGCTAATCAGGCCACACTGATCCACTCCACAGCAATGCTTTCTAGGCTGGAGGACTCCAAAGGGCTTTCTGTGGGTTCACACTAAACGATCCTGAAAAATTCTGTTTGTTCAGGACGCAGCTCTTGTGCTTATTGACGGGAACATTTCATTCTTTGCAAAATGCCGCTGACTTAGACCATTTGTGTGCATGTTTCTGGGTCTTAATTGACAGTGGTGTTTTAAAACGGCGAGGCCCTTCTCAGCGTTGGGCGTGTTTCTTTGGAGGGCCAAGAATCTTGGACTGCACCCATATGACCATTATGTTGCTCCCGACAGTTCTTTCACATGTCTTCATCTCACGCAGAGATAGAATCGTTGCTGGGCTCAACTGGAAGGATTTTCTGTAATCACACCGACACAATGGAATAATTGCCCCGGAGGCAAGATGGACTCAAGTCAACGGCTGCCTTCATTAACAGGAGCACAACTGTGGGCAACTGAAAAACATATTCTCTACAGATTCAGAATAGGGGATTTTATTGTACCTGCCTTGCATAATTGCAGATGGAAGGGCAGAACATCTAGCTAGAGCAAATGCCCTTCTAAAATTTCTTCCTTCCAATGAATGATGCCGGCTCAATAGTGCTTTTGATATTTAACAACACCTCAAGTTTGGATGCACTAGAGATATCAGACTGTCCCTCTATGTCCTCAGTTCTATGTTTAATTAGCCCTTTAGCTTGTTCAAGTCCACACCCCGATGCCAATCAGCTAATTAGGCCACACTGATCCACTCCACAGCAATGCTTTCTAGGCTGGAAGACTCCAAAGGGCTTTCTGTGGGTTCACACTAAACGATCCAGAAAAATTCTGTTTGTTCAGGACGCAGCACTTGTGCTTATTGACGGGGACATTTCATTCTTTGCAAAATGCCGCTGACTTAGACCATTTGTGTGCATGTTTCTGGGGCTTAATTGACGGTGGTGTTTTAAAACGGCGAGGCCCTTCTCAGCATTGAGCGTGTTTCTTTGGAGGGCCAAGAATCTTGGACTGCACCCGTATGACCATTATGTTGCTCCCAACAGTTCTTTCACATGTCTTCATCTCACGCAGAGATAGGATCGTTGCTGGGCTCATCTGGGAGTATTTTCTGTAATCACACCAACACAATGGAATAATTGCCCCGGAGGCAAGATGGACTCAAGTCAACGACTGTCTTCTTTAACAGGAGCACAACTCTTCGACAGCAGCAAATTTTTAGCTGAATCTGCCCAGTGCATTTGTCATGTTTGAATCTGAACAATTTTAAGACATGAATCTTATGGTTGCCAACCACCAGGAGGTATCTGGAGATCTCCTGGGATTACGACCAATGTTCCCTCTAAACTGCAGTCTTGTGAGCAAAAATTCCACTTTGTGAGCTGCTGGCATTAAAGCTGTGAGCTACTGCATCAATTATTGTGCTCTGGGGTCATCCGTCCTGAGTTAAGACAAAAATGTGTGAGCTGGAGGAGAAAAACCTGTGAGCTAGCTCACGCTAATTCAGCTTAGAGGGAACACCGATCACAACCAGTCTCCAGGCAATGGAGATCAGTTCATTTGGAGAAGATGGCCACTTTGGGAGGTGGACAGTATGGCATTTTGCCCCCACGCAGGGCTTTTTTTTAGCAGCAACACACAGGAACGTAGTTTCGGATGGCTTAGTGTCAATAAAAAAGGTCAAGGTAGTCCCCTGCATAAGCACCAGTCGTTTCCGACTCTGGGGTGACGTTGCTTTCACAACATTTTCCCAGCAGACTTTTAACAGGGTGGTTTGCCACTGCCTTCCCCAGTCATCTACATTCCCCCCCCCCCCCCCAGCAAGCTGGGTACTCATTTTACTGACCTCGGAAGGATGGAAGGCTGAGTCAACCTCAAGCCGGCTACCTGAACCCAGCTTCTGCCGAGATCGAACTCAAGTTGTGAGCAGAGCTTAGGACGGCAGTATTGCAGCTTTACTACTCTACGCCAAGGGGCTCTTCTTTGGTATCAGTAGGTGTGACCTAATATGCAAATGAGTTCCTGCTGGGCTTTTTCTGCGGGGGAAAAGCTCTGATGGTGAAACAATGGTGACATCAGGGGTGTGGCCTAATATGCAAATAAATTCCTGCTTGGCTTTTTCAACAAAAAAAGCCTGCACAACACTGGCTTGCAAAATGCTAAAGCCATAATGTAAATAGTATTCTGGACCGCTGCGCTCCTTAAAGGGTTGGCAACTCCAGGCTGGGAAATTCCTGGAGTTTTTAGAGATGGACCCTGGGAAAGGACCTCAGTGGGACATAATACCATAGATGCCACCCTTCCAAACAGGCATTTTCTCCAGGAGGTCTTCTCTGTAGTCTGGAAATTAGTTGTCATTCCAGGAGTTAGCCAGGCTCCGTATGGAGGATAACCACCCTATTGGCACTGGGTAGGGTTGCCAATCCCCGGTTGGGTGCAGGGGATCTCCTGGTTTGAAGGCCCTCTCCCCACTGCAGGATTATCAGAAAGTGCGGGGGGGGGGGAATGTCTGGTGAGCAGTCGATTATACCCAATGGAAACTGGAGAATTAATCTGTGGGTATCTGGACCTCAGGGTGGGGGGCTGTTTTTTGAGGTAGAGGCACCAATTTTCCAGCATAGCATCTGGTGCCTCTCCTCGAGAAACCTGCCAACTTTAAAAAAGATTGGACCACGGGGTCCGATTCTATGAGCCCCAAAAGAAGATGCCCCCATTCTTCATAATTTCCAATTGAAGGAAAGCATTTAAAAGGAGCGCAATCCCTTTAAATGTGATGTCCAGAACTCCCTTTAGAGTTCAGTCATGCTTGTCACACCCTTGCTCCTGCTGCACCTCCAGAGTCTCCTTGCTCCACCCCCAACATCCCCAGATATATCCTTAGTTGGACCCGGCAGCCCGAATTGGTGTTGGTGCTTGGATGAACTAATGCCTTGGAAAGGGTCTTGTCCCCAATGTTAGATGGGAGAGGGGCTTTAATTTTTAGTAAGGATTTGGGATTGTCCTCTTAGATCTGGCTTTCTTGTTAGATCAACAGCAACATTGACGAGAGCCCATTTTGCTCTCTACAGCTAGCTTGTAGGATATCTCCTCTTAGGGGGTTAGCTAGGGCTTTTTTTGTAGAAAAAGCCCAGTAGGGACTCATTTGCACATTAGGCCTTGACATCACCATTGTTTCGAACAGGACTTTTTTTGTGGGAAAAGCCCAGCAGGGACTCATTTGCATATTAGACCACACCCCCTGCCATCACCATTGTTTCACACAGGGCTTTTTTTGTAGAAAAGGCCCAGCAGGGACTCATTTGCATATTAGGCCACACCCCAATGCCATCATCATCATAGTTTATTACGGTCTCAAGACCAGAATACAGTAAAAACATAATATGATAAAATAAAAACAAAGCATACTAAAAAAGAGATAAAAATTTAAGAACTTTTAAAATGCAATCCCCGCAGTCTAAGAATTAATGCACAAAACTCAGCAACTGAATGCTTAATCTCTGAATTCTTATCTGAGAGGAACCAATTAAGTCTTGCTTTGTTTACATTAATATAAACTGGTGTCCTATCGACTAATGGAGTAATAATTCTAAAACGAGCCTCCCTATAATATGGGCAACTGAAAAACATATTCTCTACAGATTCATCCTCACTTAGAGGGCATGAGCATAGCCTTTCAGAATAGGGGATTTTATTGTACCTGCCTTGCATAATTGCAGATGGAAGGGCAGAACATCTAGCTAGAGCAAATGCCCTTCTAAAATTTCTTCCTTCCAATGAATGATGCCGGCTCAATAGTGCTTTCGATATTTAACAACACCTCAAGTTTGGATGCACTAGAGATATCAGACTGTCCCTCTATGTCCTCAGTTCTATGTTTAATTACCCCTTTAGCTTGTTCAAGTCCACACCCCGATGCCAATCAGCTAATCAGGCCACACTGATCCACTCCACAGCAATGCTTTCTAGGCTGGAAGACTCCAAAGGGCTTTCTGTGGGTTCACACTAAACGATCCAGAAAAATTCTGTTTGTTCAGGACGCAGCACTTGTGCTTATTGACGGGGACATTTCATTCTTTGCAAAATGCCGCTGACTTAGACCATTTCTGTGCATGTTTCTGGGTCTTAATTGACGGTGGTGTTTTAAAACGGCGAGGCCCTTCTCAGCGTTAGGCGTGTTTCTTTAGAGGGCCAAGAATCTTGGACTACACCCGTATGACCATTATGTTGCTCCCAACAGTTCTTTCACATGTCTTCATCTCACGCAGAGATAGGATCGTTGCTGGGCTCATCTGGGAGTATTTTCTATAATCACACCAACACAATGGAATAATTGCCCCGGAGGCAAGATGGACTCAAGTCAACGACTGTCTTCTTTAACAGGAGCACAACTCTTCGACAGCAGCAAATTTTTAGCTGAATCTGCCCAGTGCATTTGTCATGTTTGAATCTGAACAATTTTAAGACATGAATCTTATGGTTGCCAACCACCAGGAGGTATCTGGAGATCTCCTGGGATTACGACCAATGTTCCCTCTAAACTGCAGTCTTGTGAGCAAAAATTCCACTTTGTGAGCTGCTGGCATTAAAGTTGTGAGCTACTGCATCAATTATTGTGCTCTGGGGTCATCCGTCCTGAGCTAAGACAAAAATGTGTGAGCTGGAGGCGAACAACCTGTGAGCTAGCTCACGCTAATTCAGCTTAGAGGGAACACCGATTACAACCAGTCTCCAGGCAACAGAGATCAGTTCATTTGGAAAAAATGGCCACTTTGGGAGATGGACAGTATGGCATTGTGCCCCCACGCAGGGCTTTTTTTAAGCAGCAACACACAGGAACGCAGTTTTGGATGGCTTAGTGTCAATAAAAAAGGTCAAGGTAGTCCCCTGCACAAGCACCAGTCGTTTCCAACTCTGGGGTGACGTTGCTTTCACAACATTTTCCCAGCAGACTTTTAACAGGGTGGTTTGCCACTGCCTTCCCCAGTCATCTACACTTCCCTCCCCAGCAAGCTGGGTCCTCATTTTACTGACCTCGGAAGGATGGAAGGCTGAGTCAACCTCAAGCCGGCTACCTGAACCCAGCTTCTGCCGAGATCGAACTCAAGTTGTGAGCAGAGTTTAGGACGGCAGTATTGCAGCTTTACTACTCTACGCCAAGGGGCTCTTCTTTGGTGACAGTAGGTGTGACCTAATATGCAAATGAGTTCCTGCTGGGCTTTTCCCACAGAAAAGCCCTGTGCGAAACAATGGTGATGTCAGGGGGTGTGGCCTAATATGATAATGAGTTCCTACTGGGCTTTTTATACAAACTGCCCTGCCCCCATGTACCGCCTTCCCAAACCCCACCCTCCTCAGGGTCCCCCTTCCCCCAATCGCCAGGTATTTCCCAACTTGCAGCTGGCAACCCTAGCATGATTTGAGTAGGTTTATATTTTAAAGTCAGGGCTTTTTGTGTAGCAGGGACTCCTTTGCGTATTAGTCCACATACCTCTAATATAGCCAATCCTCCAAGAGTTTACAGTAGGCCCTGTACTAAAAGCCCTATAAGCTCTTGGAGAATTGGCTGCATCAGGCGTGTGTGTCCTAATATGTAAAGGAGCTCCTGCTACAAAAAAGCCCTGTTTAAAATATTCTATATACACAGGCTTGCCATTTGCTTGGCCTCAGCCCCGATCTCCCAGAAGAAAATGATCAGAAAATGGTCTCCACAGCAATGTTCTGGGAATTACACTATGCATGTAAGGTTTCTACCATGGAGATTAATCAAACTTCCTAGAATGTCACCAGGAAGTCACATCGCACACAGAGAAAGACTCCACTCTCCCCAAGCTCCATTCGTAAAACCTCTCAGCATTTTACCAAGGCAGTGTGTTAAAAATGTAGGGCTGCCAATTTCCTGGGCCAGGCGGGGGTCTCTCCCGCCCTGGAGGTTCCCGACCCCCTGGCCCACATTGGACTGCCAGGGGGATCCCCCGCAACATCGCTGGCACAATGATGTCACTCGGAAGTGATGTCATTTAGCAATGTTTTGTTTTATTTTATTTACGTTATATTTATATCCCGCCCGTTCTGTACAGACTCAAGGCGGCTTCGGAGAGCGTCCGGGAAAACCACAGAGTTTTCTCGGATGCTCCTAGAGAGACCAGTGCGCGACATTGCTAACGCAATGACATCCCTTCTGAGTGACGCCATCACTAAGCATGCACGAAAATAGGCCCCTGCCAGAGGCTGTGGGGGACTTGGTAACCCTATAAAAATGACTTCTGCCATAGAGTTTTTGCCTAAATACCAAAGTGTCCCAGTGTCACCAGCGACATGATGACATCACTTCTGATATGCACTAGAAGTGACATGGCTCTGTTGTCAGCAACAAGGCCTAGGACCCCTTTTGCAGCTGGTTAGTCCCAGGCCTGTAGTGACGGATGGGCCTGAGGATTACTGGCCCTACCAATCAAATCTCTTTGAAACTATTACGCCCCCCGCCTTTCAGTGCCCGCACCATCAGTGTGAAAAAGGGAGGAAGAGAAAGGAGGGAATCAGATAAGAGGGAGGCTGGGAAAGAAGAGGGATGCAAGCATTCCATGAATTCACCAAGAACATTTCAACTGCCTGCAAAAAACCTACAGTGTCAGTCGCCAGCCAACTGGAGGAACATAATACAGATCAAACATATTTACTTGTCTTCATTATATATGTAATAGTTAGCGTCTTAGTGATACAGCAGAAACATTAATAGTAGTATTCAGGATAGTTAGCATTTTTAAAATAAACTTCAAACATTTTTTGAGTGATAAATGACTTGTCTGCATTGTTGATTCATTAATTTAGGTATAATATATTTAAGGTCATGTTAAGATCCCACAAGCCAGGCTTCAGAAGTATGTAGCTCAGGAACTACCAGAAGTTCAAGCTGGGTTTCGGAGAGGTAGAGGAACTAGAGATTAAATTGCCAACATTTGATGGATTATGGAGAAAGCATCAGAAAAATGTCTATATCTGCTTCATTGACTATACTAAAGCCTTTGATTGTGTGGATCACAACAAACTGTGGCATGTCCTTAAAGAGATAGGAGTACCAGACCACCTCACATGTCTCCTGAGAAACCTGTATAAGGGTCAAGAAGCAACTGTCAGAACGGGATATGGAACAACTGATTGGTTTAGAATAGGAAAAAGAGTTCGACAAGGATGTATATTGTCACCCTGCTTATTTAATTTATATGCAAAGTACATTGTGCAGAATGTTGGCCTGGATGAAGCAGAAGCCAGAATTAAGATTGCCGGGAAAAACATCAACAACCTCAGATATGCAGATGACACTACTCTAATGGCAGAAATGGCAGAAAGTGAGGAGGACCTAAAGAACCTCTTGTTGAGGGTGAAAGAGGAGAGCACAAAAGTAGGCTTGAAACTCAACATCAAAAAAACTAAGATCATGGCATCTGGCCCCATCACACCTTGGCAAATAGAAGGGGAAGACACAGAAGTAATGACAGACTTCACATTTCTGGGATCCAAGATTGCTGCATATGGTGACTGTAGCCATGAAATTAAAAGACATTTGCTCCTTGGGAGGACAGCTATGGTGAACCTGGGCAGTATAATAAAAAGTAGAGATCACCCTGCCAACAAAAGTCCGTATAGTCAAAGCGATGCTATTCCCAGGAGTAATGTATGGCTGTGAGAGCTGGACCATAAGGAAGGCTGAATGCAGAAGAATAGACGCTTTTGAGATGTGATGCTGGAGAAGACTCTTGAGAGTCCCTTGGACTGCAAGAAGATCAAATCAGTCAGTCCTAAGGGAAATCAACCCAGACTGTTCCCTGGAAGGTCAGATGCTGAAGCTGAAGCTGAAATACTTGGCCACCAAATGAGAAGAGAGCACTCACTGGAGAAGACCCTGATGCTAGGAAAGACAGAAGGCAAAAGAAGAAGGGAACGGCAAAAGATGAGATGGCTGGACAGCGTTACTGATGTAACAAACACGAATTTGAGCAGCCTTTGGAGGATGGTAGAAGACAGGAGGGCCTGGCGTGACTTGGTCCATGGAGTCTCAGAGTTGGACTCGACTGTGCAACTGAACAACAACAAAAATATATTTAAATGAAAATGTGCAACCCTAAATGAAAATCCTGGCTGTGCCCCCCTCAATGAAAAATTCTGGCTACCGGCCTGGTTAGTCCCCACCCCCTCACCGGTCACAGACAGGGCTTTTTTTGAGCAGGAGCACACAGAAGAAGAAGATATTGGATTTATATCCCGCCCTCCACTCTAAAGAGTCTCAGAGCGGCTCACAATCTCCTTTACCTTCCTCCCCCACAACAAACACCCTGTGAGGTGGGTGGGGCTGAGGGCTCTCACAGCAGCTGTTCTTTCAAGGACAACCTCTGCCAGAGCTATGGCTGACCCAAGGCCATGCCAGCAGGTGCAAGTAGAGGAGTGGGGAATCAAACCCGGTTCTCCCAGATAAGAGTCCGCACACTTAACCACTACACCAAACTGGCTCTCTACACCAAACTGGCTCACAGGAATGCAGTTAGCATCAGGGGGTATAGCTTAATATGCAAATGTGTTCCTGCTGGGCTTTTTCTACAAAACAGCTCTCGTCGTAGATATGCAGAAGTCAAAGACTGAACTTCTTTTGAAACGTTGCCAGGCCAGTCTACTTGAGCTGGCTTTGGGGGATAAAGTTTAAACTGGAGCCAGATGGCACAATTTTAGTGTTTTGTAGCAGACGCATGGGTTGCTTTTGCTGCCCACCCGAACCCTGCAAGACCTCTTGAATCAACGTTAACGTTTCAAAAGGGGAGTCAGAGGGCCTTGTTGCAGATTCGTAGTTGCAATAAAAAAACTTGTTTCTGTCATTTCATCTTCAAGGAAAAATTATGCAACTGGGTTCCAGTTCCAGTTCAATGGCTTTGAATTTGGCAAACTCGGATATTTGAAGTGTCCTCTTGGTCAAATATTTTACCGGGAGATAACAAAGCAGCAGTAAGAAGCAGAATTGGGCATCTTTGGTAGGACAGATACCTACATTTCAGTACAGGAATCTTCCCTTGGCAGAAATCCTTGCTAATTAAAGTTGGATTAGCATTCAGTTGGAAGGTAACATCCTGCAAATGCAGCAACATTTTGCCTAAAAGCAGAATTTAGAATAGAGAAAAGGCAATCATAAGGTGTTCCCCCCCCCTCTTTATCTTTTGCCTGCACGGAACACCTCTAGCTCTTTCCCACAGGAGCTGTGACTAAGTGTTGTTTATTGAACTACCCTGGTGTTGTTTCCCAACTGCAAGAAAGTTCAAGCAAGTCTCGTCATGTTTTAGATGAGACACGATCACGCAGAACATGATCGACAGGGGAACACCCACTCCTGCTATCTTGCTTCATTGCCCTGTTCGCTTCTGCTTTCGTCTGTCAGACAAGTTCAAATGAATGGGGAGGCGGGGATTAAAGCTTCCTAGGCATCTTAGGATGCAACAGATCGACGCTTTGGAGGCTGTGATACGAGGGAAGGAATTCTTTTAAATACAGTAAGCCTGAAGCAGTGCAAAATTCGTCAAGTGCTGCCTTTTTCCCACAAGTTTAGTTTCAATAAGTCTTGCGTACGTCGTTATTCATACGCATTTTATGGGAGGAGGAGTTTCTAGCGGGGTCGCCAAACTTCTTGAGCACGTGGGCACCTTTGGAATTGTGAGAGGGGTGAGGAGCACCACCCCAAAATGACTGTCACAGGAAGTGGAGCCAGATCTAAATTGACTGCCTTAGAAGTGGGAATAAGGAGATCTTAAAGAAGGAAGATCCAATCAGTCAGTCCTAAGGGAAATCAACCCTGACTGTTCCCTGGAAGGTCAGATGCTGAAGCTGAAGCTCAAATACTTTGGCCACCAAATGAGAAGGGAGCACTCCCTGGAGAAGATCCTGATACCGGGAATGACAGAAGGCAAAAGAAGAAAGGGAAGGCAAAAGATGAGATGGCTGGACAGTGTTACTGATGTAACTAACACAAATTCGAGCAGACTTCAGACTTTGTCCATGGGGTCGCAAAGAGTCGGACTCGACTGTGTGACTGAACAACAATAAAAAAAGAAGAAATAGTACCACATGCTGATTAAAGGGCTCCAGGTTTCCCAGCAACTTTATGTTTTTCCCCAACAAGAAAGCCCAGATGCGTTCCGGTCCTCTTTGTCCTCCAATGGAAAACCCTTCAATTTGAGCAAGAATAAGCCCTGCCTTACAATAGGCCATCCCATTTTCTGAAAAGCTCAGGAAGTACCGTCAAGTGTCATGGCCCCCATGGACATCCGTGTGGGGAACCCTGGTTTATAGCTTCTTACAGAACAATCCTCTGCAGCAAGGCTTTTTTTTTGAGCAGGAACGCACAGGAACGCAGTTCTGGTTGGCTTGGCCAGGGCTCCGGCTCAAAAAAAGGTCTCTGGCAGAAGGAAGGCACTAGGCTCCCCAGCTGTGTGCCCCGTCTTCTCTGCTGCCTCCAGCTTCCAATGGGTTTGCAAAGTGAGTGAGAGACCTAGAACTGCCCATCAGCGCCCCCTCCTGGGAGAAGCTGGGCCTGCCGCTGCCCGCTTTGCCGCACATGGCTCTGTCTCTCCAGCTGTGTTGCGGGGGGGGGTTAGGGGGGCTAGTAGGCAGCTTACCTAGGGCACCAAAAACCCTAGCACTAGCCCTGAAATGGTTATTAGTAAGAGCAGAAGTAGAGACTTAAAGAAGAAGAAGAATTGCAGATTTATACCCTGCCTTTCTCTCTGAATCAGAGACTCGGAGCGGCTTACAATCTCCTATATCTTCTCCCCCCACAACAGACGCCCTGTGAGGTGGGTGGGGCTGAGAGGGCTCTCACAGCAGCTGCCCTTTCAAGGACAACTCCTGCGATAGCTATGGCTGACCCAAGGCCACTCCAGCAGGTCGCCGCACCTCAAAAAGGATATTATAGCATTGGAGAAAGTCCAGAAAAGGGCAACTAGAATGATTAAAGGGCTGGAACACTTTCCCTATGAAGAAAGGTTGAAACGCTTGGGACTCTTTAGCTTGGAGAAACGTCGACTGCAGGGTGACATGATAGAGGTTTACAAGATAATGCATGGGATGGAGAAAGTAGAGAAAGAAGTACTTTTCTCCCTTTCTCACAATACAAGAACTTGTGGGCATTCGATTAAATTGCTGAGCAGACAGGTTAAAACGGATAAAAGGAAGTACTTCTTCACCCAAAGGGTGATTAACATGTGGAATTCACTGCCACAGGAGGTGGTGGCGGCCACAAGTATAGCCACATTCAAGAGGGGTTTAGATAAAAATATGGAGCACAGGTCCATCAGTGGCTATTAGCCACAGTGTGTGTGTATATATATAAAAAATTTTGTCACTGTGTGACACAGAGGGTTGGACTGGATGGGCCGTTGGCCTGATCCAACATGGCTTCTCTTATGTTCTTATGTTCTAACTGCCTATTAACTAAGTGCAGGGTTTTCACATATCCAAAGTGGCCTGAAAGCTTGGTATTATGGCAATATTGCAGCACCTCTCTCCTGAGGCTTTTAGGCACATAGAGTTTCCCCTCATGGTACCAGAATCCACCCTGTCCTTTTTTATTCCCTCCGGTCTTTCTGCCCCTTCTAATTCAACCGCCTCTATTAGTCGATGCCCCGCCCCACAAGGCTCTACCAATTCTTTTTTCTTTCCAGAACGTGTGGTGACCACTCTGGTTATGTGGCTGGGGTGTATTGTAGAGTCTATCACCTCCTCTCTCTGGCTGTCGTGTTGGGACAACCTGGACAGAGCATCTGCTAAAAAGTTTTTCGAACCCGGAATGTGTTTGAGGGTGAAGTCGAATTTGGCAAAAAATCCTGCCCACCAAATTTGTTTATCGGTTAGCTTTTGGCGCCCTGTTAGCGCCTCCAAGTTTTTGTGATCAGTCCAAATCTCAAACGGCACTCTCGCTCCCTCTAGCCATGACCGCCATGTTTTTAAAGCAAAAGTCACTGCAAATGCCTCTTTGTCCCACACGGACCAATTGCGCTGTTCTTGGGAAAATCTTTTAGAAATGTAGGCGCAGGGGCACAGTCTCCCCTCCTCGTCCACCTGCATAAGTATTGCTCCTATGGCCACGTCAGAAATGTCACATTGCACCATGAAGGGCCGGAGCTCATTGGGTGACTCAACACAGGTTCACTGGTAAATAGTCTTTTCAGCTTATCGAACGCTTGCTGACACGCGGGCGTCCATTTTAATTTGGCTCCCAGTTTTTTCGCCTCTGGACCCTTCCCCTTGGTCAGGGGTAGCAGGACTTGGGCGAACCCCTGAATGAAGGACCGACAAAAAATTGTGAATCCAATAAATGATTGTAACTGTCTACGTGTCCTCGGGGGTTCCCAATCCAGTACTGCCTGGATCTTAGCTGGGTCCATGGCTAGCCCCTTCCCGGACACTCTGAACCCCAAATAGTCCAACTCTGTTTTGTGGAACTCACACTTGGACAGCTTGGCATACAGTTTATGTTTGTACAAAGTGGAGAGTACTTTTCTCACCAGGTTCACGTGCGATTCCATATCATTTGAATAAATAATTATGTCATCCAGGTACACCACTACTCCTTGATATAAGTACTCTCTCAAGACTTCATTGATGAAGTTCATAAACACCCCAGGTGCTCATAATCCAAATGACATCACCAAGTACTCAAATCGGCCCATTGGTGTGTTAAAGGCTGTTTTCCACTCATCCCCCTCTTTAATGCGTACCCTAAAGTACGCGTCTCTCAAATCAAGCTTGGTAAATATTTTCCCTTCTGAGACCGTACTTAATAAGTCTCGGGTGAGGGGGATGGGATAGGCATTGGAGGTTGAAATCCCATTTATCCCTCGAAAATCTGTGCAAAGTCTAAGGCTTCCATCCTTCTTTTTCCGGAAAAGTACTGGCGCGGCGTGTGGTGCTGTTGCTGGGCGGATGAAGCCCCTTTTGAGGTTTTTTTCTATAAACTTTCTGAGCTCTGCCTTTTCCGCTCACCCCATGGAGTATAGTTTTGCCTTGGGCAGCTCTTGCCCTGGGATGAGTTCAATCGCACAATCCTTGCTACTGTGAGGGGGGAGTTCGTTAGCTTCCTCCTCACTGAATACTTTTTTCAAGTCTCTGTATTCCCTGGGTATGGCCTGGACTTCCTCCACAGCTACACACATTTTCTCATTTCGGGGGGGGGGGGGGTTGGTCCCCACACTTTGGCCCACTGGTGGTGCCTGCACTTACTCTCTGTGAAGTCTATAGTCTGATCTCCCCACTTAATGTCCAGCTCGTGATTGGCTAACCATCCCACGCCTAAGACTACATCGAATGAGGCAGACGGGGCAATTACAAACAGTTCCGTATCCCAGTGGTCCTCTATACCCACAGGTACCATCTGGGTTTGCTCCACACACGGTTCTCCCCTCATCATAGATAGATGATAGATAGATGAATTTATTGTCATTGTTCTCAACAAAAAGAGAGCAACGAAATGAGGTGCTCTTCCACAAACATACCAACACATCAAACACACATATTCATAAACCATTTAAATACATCTGAAACCATTAAACCATTTAAACCATTAAAACCATTTAAATACATCTAAAACGGATAAACATTCATAAAACCATTAAAACCATTAAATAAACATTCATAAAACCATTAAACATTCATAAAACCATTAAACATTCATAAAACCATTAAAACCATTTAAACCATTAAATACATCTAAAACAGATAATCCTTCATAACCCTGCATTTAACCTAACCACAGCACTTGGATAGAAACTGTCCTTAAATCTGTTTGTCCTAGCCTTCAACACTCTATATCGTCTACCTGACGGTAAGATCTCAAAAAGCAAATGGCCCAGATGTGTATGGTCCCTTAGGATCATTTGTATCTTCCTTTTACATGCCATATTATACAGATCCACCAATGAGGGGAGAGAACATCCACAAATCTTTTGTGCTCTTCTCGTCACTCTTTGGAGCACCCTTCTCTCTGCTTCCGTGCAGCTCCCAAACCACGCGCAGAGGCAATAAGATAAAATGCTCTCAATGGAACTACGATAAAAGGCAACCAGCAGACTCCCTGACAGTTGTAGTGATCTTAAGAGTCTTAAGTAGTATAGTCGTTGCTGGGCCTTTTTCTCTAGAGCTAAAGTATTTGCCCCCCATGTTAGATCCTGTTTCATGGTAATTCCCAGAAACTTCCATTCTGTCACCTGTTCTACCATAACACCATCAATAAACAACGGCTGGGTGTCCAAACTACTCTTCCTGTAATCCACTATAATTTCCTTCGTCTTATTTATATTTAAAATAAGATTATTTACTTTACACCAAAGGGACAGCTGTTGAACTTCCCTCCTGTACGCAGACTCATCATCCTCAGAGATGAGCCCTACCAACGTTGTATCATCTGCATACTTAATGATTTTGTTACTCAGACTGCTGGAAACACAATCAGACGTGTAAATAGTGAAAAGAAGTGGACTCAAGACACATCCCTGAGGGGTGCCAGTATTTAAGATCTTCACGGAGGAAATATATCCATCCATTTTAACCCTTTGTGAACGACCTGACAAAAAATTCAAAATCCACTCACATATAGAGTCCGACAGCTTCAAATCTTTAAGCTTAGACAACAATCTATGGGGTGATATTGTATTAAAAGCAGAACTAAAATCTGCAAACAACATTCTAACATACGTCCCCTTTTTATCCAAATGCGATAAAGCAGTATAAAGAACAGTATTAACAGCATCCTCAGTAGATCTATTTTTCCTGTAAGCAAACTGATATTCATCAAAAATAACAGGAAGGCAGGAAATAATATATTTTCGAACTAATTGTTCAAAACACTTCATTATCACAGAAGTCAAGGCCACTGGCCTATAGTCATTTAAAACCTTTGCTGGCGTCCTCTTTGGTATTGGGACAATAAGGGAAGCCTTCAAACAAGTGGGAACAATGGATTGTGACAAAGAACGATTGAAAATCGTTGGGGGTTCCATCCATCTGTTCAAATTGGATGGGGTGGGGCAGTGGGGTTCGTGTGAGTCCAAGGGCATCCACCAATTTGGGGGTAATTATTTCCCTCATACACCCCGAGTCAATTAGGGCTCGCGCGTGTATGAACCTCTTGAGCTTTGGATTTAGTAAAGTCAATGGGACGAAAAATAAAGACCCAGTTATTCTCACCCTCAGCGGTGCCGTTAGATCCACAACCTGCTGTTTGGCACCTTTCAGTGCAGGTCATCCTCGTTTCCCACCGACTCTATTTCCCAAGACACCTCGCTCAGCTCATCCAGGATGATGGTCTCCTCCTCAGGAATGGCAGAGGCGGCGGTGCTTCCCCTCGCTGATTCCTTGGAGCGAGTCGATGTCCTTTTAGGCATCGCTGCTGGAGGCTTCGGAGTAAGGGGGGGCCCTCGAGGTTTCTCTGGGCAGTCTGCCCCCAAGTGGTTTGGGTTACCACATTGATAGCACTTGTGAACAGGTGGGGTTTTGGTGGCTCCCCCCTTCTTCCCCCCTGGTTTCGCCCCTGACTGAGACTCACCCCCCCCCTTGCTCCCTTGCTCCAGTTGGCATTGTAGGGCCACTCTTTTCATATTGGTTTCTACTTCCCCTGCCAGCTGTATCCACCCTACCAGTGTGGTAGGGCGCGCCTGCTGCAGGGCTCAATCCAGCACGCTTGCATTCAGGCCTCTGGAACTGCTCTATCTTCATCAGCTCATTCCAACTCTGCACCATAGCTGAGTTGGCTTTAAAGTCGGCCACATACTCACACACCGACTTTGACCCCTGGTGCATTTCCCGCAGCGCAGTGAGAGCCCTGGTTTCTTGCAGGGGGTCTTCATATTGGGTGAGTAATGCTTGGAGGAACCTGGCCTCGGTGTCCAGCTCAGGGCCCCTGGTCTCGTACAGGCTCATGTATCACCTTCTGGCCGTCCCTTTCAGCTTGGACCCTAAGTAGTCCACACGGCTGAACTCGTCTGGGAACATGTTCCCCCAATAGTGCATATAGCTATTGGCTTAGATCGAGAAGTACTCCACTTCTTCAGGGTCGCCATCGAAGGTAGCATCCAGGTCCCTCCCCCTCACATATTCGCAAGGACCTGGTATTACTGGCTGGGGTGCCAGGACCAGGGGTGCTGGAGCCCTTGGAGCTTGGGGCTGCCCCACGGGTGGAGCCAGCGGTGCCACTGGTGGGGTGGGTGGTGCCACCAGTGGTGCTCCTCCTGGAATCCTCGGTATCCCTCTCGGGTCGGGTCTCAGTAGGCGATTGATCTGCCTCCGCATCTCTTGGGCCATGAACGCGGCGTTGGCTTGGATCTCGTCCCTCAGCCCTCTCGTCATGGTTATCATCTCACCTCTCACCATTTCCAGGATGTCTGGTTCTCCCGGACCCTTGCCTCCATCCTCCCTCTCGGAGTCGGAACCCGACGGTGCTCCGCCGCCGTCATCGAGTCGGGATTCTTTACGTCCATCTCCGTCCTCTGGAGGTCAACCCTCCTGGTCTCCCCCTGGTGCTCCGCCACCCTATCCTCCTCGGGACGGCCTCATTAGTATGGCCTCCTGGCGAGCGGGAGCTTCGTCCATGAGGGTAGTGGAGGTTCGCAGTTCCCACTTTTGTGGGGTGATGAACAGCTGCTGCACGTGTAGAGGGGACCCGCGCCCCGCAGCTTGTCTCGCATCGATGATGTGCCATGGGGGGGTCCGCACCTCTGTCCTCTCCAGCGGGTTGTCCTCTCCAGCGGGTTGATCGGTTCACTGTTAGCCGGTGCTCCTTCAGCCATTCGGCTTGAAAGTTACCAGGTCAGTTGAACATTTAAAGGATCACTTCCAAAATGTCAAGCATCAGATCTCAAAATAACCAGTCAATGATTTTGAAACAAAGTCTTGGTTTATTGATAATCCATTGTGCTCGGGTAGGCACCGGATTGGAAGTGATACAGTGTAACTACAGAATACTATCTTTAAGGGGCACATCAAAGGTATCTTAGAAATTCTTACACAGGCGTGTGGAATTAACATGCTAGCTACTTTATCTATTCCTGGGTCAAGGTTTGAGCCTGGGAAAGTATCCCAGGAGGCCTTATCTTCAAAGCGGGCATTCCTGCATTTGCTACTAGTGAGAACTAAGGAAGAGGTTACATGGCTTTGATGCGCAATACATTAGAATAACAGTTAACAGTACAGCTATACCAAGAAAGAAACGAGGTGCTTGACAGGGGGGTCTACCATAAGGGGGCACATCGACCAGCTGAGGTCCCGCGAGAGCCCTGAGGTAGAAGTTGAGGATTACAGCCCTGACAACCAAACCACCACCTCCACTCCTTCCCCGACCATCGCAGCGGAGGCAGGGGCCCAGAGCCCCGCCTTTCAGGCGGAGCCGGCGGTCGCGAAGGCCCAGGAACCAGCTGAGAGCGATACAGCGGCAGCCCCTCCACTCACCGCCGCTACAACTGCAACTGCATCTGTTCCCCCACCTCCTCGGTGGCTCAGGCAGTCCACCAGAGAGCATCGCAAGCCAGCTTACCTCAATGACTACGTCAGCTAGGCTTGCGAACTAAGTGGGGAGGGATGTTGTATATGTGCTTAGAATTGTATCTATAAGCTGGAGTTCTTGCCTGGCTCGCTGAGGCCTGAAGGACAGAACTTGGGGACTCGGGAACAAGAGGCAGCAGGCTCCAATCAAGAGCCCCCGACTGGTTTGAATGGTCCAGTCACAGGCAGTGTGGGAACTTTGGGTGTGTATATATAGGGGGCCCTGCGGCACTAGTTTTCAGTCTTCGTAGGCAGCGCTATACCATGCTGCATTCAATAAAAGAGCTATGTTCACTGCCACCTTGCCGCATTAATGTATAGAACCCACTATATTATAGTTTTACTTGACCAAAGATTTCCTTCTTTGGAAAACTAACCAAAGAATTATTTATTTATTACATTACATTTATATCCTGCCCATTCTGCAAAAGACTCAGGGCGGCTAACAGCATAAAATAAACAGAGGCTATTAAAACAATAAAACAATCAAATAAAATCACAATAGCGCTATTACATCAGTTATAGGCAGGCTCATATAACATTTTCCTCTCTCCAAAACCGTTGAATCCTAGGCAGTAGATATTAATACACAGGACAAGTCCAGGTGGGGTGGCAGCCCTCTTCCATTCAGATGTCATATGCCATCCAGAACAATTCAGTCTTACAAGCCCTATAGAACTGCAATAAGTCTCGCAGGGCCCTGATGGCTTCTGGGAGGGTGTTCCAGATTATTGGGGCTGCCACCGAGAAGGCTCTGGCTCTGGTGGAATTTAGCCTAGCCTCTTTTAGCCAAGGGACAACCAGAAGATTTTGGGAACTTAATCAAAGTGTTCTCTGGGGAACATGTGGGAGGGAAATTAAGGAAATGGGAGGGAAATCTGGAAGGAGGAGGAGGAGTACCGGTAATTGGATTTACACCCTGCTCTTCACTCAGAGCCTCAGTGAAGAATGAGATTAGAAATGTGAGAATAAACTGGGTGATATTCTGGAAAGGGAAAAAGGTTAATTACATAGTGTGAATCAGGGATCCCCTACCTTCATGAGCCTGTGAGCAGCTTTGGAATTCTGGCCCAATTCAGTGTCCCCGGAAGGCTGGTGCCCTAGGCCATTGCCTAGTTTGCCTAGTGGCAGAGCTGGCCCTGGTACCCTGCAGAGGCCCCTCCCATCTCCAAACCCCGCCCTCTCCCAGCTCCACCCCCAAAGTCTCCATTTTTTCCAGCACAGACCTGGCAATCCTAGGGGGCACCACGACACCCATGAGTACCCCATTGGGGTATAAATCAGTACGGTCGAGATGATGGGACATCTGATAAGTGAAAGACAAAGACGAGTTAAATTAAAAAGAGGAATGCCCACAAAGGGAAGAACAGCAGCAAGTTCACCGGCCGTCAAATAGGAAATTTTTTTTTAAAATCAGAAGAAACTAGGAGTTAGTCCTACTAGCAAAGAACGTAGGGTTATCAAGTCCAGTTCAAGAAACACCTGGGGTGGAGCCAGAAGCTAGGTTGCTACAAGCAACGTTGAACTCCAAAGGGAGTTCTGGCCATCACATTTAAAGGGACGACACACCTTTTAAATGCCTTCTCTCCATTGGAAATAATGGATAGGGGCACCTTCTTTGGGGGCTCATAGAATTGGACCCCCTGGTCCAATCTTTTTCAAACATGGAGGCTCTTTTAAGGTGAGGCATCAGATGCTATGCTGCAGATTTTGTGCATCTACTTCAAAAAACAGCCCCCCTCAGAGCCCCAGATACCCGTGGATCAATTCTTCATTATACCCTATGGGAATTTGTCTCCATAGGGAATAATGGAGTTCCCAGAAGACCTTTCCCTCCCCCTCCCTGCTTTCTGATAACCCTGAGGCAGGGGAAGGGCCTCCAAACAGGGGGATCCCCTGCCCTCACCTGGAGATTGGCAGCCCTAAAAGGACTATGTAACTTCAATGTATTTATAGTCCACATTCCTTGATGAGACTTGAGTTGGATTACAGAGGGTGAGTCAATGCAATCAAAAGGAGGGGGCATTCAATAAACAATGAAATGGGATTTGGGTTATGGATCCAACTAGAAGTCTTGTAAATAGAACTGAAGCCAAGCAGAAATACACAGCATGCTATATGAAGCGCTCACTGAGTTCAGATTGTAACAGCCTTTGGCCACAGACAATTATATGATGCAAATTTACACAAGGGGAACCAGCCCGCAGCAAACTATACATAGTAGTACTGGCCTCAATCCCTAATACTTTATCCAAGTAACTTTGTGAAGCCTTTTGCAACAGCGCTAGCCTATTGCTTGCTTAGAGAAGCAATAATTCAGTCTTGCACAGTTTGCAGAAAGCCAGAGAAGTGAATGTTTTCCTGACCTCTTCAGGCAGACTGTTCCACAAGAATCATACGCTATGGCCAAGGTCAGACGCACATAAGCTGATGAGATGGGCATGGATGAAAGCTGGATGCATGTCGGATTTTATGCGGTTGTCCAAACATCAGCATCTGGCAATGGTCATTGGCTCGTTCGTGTCCCACACTGCCACGACTGGGATGCGGACTTTTTTGATAGTGCATTAAATCTGGACCAAGAATGCTTCCGACAACTCCCGCACGTACTTTCTACGTTTGAACGCTCCATCATAGCCAACTGGTCGCAAGTGCACATCCACTTCGCTGCAAGATACCACTCCAAATGATATCATTGCGCCAGCAATTGTTGACTCAGCATTCCACCCTTCTGAGGTCAGTCAAATGAGCACCCAGCTTGCTGGGGGGGAAACTGTAATGACCGGGGAAGGCAATGGCAAACCAGCCCATAAAAGGTCTGCCGTGAATACGTTGTGAAAGCAGTGTCACCCCAGAGTCAAAAACGACTGGTGCTTGCACAGGGGACTTTTCCTTTCCTAAATGGGGGTGGGGAGGCAGATCACCTGCCTTTGCCATCTCCCTGCCAGGCGGGGAGATGGCAAAGGCAGTTCCCAGGCTTCTCACCCACCCCCCCCCATTTAAACAGTCAGGTGGGGTGTTTAAATGTGGGGAAAAGGCAGATTGCCCACCTTTGCCTTCTCCCCGCCAGGCAGAGAGACGGCAAAGAGAGCTCCCCCCCCCCATTTAAACACCCCAGTGAGGTGGTCTCCCTGCCAGGTGGAGAGACGGCAAAGAGAGTTCCTGTGCTCCCCCCCCCCCCCCATTTAAACACCCTGGCAGGGTGTTTAAATGGGGACAGGGTAAAAGCTTGAATGGGCCAGAATGGGTATCAAACAACGTAAACTGTCACAAAAAAACACTGGGATGCATTACAGGCAACAAGTACAATATTCTAGAACAGAAAAAGCGGAACTCACACATCCTGATCACCCCGTGCTGGGCCAAAAGGCCTCCGGAACAGGCCGGAACGGGTATCAACCAACCTGGGCTGCTACAAAAAACACTGGGATGCATCACAGACACTTGAGAACAACATTCTAGAACAGAAAAAGTGGACCTCACACATCCTGATTACCCCATTCCGGGCCAAAAGGCCTCCAGAACTGGCCGGAACGGGCATCGAACAACCTGGGCTGCCACAAAAAAACACTGGGATGCATCACAGACACTCAAGAACAATATTCTAGAACAGAAAAAGTGGAACTCGCACGTCCTGATTACCACGTTCCAGGCCAAAAGGCCTCTGAAACACCACGGAACAGGCCGGAACGGGCATCAAACAACGTAGACTGTCACAAAAAACACTGGGATGCATCACAGACACTCGAGAACAATATTCTAGAATGGAAAAAGTGAAACTCACATGTTCCAGAACGGGTCTACGTTGTTTGATGCCTGTTCCGGAGGCCTTTTGGCCCGGAATGGGGTAATAAAAACGTGTGAGTTCCGCTTTTTCTGTTCTTGAATATAGTTCTCGAGTGTCTGTGATGCATCCCAGTGTTTTTTGTGACAGTTTACGTTGTTTGATGCCCATTCCGGCCTCTTCCAGCTTTTACCCTGTCCCATTTAAATGGGTGAGGGTGGGGGGGAGGGAGATGACCCACATTTGCCGTCTCCCGACCAGGCGGAGAGACAGCAAAGAGAGTTGCCATGCTCCCCCCATTTAAACAGCACGGTGGGGTGTTTAAATGGGGTGGGGGAGGAAGATCATCCGCCTTTGCTGTCTCCCCGCCAGGCAGAGAGACAGCAAAGAGAGCTCCCAGGCTTTCCCTCCCTGGCCAGGTGTTTAAATGGGGGACGGGGGCAGATCACCCACCTTTGCTGGCACTTTTTTTTTTTAAGTCAAGCATGATATCCCAAGGTACTGTGCTTGCGTGAGTGAGTGCAGAATGCTATCTCAAAAAACGA
The DNA here is from genome assembly GCF_032191835.1 of Heteronotia binoei. Classification (NCBI taxonomy): domain Eukaryota; kingdom Metazoa; phylum Chordata; class Lepidosauria; order Squamata; family Gekkonidae; genus Heteronotia; species Heteronotia binoei. The sequence goes on from NC_083241.1 coordinate 12,669,248, forward strand.
GGTCCGGTTGAGACCGCTCATCAACCAACGATGGGACCGACACGGCTTAGAACTGAGGATGGAGGGATGTCTGATCAGGAAATTCGTTGTAAAAAAGCTGCGGAGTATAATAGCGACACGTTAGGAATGGATATCATGGTGAGTGTGACTGCAGCCTATAAGTATGTAGTTGTTGAGTTGTGTGTTGCAATCCACTATCCTTGGTTGAATCAGCCCTTAGAATAATAAATACTCCGGTTGTATACCTGCAAGGTTGTGAATTCCTAAAACAACGTAGCAGTGATTGCCCAGCGGGACTTGAAAGTTCCGACTGTAAGAGAAGTAACTCAGGCCTGACGGCAGATTATGCAGCTGGAATATTTATTATTCAAAGAACCAAATCTAAATCAGCAGAATATTTATTATTCTAAGAAGTGGTTCAACTGAGGATAGTGGATCATAACACACGGCTAGCAATTACTCACTTACAGAGTACAATTCTTGACAAAGAATCGTTGAAATGGCTGGAGAACTAGCCTAGCACAGGAACATGTCTTAGCAGACTTTGTGGCTTAGGAGACTTGTCTTAGCAGTAGTCTGCGCGAAAAGGATCTAGGGGTCTTAGTGGACCATACGCTGAACATAAGTCAACAGTAAGTCAACCATCAGGAGGAACCTCTTGTAAAGTCCACTTTTCCTCCCCTCTTAAAAAAAAAAATAAATGTTAAGTTTAAGTCTACCCAAGTCTGGCTGGTACTGATGCTTTTGTTTCAGAATACAGAAGAATGGGAGAGCAAAGCAGGCCCCTCATACTTGGGGTGGAATTAGAAGAGAAGAAGATATTGGATTTATATCCTGCCCTGTACTCTGAATCTCAGAGTCCCAGAGCAGTCAAAATCTCCTTTACCTCCCCACCCCAACAACAGACGCCCTGTGATGTAGGTGGGGATGAAAGAGCTCTCCCAGAAACTGCCCTTTCGAGGACAACTCCGCCAGAGCTATGGCTGACCTGAGGCCATTCCAGCAGGTGCAAGTGGATGAGTGGGGAATCAAACCCGGTTCTCCCAGATAAGAGTCTGCACACTTAACCACTGCACCAAACTGGCTCTTCTTGGGAGGGAAGGGAATGAGGGGGCAGGACCAGATCTACATGATTTTTCAAGGAGGGGCAAAATGAAAAAATGACGCCCCCTTATGGGCCATTCTATCTTATGGGCCCATAGAGTAGAATGGACTCCATACCCAATTTGGCACCCTCCTCTGGTGCGCCCAGGGCAAGTGCCCCCTCTGCTCCTGTGAGGGGGGGAAAGTTTTATCTCCCCCTGTGGGGAGGCAAGAACTCTCAGCTTTGCAGCATCTTCCTCTCTGTCACGAAGACAGAAGAAGAGTCTCTCTTGGCTGGATCTTGCACTGCTGGGTCACATCTGGCTGGCATTAAACTGTTGCCTCTGGTTGGGGATGGCTACAGAAAGCCTGGAGTGACCGGGCGTGGCCGCAACTGTGCTTTTGTGCAGACTCACAGGGAGGGGGGCATGGGCCACAGCAGCAGCAAGAAGGGGAGGGATGGCACATGTGGACAGTTTTCCATGCACCCCCCACACCACTTGCATGCAGCTCTCCGGCAGGGATGCATTTTTAGGCCTTCCCGTGGAAACAGCCTGAATACTGATTGGCGGATGGAACAATGGGGTTGCCTGCCAGCAGGTTTAGCTACGTGGATAACTCAAGATGTGTTTGTGTACTTCCTCATTCGCCCACAGTGTTTGTACACTTGGTACAAAAAGACGGGCACTGGTGACAATGCGGTGGCCTTCTGCAGTACAAAGAGTAGATGAACAACGCTGCCGCCAGATTAAGCAGTAAAAAGGAATGCGTTAACCTGTGGGCTTTCAGAAATAGTCCCTGGCCCAAGGTGTCTCTTGTGCCCTTGGTCTGTCTCGATTGTTTCAACAGCAACCCCCCCCCCCTTTTCAGTCAAACTCTCTCAGCATTGAGTTCTTAAGTGTCTTTGCAACCCCGCTTAGCCCTGGGAATGCCACTAGTTGCCCCCATCCTTATATCATTCTTTCTGGGTGCCAAGTGCCACCCTTATTTATTTATTGAATCCAGAAGTGGAATTCTAGCAGGAGCTCCTTTGCATATTAGGCCACACCCCTCTGATTTAGCCAATCCTCCAAGAGCTTGCAAGGCTCTTTTTGGTAAGCTCTTGGAGGATTGGCTACATCAGAGGGGTGTGGCCTAATATGCAAAGGAGCTCCTGCTAGAATTCCACCCGATTGAATCCATTTGTACCCCAATAGATACCAAAGCAGTTTACAGCATTCTCCTTTCCTCCATTTAATCCCCACAAGGTACCTGTGAGGCAGGCCCTAATCTGAGTAATCCAGGCAAGCCTGATCTGGTCAGATCTCAAAAACTAGGCAGGGCCAACCCTGGCAAATACTCAAATGGGAGACCTCCTTGGAATACCAGCAGTCGGGAGGCAGGGGCAGGCTTTATTCAGCTACCTCTTTGGAAGGGGCTGTAGAGGCCATCTAGTCCAACCCCCTGCTCAGTGCAGGATCAGCCTAGAGCATCCCTGGCAAGTGCTTGTTCAGCCGCTGCTTAAAGACAGCCAGTGAGGGGGTCTCACCACCTCCCCAGGCAGATGATTCCACTGCTGAACTATTGTAAAAAACACTTATCTTGTGGGATGCCTGTTGTGGGGAGAAGGGAAAGAGATTGCAAGCTGCTCTGAGACTCCTTCAGGCAATGGACAGCGGGCTTTAAAACCAACTTTTCTTCTTCTTACTGTTGTCTTTTCTATTTTCTCCTTTAATGATGCTTTCAAACACTTTCGACTGCAGGCTGCCTTAGTAGCTTTTGCTGAAAAGCGAGAGGTGAGTCTTTGTTTTAAAAGAGTGAAGACCCTGAGCTCATTATAATTCCGTGCCAGATTCTTCTTTGAGAATTTTGGGGACTATTTGTGGCTCTCCCCAAAGAGAGTGGGGGAGGGGAGAGAGACGCAGCTCAGTGTGAGGGCGCACCAGTCCCGTAGGTAATGCTGGTTTGTCGAAAATGAAAGCTGCTTTGTCCACAACAGCGTGTGAAAGAGAGTCCACAGTGCCAGAAGCATGGCGTTTGTGTGACTGTTTTCAGAGGCAGTCATCCCCCAGCCCCCCAGCCCCCCCTCCCCCTTTTCTTTTTGGAATGAGCTTCTCCAAAAGGGAGCAAATGAGCGTGAGAGGTGCCAGTCTGTTCTCTGCTCCTTGGTGCAGTTATCCTTTCACAGGGGAGACCTCCTTGCAATTTAAAATCCCAGCACGGAAACCTTGAAATGGACTCGCCTCTCACCATCCCTCCCTCCCACCCGGTTTGGCCCCTCCCCTCCCCAAACCCCAGCCTCTTCCAGATCCACCCCCCAAGTCTCCAGGTATTTTCCAACACAGATCTGGCAACCCTAGTTATAGGTCACAATATGTTTGGATTTTTATTACGGGGAAAAATCAATTGGTTATAAATTAAATCCAAACATATTGCACCAATAGGGTTGCCAGTCCCCAGGTGGGGGCAGGGGATCCCCCGGTTTGGAGGCCCTCCCCCTGTTTCAAGGTTGTCAGAAAGTGGGGGGAGGGGAGGGAAATGTCTGCTGGGAATTATTCCCTATTATTCCCTAGGGAGATTTATTCCCATAGAAAATAATGGAGAATTGATCCACGGTTATCTGGGGCTCTGGGGGGGGGGCTATTTTTTTAAGATAGAGGCACCAATTTTTCAGTATAGCATCTAGTGCCTCTCCCCAAAATACTCCCCAAGTTTAAAAAAGATTGGACCGGGGGTCCAATTCTGTGAGCCCCAAAAGAAGGTGCCCCTATCCTTCATTATTTCCTATGGAAGGAAGGCATTGAAAAGGTGTGCCATCCCTTTAAATGTGATGGCCAGAACTCCCTTTGGAGTTCAATTATGCTTGTCACAGCCTTGATCTTGGCTCCGCCCCTAATGTCTTCTGGCTCCACCCCCAAAGTCCCCAGATATTTCTTGAATTGGACTTGGCAACCCTATGCACCAACCGCCACAATTCAGCACCACACAGCTACGAGATCTGGGGACAGCATGATCTACAGACTGAAGAGGTCCTAGAAAAACAGGTGACCTTGAATCCTCCTCTGCTGAATGTAACTGGTGAGAATTGGCTGGTTGCAGCATCTGGACTGCATTCTTCATCTCCGTTTGTGATTCTTGATGAGTCGTCCTGCTGGTCGCTAAGTGCATCTGCTCAGCCCTTGCACATGGTAGCTCATGCGTTCAAGCTCTCACTCCACCTCTGTGGGCAAAGCCAGCGAGCAGGCTGGGCAGAGGGGTGGGTAGGCCCCTAGCAGAATGAGTGGCAGCCCCTTCCATTGTTCCAACTGGCAGATCTAGCCGAACCTTGTACTACGTGCCAAAGGCTCAGTAAGGAAGACAGTTACAGTGGGAAGAATGCCAGTGAGATTTCCAAAGCTTTCTCCCATCGTTGCTGTTCTGCTGTAAATAGCAGGCCACAGACAGCCACAAAAAGTTTCTCCAGGGTCTCTGCCTTCTATCCTTCAGTCCTTATTTTGCCTAACGTGCACTCAAATGCAAAATGAACATTAGAGCAAAGAACATTTTGGGAAAGGTCTAGGAACGCTGGTACAACTCCTCATGTCCTTTGCCCTGCACATACATCTTTCTTGCTGGCCGCTCTCTAATGAAGAGTGACTCACCTTAGCTGTATCTTTCTCAGTTCACTACTATTTCTGACGCTTCTTTACAACTACCGAGCAAGTAATATGATAATGCCTCTTTCCCCATAATTACTGCAAACATCAGTTAACCCACTTAGAGCCAGTTTGGTGTAGTGGTTAAGTGTGCAGACTCTTATCTGGGAGAACCGGGTTTGATTCCCCACTCCTCCACTTGCACCTGCTAGCATGGCCTTGGGTCAGCCATAGCTCTGGCAGAGGTTGTCCTTGAAAGGGCAGCTGCTGTGAGAGCCCTCTCCAGCCCCACCCACCTCACAGGGTGTCTGTTGTGGGGGAGGAAGGTAAAGGAGATTGTGAGCCGCTCTGAGACTCCTCGGAGTGGAGGGCGGGATATAAATCCAATATCTTCTTCTTCTTCTTCACTTGAGACAGAGTCATTTTTCAGAAAGCAAAATCCAAGCAGGCAAAAAAGATAAATAATTTGCCACAGATTATGAGGAGGAACAGTATCAAACGATGTCATCAGATAGGACACAGACAAGTTGTTGAAATGTTGCTGCTTTGGACCAAACCAGATAAGACCCTGGGAAATTTGTGTGGATTTTCCAGTGTTTCTCAGGGCTTTATTCTTTTTTTTAAAGAAAAAGTCCAGCAGGAACTCACTCCTTGACACCAAGCCAGCTAGAACTGTGTCCCTGCTCAAAAAAAGCCCTGGTGTTTCTTAAAAGTACATTGTAACCACAAGATCTCTGATCCATATTAGATCTATGAAAGGGGTGGATAGGATTTTAATTCTTCCACCCTGCGTGGTTTCACCAGGGTGGTGCTAGGAGAGAGAGTGTCCTCTAGGAGCACCTTAACACAGGGGGGGTCAATCTTGCAGCCTGGGGGCTGAATCAGGCCCCCGAGCAACTGGATGTCATCTGCTTCCTTCTTCCTCTCTCTTGCTTCTTTCTGCATCACAGCTTGCTTTGCAAGGCTTGCTCAACTGCACAGGAGCTACAGAGCAAAGCCTCTATTTTCTCCATTGTCTGAGGCACCTCCCTTGGGGAGGAAGGCGGGGAGGGATAGCTTTCTTTGCCAGGCTCTCTCAATTGCACAGCAGAGCTACTGAGCCAAGACTCTCTTCCTTCTATTGGCTGAGGCTCCTCCCCCTCCTCAGCCCCTGGGGAAGGGAGGAAAGACCCAAAGCTTCCTTTGCCCAGTTCCCTGGATCCCATGGGAGAAATACAAAGACAGCGCCTTTAAGGCCAACAAGTGCTAATGTTTTAAGCATGTTTTAAGGTTGTTGTTTTTTAAAAAAAAAATCTGAAATTGTGTTTGGTTCTTTCCTTTATGAGGTAAATAATAAAAGCCCAAGCGTGGTGGCAATTCTCAGGATTTTTATTGGATGGATGTGGCTTGCACAGGATCAGCTCACACTGTCTCTGCCGTGCCATTGGCTGAGTCTGCTCTCCCCCGCCCACCGCCAGCCCCATCAGGCAAGAACCCCAGCAGAAGGCCACTGACCTTCGATGGAGACGGTTCTCTCCTGACAGGGAGCTTACTGAGCAGGACTGCTTCTCCTCAAGCCTGTTATAGGAAGTCCAGGACAGTCTGACGGTGGTTCAGTGGTAGAGCATCTGCTTGGGAAGCAGAAGGTCGCGGGTTCAATCCCTGGCATCTCCAAAAAAGGGTCCAGGCAAACAGGTGTGAAAAACCTCAGCTTGAGACCCTGGAGAGCCGCTGCCAGTCTGAGTAGACAATACTGACTTTGATGGACCAAGGGTCTGATTCAGTATAAGGCAGCTCCATATGTCCAATATGTCTGAGAGCAGGCAAGGAGGTGCGAGGGTGTAAAACGGGAAATATTTGTGGTGCCTGGCCCCCCAGCCCCACCCCCTCCCTTAGCTACGGGCCTGTGTTCACGAGGAAACAGTTGGGATCCTTCTCTTCAACCGAGGCAAAAAGAATGTTCATTCACAGCAGGGAGGGGCCCCTTCCAACTGCCAATACTCTTCACTCTTTCTATTCCAATTAGGCTGCAGTGGGCTCATACGACAGAATGGACTCTGAGGGAGAGGCCTTTCCTTCCTGGAGAACCACTGTTGCCAATCTCCAGGTGAGGGCTGTAGAAGCTGACTGGGTGATTTCAAACCAGCCTAAACTGCCTCACGGGGTTGTTGTTCAGATAAAAGGGGGGAGAGGAGAGGGGAATGCTGTCAGCTGATGTAATGGCTGACGACTCCTCCCTATTATACAGTTTGTCAGGGATAGTCTGTTGGTCTGAAAGGTCTCACTACAGGCCTCTGAGGCAGAACTCACTTGGCCCAGTGCTGACTACGGCTGCCAGTTCCAGGTTGGTGAGAAATTCCTGGAGATTCTGTGGTAGTCTTTGAGGAGGGCATAGGAGTTAGGGCTTCAGAGTGGGGTCTGCCAGACCCAGGTCCTTGCTGTGGAAGCTAACTGACTGATTTCAGACCAGTCACAGACTTCCAGCCTAACCTGCCTCAGAGGGGGAGAGAGGGGGAGAGAATGATGTAAACTGCTTCGGTCCCCATGAAGACAGACTAATTTTCCTATATAGGGGCTGCAGGAAGGGCACAGGTGATGGAAAGCTGAAGTCAGAGGGGCAGATAAAGGGAAGAAGATAGGCTTGCCAACTCCAGGTTAGGAAATTCCTGGAGATTTAAAGGGCTGGGCCTGGAGAGGGCAGGGTTTGAGGAGGTATGGGACCTCAGAGAGGTACAATGCCATAGACTCCAAACCAACAATTTCCTCATAGGAACCACTGTTGCCAATTTCCAGGTGAGGGCTGGAGATCACTCAGAACTACAACTGCTCTCCCGATGCCAGAGATCAGCTCCCCTTGAGGTGTGTGTGTGGGGTTTGAGGAGGGATTGAACCTCAGACAGGTACAATGCCATTTCCTCCTTGAGAACCACTGGAGATCACTCAGATTTACATCTGCTCTCTAGATAGCAGAGATAAGCTTCCCTTGAAGTGGGGGGAAGTTAATGTCTACACTTGGGTGGGTGGGAAGTTAATGCCTTCACTGGCATGGAGTTTCAGGCTTTGGTGTCATCCAGGCCGCTGCCTTCCCAGCTCTGCTTTCCTTTTTTTTTTGAGCTGGAGCCCTGGCCGAGCCAGCTGGAGTGGCGCTCTAGTGTGCTCAGCTCAAAAAAAGCCCTGGGTGTCAGTACGCTGATAACACCCAGGCGTATCTGTTATTGGAAGGCCACCTGACTACTGCCTTACATAATTTAGCTGCAGGTAGAGGCCATGTTGAAGAGAGCACTCACTGGAGAAGACCCTGATGCTGGGAAAGACAGAAGGCAAAAGAAGAAGGGTACAGCAAAAGATGAGATGGCTGGACAGCGTTACTGATGTAACTAACACAAATTTGAGCAGACTATGGAGGATGGTGGAAGACAGGAGGGGCCTGGTGTGACTTGGTCCACGGGGTCGCAAAGAGTTGGAATCGGCTGTGCGACGGAACAACAACAACAGAGGCCATGTTGAGTGGCTAGAAAAAGAGAAGGCTGAAATGGAATCAGAGGTTCTGTGGCTGGGAAGGGGGACTTCAGGGTTCGAACGGACAGTTCCTGCTCTTGACATAGCACTGTTGATACCGGCACAGTCTGTCAAGAGTTCGGACATTATCTTGGATGCCTCATTTCTTCATCTGTGCCAGGCTCAGCAATTGGCCCTTTTCTTATCATGCCCTGATCTAGCCAAGGCCATCCATGCCACAGTCAAGTCAAGTTTAATACGGTCAGAGACCCATCCAGAAAGGAAGAAAATAAATAACAAGTGACAGAAAAAAAAACAAGGTATACAATTAAGCTGGGTACAATATAAAATATTATACATAAAGATTTCAGTTTCAATTTCTAGTTATAAAACAAGGTAAATTGAAATATTTCATAAACATTTAAATGTTTTTATCAATTAGTTGTTTACTGAGCCAGGCTCTCCTTCCTTGGAGGTTTGTAAACAGAGGTAGATGGCCATCTGACAGCAATGAAGATCCTGTGAACTTAGGGGGAGGTATTTGTGAGTTTCCTGCATTGTGCAGGGGGTTGGACTAGATGACCCTGGAGGTCCCTTCCAACTCTGTGATTCTGTTGGGGGGGGGGGAAGAAAAAAGAAACCCCAAGGAAAAACCCTCCCAGGGAGAGCTGGAGGGGCTAAGAGTCTGAGGTAGAAAAAGAAACAGAAAAACCTGCAGCTGGGTCTCTGCCCGGGGACTTTTAAGAAATGAATTATAGCCACAAGAGGCTTTGGATTGGGGCCAGGAGAACAAGGGAAAGGAAAGAGGGAATTAATTCATCTTGACCCTGCAAGGCTTCAGTAACAGAAACTGGGCTTCTGACATTGTTATAGCAGCCCTTCAAAAGAAAAAAAGACAGGCAAAGATGGGAACCTGCCTTCTTAAATATTTAATTGTGGCACTGCATGAACAAGCAGAGGCAAAGTCTAAGTAAGGAATGCCTCAACTGCAGCTTGCTCATCAGGGGGCTCCATGCTCACCTCAGAAAGCAAGAGCAGAGATCCTTTATGCAACAACATACTGCAAAAGCAGAATCTCCTTCCAAGGACTGGGCTACAATTCCAAAGCCCCTGATCCTGTTTACACTGGCTACGCAGGAGCCATTAGCTCCAAAGTAGCTGCAGTCATGCTGGATGCCCTCGGCAACATGGAAGCGGCCTATCCCACGGCTTCTTTCCACCATAGGCCTGCCTGGGCCTCAGATTCAGCAGGAGCTCACAGGAGCGCTGTTCCTGAACCTTTCTGAGGGTTCCCCCTCTTCCTCCCCCCCCTACCTTGTCCACTGAATAGTAGGTGCAGCTGCATAACAATCCCTGGATTAGGAGAGTGGGCAGCCAGCCATCAGGAGCTCTGCCACGCCCCCAGCAGCCCTCATTAGCCCCTGGAGAAGCCCACATCATCCTTTCTCCACTTCTTATGTGATTTTGGGTGGCAGGTGGTTTGCAGGCCGTTTGACTGACAGGGCAGCCCAGGAGAGCCCCAGGAGAGCAAGGCCTGCTTACCTGGGGCTCTCTTCATGCATTGAGTTGCTTTTGACTGAGGGGGGGGCATATGCTAATGAGTTATGCTAATGAGCTCCACCACCTATTTTTCTACAAAACGACCCCTGGGCTTGCCCTCTTCCAGCTGCTACTCACAGCCTGCCACTTCTCACTCCACCCCAAGGAGTGGGGAAAGGACCGGGTGGTGCAACAGGGCTTGTGCTGCCAACTTCAGCCACACAGGGGGTCATCTGGGCTGGGCAGTGGGGACCGGATTCAAAACCTTGCTCAGCTGCAAAATTTGCTGCATAGCCTGGGTACCTACAGATGACTCCAGGCAAAGGTCACAACATCCTTCTTCCATCTTACCTTTCAGTTCCCTGGCTTTAACATCCAGGACTCGCTGCTCGGCAGAAGAAGAGGTGCCACTGCTTTAGAAGAGGCTCCAGCAGATGTTCTTGGATGGGAGAAGAGGTGCCACTCCTTCAGGTGTTCTTGGGGGGCAGAGGAGGTTCCATCCAGCAGATGTTCTGGGAGCAGAAGAGGCTCCAGCAGATGTTCTTGGATGGCAGAAGAGGTGCCACTCCTTCAGGTGTCATTGGGGGCAGAGGAGGTTCCATCCAGCAGATGTTCTGGGAGCAGAAGAGGCTCCAGCAGATGTTCTTGGATGGCAGAAGAGGTGCCACTCCTTCAGGTGTCATTGGGTGGTAGCAAAGGCTCCAGTTCAGCAGGTGTTATTAGTGGTCTGAAGGGGCTCGAATCCAGCATGGCCTCTTGGGTGGTAACAGAGGCTTGTCCACCAGGTGTTATTGGTGGTCTGAAGGGGCTCGAGTCCAGCAGGTCCCCCACAGTGGAGCTCAGGAAGCAATCAAAGGCCTTCAGAAGTCGACCTCTTCCCCTGCGTTGTGTCTCCTCCACTTACTTACTTCCCAAGTGGACCCAACAGAGCTTGGGGATTTCCCAGAAGCTGTAGGACCCCTGGGGAAACTGGGTCAGTCAAGGGATAGCAGCTTGAACTGCCTTTGCTCCAGGCCTTTCCTTCCCCAGGAGCCCCGGGGCTGGGGGGCAACTTAGGGAGACAATCCCAAAAAGGCACTTCAGGTTGCCCACCCTCAGAAACACAGCTGAGCGGGTGGGGAGACCTCTCCACACAGGGACAGCAGGCTCTCTAAAGTTGACACCAGAGCATGGGAGACCTGGCGTGTCAGCTCCGCCTCCCTCCCCCATCCGGCTCAGCCTAACCAGGTAGTATGCCAATGGGGGGGGGGGAGGTCCTCCTGCTTCTTCCAGTCAGCCAGCCAGTCAAAAGAAGTAGGGGGACGTCCCCCCATGGAAGGAAGGGAGGGAGGAGGGAAGGGAGAGAGAGAGAGAGAGAAAGAAAAATGAGGGAGGAAGGAAGGAAGGAAGGAAGGAAGGAAGGAAGGGAGGGAGGGAGGGAGGGAGGGAGGGGGGGAGGGAAGGAAGGAAGGAAGGGAGGGAGGAAGGGAGGGAGGGGGGAAGGAAGGAAGGAAGGAAGGAAGGAAGGAAGGAAGGAAGGAAGGAAGGAAGGAAGGAAGGAAGGAAGGAAGGAAGGAAGGAAGGAAGGAGGGAAGAATTCAGGGAGGAAGGAAGGAAGAAAGGGCTTCTGAAGGCCTTTGATTGCCTCCTGAGCGTGTTGTGGAGGGGCCCGGGCCTCTTAATGTTGGCTGGGCTCACCCTCTACCATCTGGACCTCTGTCTTATAATAACGTTTTATTTATATCCCGCCCTCCCCGCCGCTTTCTGGTGACCCTGAAGTGGGAGGAGGGCCTCCAAACCAGGGGATCCCCTGCCCCTACCTGGGGATTGGCAACCCTATTTCCGGAGCAGAGGAACTTCCCATAATGATTATGACCTAAAAAAACCCCCAGCAAGTGCATTGGGAAATATCTTTATTTCATTGGCTATGGCCGCCTTCTGCCACAGCTCCTCCAGTGAGATTCGTGGATCTGCCACTGCAGATGCAGATATCTTAAAAGAAAAACCATGACACATGTTAAAAATAATCCAAAGTTTCCACTTCCAGAATGAGTCCTCTTCCCGTAGAACTCTCAGGTGAGAATCTCTGTGTTACACCTAATAGTAACTTTGCAATAATCTGTGTAGACTATAGTTAGTTAGTTAAACATCAATATCTATATTGATATCTATATTAATCTTTTCTTCTTTTAGGGCAATATATGTTTATCTTGATTGGTTGCATCTTGATATAAGAATTATTGCTTTCAGTTTAACTTTGCATAGATCTTGACCTTGGATCTATGCAGTTTAACTTTGCATAGATCTTGGAAAGATACATTACTTTAAATCAGTCGTTGTGTCTTGTTGCATCTATATAACTTCATGTCCTTCTGGGATGTTTATTATATGTATGTAAGTATTTGTGACTGTATTAACTTGTTTCCATAAGAATTAGTAACTGTATACTCATATTTATATTTATACTTCTTTATTTACTTACTTCAAAACTAATAAAAATATTAAAAGGCAAAAAAAGAAAAGAATCTCTATGTGTATTGGAGCAAATGCGGTTGTACAAAGGTCAAGGTCGTCCCCTGTGCAAGCACCAGTCGTTTCCAGCACTGGGGTGATGTCGCATCATAATGTTTTCATGGCAGACTTTTAAAGAGGTGGTTTGCCACTGCCTTCCCCAGTCATCTACACTTTCCCCCCAGCAAGCTGGGTGCTCATTTTACTGTCGTCGGAAGGGTGGAAGGCTGAGTCAACCTTGAACCGGTTACCTGAACCCAGCTTCTGATGGTAATGTGTGTGTTTTGTAGCTGCTAGATTTGAACTGTCTTTGCGCCCTAAAATAAGGAACGCTTTTAACAACCCTTGCAAGGGAATATATAACCCAAGCCTCTGCTACCCAGTACCTGTGTGTCAGTGTCAATGTTGCCTGCCTTAGAAGTCCAAAACATGGAGAGTCATCTTTATTGAAGGAAATCTGGAAACGTGACACTCTTCAAGTTCAAAAAAAGCCAGTTTGGTGTAGTGGTTAAGTGTGCGGACTCTTATCTGAGAGAACCGGATTTGACTCCCCACTCCTCCACTTGCAGCTGCTGGCGTGGCCTTGGGTCAGCCAGAGCTCTGACAGAGGTTGTCCTTGAAAGGGCAGCTGCTGTGAGAGCCCTCTCGGCCCCACCCACCTCACAAGGTGTCTGTTGTGGGGGGGAGAAGATATAGGAGATTGTAAGCTGCTCTGAGTCTCTGAATCAAAAAGAGCGGGGTATAAATCTGTAATTCTTCTTCTTCTGTTAACAATCTGCATCTTATTAGTGGTGCTCTCTGTGTCAAAGGCAAGCCATAGATATTATGACTCCACGACTGAAACTACAAGATGCCAACAATTTTTCTAGCGCAGGGTGTACTGACAGACCAGGCCAGGCTGGAGAGAGATGCCAACTTTATGGGGAAAGGAACCAAGCAGACATGGCTACCAGATAGGAATTGGCCCAGTCTAGCATGGCCCAGTCTAGCCATTAAAGCACACTGGACTCTTTCTTCTCTTGCTTCAGACCAACATGACTACTTACTTGGATGATCTGCTCTCTGAAGATAATTGTTGTCCTCTTCAGGACAGCGATAGGTGTCTCCATTCTATAAGACAAAATAATGGTAAAGAATATCTATCTTCTTCTTCTCTTCTTCTAAAAGGAACAACAATGGGTTCTCTCCAGAATACTTTGAAACACTTGTATCAGTTACTGGGAACACAACCAAGCTGTTTGTTCTTAGACTTAATTTTTTCCTACAAATGCAAGCTCACATCTTTAGTGCTTTTGCTTTAGGGATGCCAGGTTGGTGTTGAGAAATACCTGGAGACTTTGGGGGTGGATCTGGAAGAGGGTGGGGTTTGGGCAGGGGAGGGGAGGGGCCTTAGCAAGGGAGAATGTCACAGAGTCGACCCTTCCAAGCAGCCATTTTCTCCAGAGGAACTGATCTCTGCTAGCTGGAGATCAGTTGTAAAAGCAGGCAATCAATAGGCCCCACCTGGAGGTTGGCAACTCTGTTTTGTTTTCTTGTACGGGGGAGGGCACTGACTGGCTTTGCTTTCTTACTCCTTGTCTGGCTTGCCCTTCCATCTCTCTCTCTCTCTCTCTCTCTCTCTCTCTCTCTGTTATACTGAATAACCCTACTCACATATAGGCTTCCAATTTATTACACTGCTTTGCCATTTGACCCTAACTTCGTATCAGTTTACACCAGGGGTCCTCAAACTACGGCCCGCGGGCCAGATGCGGCCCGCTGAGGACTTTTATGCGGCCTGCCGGGTTATGGCAAAATCAGACCGGAAGTGACGTTCGACCTAAACTCGCGTTAGCAACGCACACTTCCGGCACTGGGCTGAGGCGGCGGAGACAGAGTGTGAGGGGATACCGAGGTGAGGTGAGTTCCCAGGCCGGGGTGTGTGGTGTGGGGAAGGGAGAGAGATGCAGAAGACGGAGAACTGACGGCCCGCGGCCTTGTACAGTAACAGCAGTCCGGCCCTCCAACAGTCTGAGGGACAGTGAACTGGCCCCCTATTTAAAAAGTTTGAGGACCCCTGGTTTACACTCTTAAAGCACCAGCTATATGTATTTCAGCTCACTGTACCCCATCCCTTCATCTGTAGGAGTCTGCATGCATACCGAAGCTTACATTCTGAATAAAACTTTGTTGGCCTTAAAGGTGCTACTGGACTCCTACTTTATTCTACTGCTTCAGACCAACAGGGCTGCCCACTGGGATCTTTCTGAGTCCATATTTGCCTTTTTAGTATTTTCCAATTTTTTTTAAAAAAGCCTATTACTTGTATATCAGCCTGATTTGGTGAAAAAGGTTTCACATTATCCCCTCTTGCTTAGCTAAACTCCCCAATCAAAGAATGAATGTCTCGACCAGGGGTGGCCAAAGCTGCTTAATATAAGAGCCTCATAGAATAAACATCAGATGTTTGAGAGCCACAAGACATGAACAGCAGATGTCAGAGAGCCACAAGAGGGAGGGAGGGAGGAAGGAAGGAAGGAAGGAAGGAAGGAAGGAAGGAAGGAAGGAAGGAAGGAAGGAAGGAAGGAAGGAAGGAAGGAAGGAAGGAAGGAAGGAAGGAAGATAAATAGATGGGAAAGAGAGAGGTAGAAAGAAAGCAACTTTAACTTTAAAAGCACTCTCCAAGTTGCCAGCTGGCTTGCCAGCCTTTTCCAAGCCAGCTGACAGGGCGATGGGGGCTTCAAGGGCCACACAATATGGGTGAAAGAGCCACATGTGGTTCCGGAGCTGCAGTTTGACCACCCCTGGTCTAGACCATTTTGCTTAACAGATTAATGGATTAACAGATAAATGGGAGGGACAGTGGCTCAGTGGTAGAGCATCTGCTTGGGAAGCAGAAGGTCCCAGGTTCAATCCCCGGCATCTCCAAAAAAGGGTCCAGGCAAATAGGTGTGAAAAACCTCAGCTTGAGACCCTGGAGAGCCGCTGCCAGTCTGAGGAGACAATACTGACTTTGATGGACCGAGGGGGGTCTGATTCAGTATAAGGCAGCTTCATATGTTCATGGTGGGTCCCATGGGCATCACCCTGCACTTCTGAGAGAGACGGGTGCACATTCATGTCTTAGAAGGCAGACACAGGGAAACTCCCAAGAGAAAATCTCTGTTGTGCGTATGAGTGTGAGAGTGCAGATCTGTGTGCATGGTACTTTAAGAGCAATTTTCAGAGTGGGCATCTTTTCCTCTTTTCGTTTCTTTTGGCCCATGTCACACAAAGGAGTGACACACAGTTTAGCCCTTAATTTCTATGAGGGTTGGTTTGAAGTGAGGACACAGCAAGGGCCTGTCTTGTTCAACATCTTCATAAGTGATTTGGGTAAAGGAATAGAAGGAATGCTTATTAAATTTGCAGGTGATACTAAATTGGGAGGGGTTGCAAATACAGTAGAAGACAAAGTCAGGATACAGGATGACAAATAAAATACATTTTAACAGGGATATATATAAAGTTCCGCGTTTAGATAGGAAAAATGGAATGCATCATTATAGGATGGAGGAGACCTATCTTGGCAGTAGAATGTGTGAAAAGGATCCAGGGGGCTTAGCGGACCGTACTCCGAGCATGTGTCAGCAGTGTGATGTAGTGGCTAAAAAGACCGATGAAACTTGGGCTAAATCAACAGTAGTATAGTGTCCAGAGTATGTGAAGTGACGGTAGCACTTTGCTCTGCTTAGTCCTCACCTGGAGTATTGTGTTAAGTTTGGGGCCCTGGATTTTAAGAAGGATATAGACAAGCTGGAATAGGTCCAGAGGAGGGCAACAAAGATGGTGAGGGGTCTGGAGACCAAGTCCTATGAGGAAAGGTTGAAGGAGCTGTCTTCTTGGTGCTTGGGGGGCAACAGTGGGAGGGTTTCTGGAGTTCTGACCCTGCTGGTGGAGCTCCTGATGGCACCTGGTTTCTGGACA
This sequence comes from Heteronotia binoei, assembly GCF_032191835.1. Classification (NCBI taxonomy): domain Eukaryota; kingdom Metazoa; phylum Chordata; class Lepidosauria; order Squamata; family Gekkonidae; genus Heteronotia; species Heteronotia binoei. Next base: position 12,685,396 of record NC_083241.1, read on the forward strand.
CTGTGTGACACAGACTGTTGGACTGGAAGGGCCACTGGCCCCATCCAGCAGGGCTTCTCACAATTTGTGTGGTTCTTCAGTAGTCATCAAGGAGTTGCTGTGGTAACTGGTTCATAAATATTTTAATTCCTCAAAGTCAGGGCTTTTAAAAAAAAAAAAAGCAAGAATGCACAGGAATGCTGTTCCAGCTGGCTTGGCATCAGGGGTGTGGCCTAATATGCAAATGAGCTCCTGTTGGGCTTTTGCTACCAAAAAAAAAAGCCCTGCTCAAAGTATATAAGTGAAGTGTTCCTAATTTTTGAATCTGGTGCTTATGAAGAGACTCATAAGAACATAAGAGAAGCCATGTCACACAGTGGCCAAAAACCCAGGTGCCATCAGGAGGTCCACCAGTGGGACCAGGACACTAGAAGCCTTCACCCTGTTGCCCCCCCAAGCACCAAGAACACAGAGCATCACTGCCCCACACAGACTTCCAACAATACGCTGTGGTTAAGAGCCACTGGTGGACCTCCGCTCCAGATGCTTATCCAATCTCCTCTTGAAGCTGGCTATGCTTGCAGCTGCCACCACCTCCTGTGGCAGTGAATTCCACGTGTTAATCACCCTTTGGGTGAAGAAGGACTTCCTTCTATCCGTTTTAACCCGACTGCTCAGCAATGCCCACGAATTCTCATATTGTGAGAAAGGGAGAAAATGACTTCTTTCTCTACCTTCTCTATTCCATGCATAATCTTGTAAACCTCTATCATGTCACCCCTCAGTCGACGTTTCTCCAAGCTAAAGAACCCCAAGTGCCCTAACTTTTCTTCATAGGGAAAGTGTTCCAGCCCTTTAATCATTCTAGTTGCCCTTTTCTGGACTTTTCCGAATGCTATAATATCTTTTGTGAGGTGGGAGGTCCAACCACACAAGGCATAGAGGCCTCCACCTGATGCTGCATCCAAGTACCGGAATTCAGAGGTTCCCTGCCTGTGAACATGTCACCAGGGCTAGTCGCCACTGATGGACCTCTCCTCCTCCATAGATGTAGCTAATCCCCTTTTAAAGACATCTGTGCTTGTGGCTCAGCTAGGGGAAGCTGCTTGAATTTCCTGCATGGTGTAGTGTTGCCAATCCCCATGTGTATTTGACACAAAAGTCTACATTGACAACCATAAAATACAATTAAATCCTTATAAACAGAGCCCATAGTGATTTACTCCAAACCAACCAGGCCATACATCAGCATGAACTAATCCCACCAAACTGCCTCTGGCCCTATATGGACTTTAACATTGCAGATCCGTCAATTCATTGCCCAGTATTGTGTGGTTCTTCAGGAGTTGTTGTCAAGGAGTTGCTGCGGTAACAGGTTCGTGAATATTTTACTTCCTCAAAGTCGGGGGGGGGGGGTTGTTTTTTTTTTTAGCAAGAATGCACAGGAACACAGTTCTACCTGGCTAGGCATCAGGGGGTGTGGCCTAATATGCAAATGATTCCTGCTGTGCTTTTGCTTCCAAAAATGCCCTGTGTGAAACAATGGTGAGGTCAGGGGGCGTGGCCTAATGTGCAAATGATTCCTGCTGGGCTTTTGCTACAAAAAAGCCCTGTGTGAAACAATGGTGATGTCAGGGGGCATGGCCTAATATTCAGATGATTCCTGCTGAGCTTTTGCTACAAAAAAAAAGCCCTGTGTGAAACACTGGTGATGTGAGGGGGCGTGGCCTAATATGCAGATGATTTCTGCTGGGCACCATAGCAACTGGTCTAGTGGACATCCTGTTAGGGTAAAATGAAGGCCTCATTTTGGGCAGGAGCTCACAGGAGCACAGCTCCAGAGCCTCTAAATTTTATCGTGCCTTCTTTCTTACTACAATTCTATATTTACTTTTGTGAACTTAGAAGGGTGTAACTGTTCTTAGGACTGCATTGAAAAATAACCTCTTAATAAGGGATAGCAAGTACACAGCACCCCACATCAAATACAAATCAAGTTTTCCTCTATCTTCTGCTACTGCTAGCTACTGCTGCTTATTTTTATACGATTTGTCAACTCTGATAAACAAAATATGGACAAAACTGATAATCCTTCTATCCTGCTCTGGGTATTTGCATTGCATTTCAAAACCATATCACCTACGGTAAAGTTCATTGTTCGTGTCTCACATATATGAAAGCAGAAGCAGAGAAATGGAGTCTTGCCCAGTTCTTTCAGGCATTAGGTTAACACACCAATCCATTAATAAGCCTTAGAATCCCACACGGAAAAAAGCCCATACTGAAAGAAGCCCACATGGAATAGAGCTGTCCAATTCAAGAAATATCTAAGAATTTTAGGGGTGGAGCCAGGAGACTTTGGAGGTGGGGCCAGGAGCAAAGTTGTGACAAGCATAATTGAACTGCAAATAGAGTTCTGGCCATCACATCTAAAGGGACCACACTCCTTTTAAATGCTTTCCCTCCATAGGAAATAATGAAGGATAGGGGCACCTTTTGGGTGGGACTCACAGAATTGGACCCCCTGGTCCAATCCTTTTGAAACTTGGAGGGTATTTTGGGGAGAGGCGCTGGATGCTATGCTGCAAATTTGGCGCATCTACCTCAAAAACAGCCCCCCCCAGAGCCCCAGATACCTATGGATCAATTTCCATTATACCATTTTTTTAATTAATTCCAACTGTTTATTGATTTTTTTTTCCTTCCAGACACTTGCCAGAGTCAGTCCTGCTTAGCTTCTTAGATCTATGAGGCCTTAACCACTTCTGCTATTTAAGAAAGAGAAGCTATCACAGAGCAGCCAGTGATTTGCCTAATCCAAAAACCATACATTTTGACATTCCTGAAAAGTATAGGCAACTGATGCTTCACGATTCTGGTGTGGAAAAATCCAGACAGAATTCTGGATTTAGATGATAGAGATCTTATGCTTGAATTAAACAAAGATACCATCTATGGAGATGGCACCTTTGATAAAGTGCCAAATACGTTCTACCAGCTGTACACATGGCTTGCCAAGGTGGGTAATTCATATCCACCATGTATTTACATTTTACTTCAAAAAAAGAACATGGACACCTATGATAGAAGGGTTGAAATAATGAAGCTAGATTCCAGATCTTGGCTAATGCACAGGCAGGTTGCCTAAAAGTGAGAAAGAGGAAATATGAGGCACTGCATGACTTGGTTGCCGCTTCTGTGCACCAATATGAGCAGGTGGAAGATAAACTTAGTTGCTTAAAGAGATTGGCTAATTTGCAATGAAGAATTATATCTGAGTTACTGTTGTTGTTAAATAATTTTTGCTTTTACTACTAGGGTTAGATAGTCTTTTGTTGTGGTCACTGGGTGTACCACAATGTATTAACATTAAAAAGTCTGACAAACTGTAAATTAATAAAGTATTTAATTTTATTTAAATATATTTCTATGTAGAGTTTAATTTCTGTTATTGTTTTTCCTTCTTAATAAAGTTCATTGGTAACACAATGGTAATTTCTCGTTGCATGTTAATATGGCACATTTTAATCCTAAAATAACAATATAAAATAACAAAATGGTCACTTTTTGTTGCATGTGAATATGACTTATTTTAATCCTAAAATAACAACACAATATTATTAATGGTTATCCACAATTATAAACATCTATGGTGCTTTACATATTTTTTTCCCTTGGGGGCTTTTTTCCATGTGAGCTTTTTTCTATGTGGGCTTCTTTCAGTATGGGCTTTTTTCGTGTGGGCTTCTTTCCATGTGGGTATTTTTCCATGGGGGCATTTTTCCTGTGAGCATTTATGTCCGTGGGTTTTTTTCCTTTGGGATTTTTTCCGATTACCTTGCCAAAAATAGCATAACTGGCTGCCTGTCCTACCTTAGAAAAAGCAAAACGTGGCAGCTTGCCTGACCATCCCGACTAAGTGATCGGGTGATATGATCGAGTCTATCACTTCTTCTTTCTGACTATTGTGCTGGGGGAGTCTGGATAAGGCGTTGGCCAAGAAATTGTTTGACCATGGGATATGCTTCAGGGTGAAGTCGAATTTAGCGAAAAAGCCCGCCCACCAAATTTGTTTTTCAGTCAACTTCCTACGCCCTGTAAGGGCCTCTAAGTTTTTGTGATCTGTCCAAATCTCAAATGGAACTCTGGCTCTAGCCAGGACCTCCAGGTCTTTAAGGCGAAAGTTACAGCAAATGCCTCTTTGTCCCACACAGACCAATTCCGCTGTTCTTGAGAGAATTTTTTGGAGATGTAGGCACAGGGACGCAATCTCCCTTCATCATCGGCCTGCATTAATATTGCTCCTACGGCCACATCGGAGGCATCGCACTGGACCACGAAAGGTCGCAGTTCATCTGGGTGGCTGAGAATGGGTTCACTAGTGAACAGCCTTTTCAATTTGTTAAACGCCTCTTGACATTTGGGGGTCCATGCTAATTTTGTCCCCAGCCTTTTCACTTCCGGACCTTTCCCTTTTGTTTTTAGCAGGTCTGTTAGTGGCAACAAGGTGTGTGCAAAGCCCTAAATGAAATTACGGTAAAAATTTGCAAATCCGAGGAATGATTGAAGCTGTCTACATGTCCTCGGGGGTTCTCAGTCTAGTACTGCTTGTATTTTGGCTGGGTCCATAGCCAGCCCCTTCCCAGATACTCAACAGCCCAAATAATCCAACTCTGTTTTGTGGAACTCACATTTAGAAAGTTTAGCATACAGTTTGTGTTTGTATAAGGTAGTGAGTAGTCTTCCCACTAATTTTACATGGAAGTCCAAGTCTTTTGAATAAATAATTATATCATCCAGGTACACCACGATCCCCTTGTATAGGTACTCCCTTAACACTTCATTAATAAAGTTCATGAATACTCCCGGTGCCCCTTGAAATCCAAATGGCATGACCAAGTATTTGAATTGACCCATGGGGGTGTTAAAGGTGGTTTTCCACTCATCACCTTCCCTTATTCACACTCTAAAATAAGCATCTCTTAAATCCAATTTCGTGAAAATTTTCCCCTCTGATACGGTGCTTAGCAGGTCCTTAATTAAAGGGATGGGGTAAGCATTTGACGTTGAAATCCCATTGATCCCTCTAAAGTCTATGCAGAGGCTAAGCCCTCCATCTTTCTTCTTTCTAAATAGTACTGAAGCAGCGTGTGGGGCCATTGCCGGTCGGATAAATCCTCTTTTCAGATTCTTATCTAGGAATTTCCTTAGCTCAGCTTTCTCTGCCTACCCCATGGAATATAATTTAGCTTTGGGTAGCTCTTGCCTGGAAATGAGTTCTATCGCACAATCTGTGCTCCGATGGGGAGGGAGCTCGTTCGATTCTTCCTCGCTAAACGCCTTTTTTAAGTCTTTGTATTCTTTAGGGATGGAGCGGACTTCTTCTACGGTTAAGCATAGTCTCTCATTTCTAGAGGGGGTTCCCTTCCCCACTCCTTGTCCCATTGATGGCGTTTGCATTTACTGTCTGTAAAGCCTATGCTTTGGTCCCCCCACCTAATGTCTGGTTCGTGCTTGGCTAGCCAGCCCACTCCCAAAACCACATTGAAAGAAGCGGAGAGAACAATCACAAAAAGTTCAACATCCCAATGATTTTCTATGCCTACTGGCACGGCTTGAGTTTGCTCCACACATGGCTCCCCTTTCATTACTGTCCCATCCATTTGCTCGAACTGTATGGGGTGGGGCAAGGGGACTCTAGAGAGACCTAATGCGTCTACTAGCTTGGGGGTGATTATTTCTCTAGTGCACCCGGAGTCAATCAGAGCCTGTACATGTATGAATCTCTTTAGTCGCGAATTCAATAAAGTCAATGGGACAAAGAATAAAGATCCAGTTATCCTCACCCTCAATGGTGCCGTTAAATCCACGACTTGATGCTCGGCACCTCTCAGTGCAGGTCGTTCTAGCTTCCCACCGGCTCCTCTTCCCAAGACAGTTCGCTCAGCTCATCGATGATGATGGTTTCCTCCTCTGTGATAGTTGGGGTCATGGTGCTCCCTTTTGCCGACTCTTTGGGACGCGTTGAAGTCTTCTTGGGTGCTGATGCGCTGGGCTTCGGAGTAAGGGGGGGGCCTCGAGGTCTTTCTGGGCAGTTAGCCGCCAAATGATTTGGGTCCCCACATCGGAAACATCTGCGTGGGGTCTGCGGTTTGGTGGCTCCTCCAGCCTGAGGGGCTTTTTTCCCCTCGGTTTTCACCCCTGACCGAGACTCACGTCCCCCCTTGCCCCCTTGCTGCTGTTGTCGCTGCAGGGCCACTCTCTTCACGTTAGTCTCTACTTCGCCAGCTAGTTGCACCCACCCCACCAGTGTAGTGGGGCGAGCTTGCTGCAAAGCCCGATCTAACACACTTGCATTCAGGCCCCTCTAGAACTGCTCTATTTTTCTCTTCGTCTGGGCCAGGTTGTTCGGGTTCCCCCCCTCCATCTTCTTCATCCGGTCGGGGTTCTTCCCGTTCCTCACCTTCCACTGCTGGGGCATACTCTCGCGCTCCTCCCGGACCTTCGTCTCCGATCATCACTCTCACCCTACAGGAGTGCCTTGTCAGGATGGCGTCCCTCCGGGCTGGTGTTTCTACCATTAAGGTGGTCGAAGTTCGTGGTTCCTACTTATGGGGGGTGACCAGGAGTTGTTGTATGTGCAGAAGGGACCCGCGCCCCGCGGCTCTCTGTGCATCTAAGATGTGCCACGGGGGGGTCCTCACCTCGACTTCATCGTCCAGTCCTCTTTCCAGGACTCTGAATAAACTTGCCTGGTTTATTGTTTATTTTAAGGATATTTTTTACCTCAGCCTGAAAAATCTCTACTCTGTTATTGAATTATTCTGCCAACCAGCTGACAACTGATTTACCTTTTTAACATTGAACAGTTAAAATCAACATTATTTCATCCCCCTCCTTGTCTTTTGTTACCTAATAAATATTTTGTGGTTGTTAACGTTAAAACCGTCTGGTGCCAATTATTAATAGTTCTGACAGGATTTCTGGGAGTCTTACTGAGGGACTGAGGGAAGGCGACTGGGGAGAAATTTACAGTGGTCGCCCTCCCGACGGGCCTCTGACGGGGTTCCTCACAGCTGTTATCTTGTGCTATTCTGCATATATCTTCCCCTTCCCATGTTTCTGCTTATGCACACGTGCTAACGGGCCAGGATGTTATGTCTAAGGACCCATGACTTAGTAACACATTGTAGTAAGATTGCAACCTTGGGCGGATGGGAAACAAAACCAAACTTCCAAAGACATGCTTGGGAAAGTAAAAGGGAGGGGCGGGGGGACACTTATTGCTGCTATGCCTTTTGCTGAACCTAAATTACTGCTGGTTTGATCCATGTATAGCAGATCTGACTCAGACCCTGTCTGAGGTTACCTGAAATTCTTAATAAATGGAACCTATTGAACCTACAAGGGCTACTTATTGAATACTCAGGGGGGAAGCCTGACACCGATGTAAATCTGTCCACAACTGCAGGGTATGCAGTATACTCCAGCAGAACTGAGGGGGTCTTTTATGTCTTTTTCATTGGGACCACACAACATAGCATCCAGACAAGTATAAAAAAACAGGGAAGACACTGCAGACTTGGCCAACCTGAAAAATCAGCAGTGGCTGAACACAGTGTAACTCAAACAGGACACTGTAATGCTGGACAACGCATCCAATAACCATGTCAGATTACACAGGGAAGCCATTGAAATCCATAAACATAAATACAATTTCAACAGGAAAGAAGAGAGCTTAAAAACACATCTCCCTACCTAGCCAGGATTCTGTAAAGTGACAGGGATTAGAGCAAGCTAACCCATCTCCTTCCTTTTGACTGACTCTCAATAATCCATGTCTTCTGAAACTAGGATTCCCAGGTCAGGCTTCTCCCCGCCCCCCACAATCACCATGTAGTTTTAGAGCTCCTGCAGGTCCGTTTTTAAAATATGTGCCTTTAAGGCTGAGCAGGAAGCAGGAAACAGGAAGGGCTTCGGAGAACGGCCCCTCCCTTTGTTTTGCTTTCGTTTTCAGATCAAGTAAAGTTCCGCAGGAACAAGACCCAGTAAGTATTTGTGTGTGAGAGAGAGGGAGGGGTTTGGAGGCCCTCCCCCCACTTTAGAAAGTGTGGGGGGGAGGGAAATGTCTTCTGGGCACTCTATTATTCCCTATGGAGAATGATTCCCATAGGGAATAATGGGGAATTGATCCACGGGTATTGGGGGCTCTGGGGGGGGCTATGTTTTGAGGGAGAGGCACCAAAATTTTAGTATAGCATCTAGTGCCTCTCCCCAAAATACCCCCAAGTTTCAAAACGATTGGACCAGGGGGTCTAATTCTATGAGCCCCAAAAGATGGTGCCCCTATCCTTCATTATTTCCTATGGAAGAAAGGCATTTAAAAAGGTGTGCTGTCCCTTTAAATGTGATGGCCAGAACTCCCTTGGAGTTCAATTATGCTTGTCACACCCTTGTTCCTGGCTCCACCCCCAATGTCTCCTGGCTCCACCCCCAAAGTCTCCTGGCTCCACCCCCAAAGTCCCCAGATATTTCTTGAATTGGACTTGGCAACCCTATCTGAAGCAGATTCAGTCAATCAGGCCACCCTGTCTTTTAGTTAACATAAATAGGGTTGCCAAATCCAGCTCAGGAAATATCTGGGACTTTGGAGGTAGAGCCTGGAGACATTGGTGGTGAAGCATGGAGACTTTCCCATTCCATAAACTAAATAAAAATACAGTAGTACAGTTCCCCTGAATATTCTTCATTTCCTCATCCTCTTTTTTTCTTCAAAGGGTTCCCTAGCAGCTGCACATCCACTAAATAGAAGTGAACACACAAAGCAGCCAAAATAAACAGTCTGCAAGTCCACACTTTTGTGATCTCACTGGGGCAATAGTGTAAATTACTTTACACACAGGAGTTGCTGAATGTAACAATCTGCTGTATTTCAACCAACTTCTTCAGACTAACACAGGAAAACAAAAGTAAGGAAGAGAGAGGTCTAGGGTGGAGTTTTCCCATAATCAGATTCTAGATAACTCTTTACTATCCATTTTACTAAACAACTTCTGAAATGAATGCAAAATAGGACTGTCATTTCTTCCCTCACACACACCTGAGAAGAGCCATGTGATTGTGCCTGCTAACCTCCTCCCCCCATGCAGCTTTGCTCCCTGCTGAGATTTAACGGCACACACACATATTCTAAAACAAAGTGTTTGCAAGCTCCTTCTATGTACCAGATCTAAAGGCATATCCTGGCTGTTGTGGGGGGTGGGTTCCTCCTGCATCTAGTGCCTCTCCCCAAAATACCCCCAAGTTTTAAAAATTCTATGAGCCCCAAAAGAAGGTGCCCCTATCCTTCATTATTTCTGTGGAAGGAACACATTAAAAAAGATGCGCTGTCCCTTTAAATGTGATAGCCAGAACTCCCTTGGAGTTCAATTATGCTTGTCACGCCCTTGCTCCTGGCTCCACCCCCAACATCTCCTGGCTCCACCCCCAAGGTCCCCAGATATTTCTTGAATTGGACTTGGCAACTCTATGGAACTCTCTGCCAAATAACAGCCACACTCTGAGGGATTTAATGCAATTCCACAGGGCTTGCAAGGCAGAGATATTCCACCAGGCTTTTGGCTGAGGACAGTGACACAATGCCTCCCCCTCCCCCTCGTGCTTTTTCTCTACCTCTCCCACCTGGCAGTGACACAATTTGGCATTTTGAAGTTTTAATGCCTTCTGGGAATGTTTTAATTATGGGTTGTTGTTTTTTTTACTATCATCAATTTTTTAAATAAAAATAATTGTTGTTCACCGCCCTACGTGTTGTGTACCCAGGGCGGGGCGGTCTATAAATTTAAATTATAAATACTAAGCATCACATTGCATTTATGCCCAGGAATCCTTCAGCTATAGAGAGGGGAAAACTTGCTTTCTCTGGATAACCTAAGTTACAGCTTTTGAGAAGAGCAGTCACTTAGCAAGCTTCCCTCCAGTGAAACATGAAACGCCGCTTCTGTGGGCTGTGATGCCGCGCCGCTCTTTAAAGCCCCGTATCACCTCACCTGCGCCAGCAATTGTAGACAAGCCTTCCACATCAAACACCAGGGCCCTGCGGGACCCGCCACAGTTTTGCCGGGCCTGTAAGACCGAACTATTTAAGCTTGCCTTCAATAGTTAAGGGGAGGTAGCAAGCGTCCCACAGCACTGACAGACCCGCTGGACAAATATAGATATTGAGAAACACCAAAGTGCAGCTTGGATTTTATGGTTAAGATGTGTAGAATTGATTTTATTGTATATTGTTTTTTAGCATTCTATGGGTTTTTAACTGTTGTTAGCCGCCCTGAGCCTGTTTGGGGAGGGCGGGATATAAATCTGATACAATAAATAAATCAAAGCTAATTCCCTCTGTGCTGTAGCCCAGGAACGCTCTGCGTTTGCCTCTCCCTGCAAAACAAAATCCAAGCGCCCTGCCATGGACTAACACTCAGAGCCAAGGCACGCCCACTCCCTCTCCAGTTCCTAAGCATGAGTTGCTGGCTCAGGCCCACAGTTTCTATAGCGACTAGCGTACACAGCTGCTGAGGGAGGTGTTTAGAGGGGAAGCACTGGGTTTTTGTGCTCACTGCTCCATTGCCCTGCGTTCTGTGGGTTTCGTCAGCAACTTGTGATCCTGTTACTTCTGACCTTGTCATCCCTTGATAGCATTTTTGTTGTCTGTGATACTCAAGATTAAGATTATTGTTCTTTTTATCCAAAGGTCTACAGAAGGCAGGGCACTGTAAATTTGCTCCACGCTGTGTTCTTTTTATCCCTATTATTAATAATTAAAGCTTTCTTTCAATGATCGTAACAAAAGAAAGGAACAAACTAACAATTATGCCTTTCTTCCGTTATTAAAAGGCACCGTGTGGAGCAACAACAACAACAAAATGAAATACTGTGCTATTGAAAAGATTTATTTGACATTGATCTTGTTGAAACTGATTTTGAAATATGCTGTTTGGCTGCAGTGGAACTATTCGCTTATGGGAATTGGATTTACCCAACAGAAAAATCCGACCTATTGAGTGTCAAACAGGACAGCTGAAAAGAATAGGAAAAACCAACGACCTGGGGTCACAGTTTAGGCAATACAAGAAACAAGCACTGAGATGTAGTGGCTAACAATGTTTAGTAAAACCTTTTTAAGAATCATATAATCTTTTTTTTTTTACATTACAATATTACAAGAAAGGTTTATTCAATGAGCATCTGGATATAGGCTCATTTAGTAAAAAAAGTTCCTCAGGAGTATTCCTTCCTATATTTCCTTCAGGACTATCAACTTCTTGTTACAATTCAATGTTAATGCTCTCTGTAACATCTTTATTTTCTTCAAGATTTCTCATCCTGGAATAAACCATGGTAATTACAACAAGATACAACACAAAGCTGAAGGGAGGTGGATAATTCTTAAATGTTTAAATGACTAATTTTTAATATATTGTTATTTGTTGTTAAGATCTTACCTCTCAGTACCACTTAAATGTATACAAGGCTTTTTTTGAGCAGGAACACACAGGAATACATTTCTGGCTGGCTTGGCATCAAGGGGTAAGGCCTAATATGCAAATGAGTTCCTGCTGTGTGAACCAGTGGTGGCATCAGGGGTGTGGCCTAATATGCAAATGAGTCCCTGCTGTGTGAACCAGTGGTGGCATCCGGGTGTGTGTGTGGCATAATATGCAAATGAGTTCCTGTTGGGCTTTTTCTACCAAAAAAGCCCTGAGTGTATATATTTATATTAGGAGCTTAAGCCAGTCCTGAACTTCTCTAACCAGATGCAAAACCATTCTGTTGCAGAGAGCATTAACACTGAATTGCAACGAGGCTGATAGCCCTGAAAGAAATAGGAAGGAATACTCCTGAGGAAGTTTTTTGAATTTGCAATACAACAGAATTTGGTTAAACAGTTTGAACGGCTACCCAAATTCAGGAGAATTCACTTTTGTCTCCCCGAGGGGCTGTAGTGTAATTGATTACATTTTAATCTCTTCTTTATTGAAACCTTATGTCAAAGATTTTACATTAGGGGATTTTATTATTAGTGACCATTTTCCCCTCATTTTGACTCTTCAAATTGGTCCTCACATTTATCCCTTCTGTAACTTGTCCTTGCAACCTTACAAGACTGACTTATTGCCCAGAATTCCATGGAACGATCGCACCGTTTGGAAAACCCAACAGCTCTTCAGATCTGGTCCCGCTGTAGAATACAGATCCTCTTTAATAGGTGCATCTGACCCTAATGTATCTGCATCAACTTACAATTCTTTAACATCTTATATCTCTGAATCACTGAGTGTCAGTTCAGGGTGCCCAAGCAGAGGTGCAACTATTCTAGTAAATTCTACACATCGATGGTTTGACAGAGAATATAAAGAAACAAACATTCTTCTGCGTAAAGTTTACAACCAATACCGCAATTCAAAGGCCCTGACCTTGCCATCACAATACTTTGTGCTTAAGACTCAGTTGCACCACCTTATTACAAAAAAGAGGCACAATTATATTAAAACTCAATGGGAAGAGCTATACCATGCTACTACCTTAAAAAATTCTAATATGTTCTGGGCCATAGTCTCGGGTACGTTCTGGGCCGATGACCCATCTATGTCTGCCATTTCCTCTTATGTTTGGTTTCAGCACTTCTCAGTTCTGTTCCATCAAGATCTAACTTGTGCTGAACCATCTGATTTTCCTCTAGCTGATTTACCTGACTGGCCTCCAGTCCCTCCAGAGGAAATAAAAGAATTAATTACACAACTGAAATTAAGAAAGGCTCCTGGCCCAGATGCCATTTCCTCCGAAATCTTAAAATTAGACCCAGACTGGTGGGCTTCTCCCCTTGCATCTGTGTTTACAATTGTAGATCGAACTGGCATAATTCCCTTGGCATGGTTGAATGCAATAGTAGTCCCACTATACAAAAAAGGTGATCACACTAACCCTGCCAATTACAGGCCGATTAGTCTACTCTCCATCATTGGCAAGCTTTACTCCAAACATCTATTAGTCAAGCTCAATCTCTGGATGTTGCAGGAAAAAATTCTAGGCCCTGAACAGTCGGGCTTCTGCAGAGGGGAGACCATTTTAGACCACCGCATTACCCTATCCCATCTAGTCAACAAGTACACTGTGCATAATAACCAGAAATTATTTGTTGCTTTTTTAGATTTAAAAGGCGCATTTGATTCAGTTGACAGGGACCTCCTTTGGATTAAGCTAGATAAACTAAACATGGATAAAAGACTCCTAATGCTTATTAAGAGATTACACACTTCTACCACCTGCCAGATCAAATGCTCATTAGCTTGCAACTTAACATAGAAAATTGCTGCCAATAAGGGTGTCAAACAGGGTTGCATTTTGGCTCCCTTTTTATTCAATCTCTTCCTTAATGACCTGGCTATTGTTGTCTGGTCCTGACTGCCATCGTCCAAAACTTGGTGCATTACATGTACCCTTGTTACTTTATGCTGACGATACGGTGCTGTTGTCCTGCTCTAGAGTGGGCTTAAGACGTCTGTTGTCCCGTTGTGTTCTGTGTTTTACTAGTAATAAGCTCCAGCTCAATTATGAGAAGTCCAAAATCTTAGTTTTCTCAAAAAAGTGGAGACTTTACAAATGGGTTATTGATGGTAAAGAGATAGAGCAAGGCAGGTATTTTAAATACTTAGGTGTTTATTTTCAATATAACGTGACTTGGTCTACCCATCGCAAGTATGCAGTGAAGATATCGTAGCTAACATCAGTGCATCTGCCATAGCTTGCTTTTTTATGGCAGAGGTAAGCAATTTATGCCAGCTGCCATAAAAATATTCAAAGCCAAAGTGATTTCACAACTTCTGTATGGCATCCCAATCTGGATTGGATCTTATGAAGGTTCTATCGAATGTGTCCAATCCAAATTCTTGTGTAAAATTCTGGGCGTGCCAAAATGTGTCCCATATGCAGTTATCTGCTTAGAAACTGGCATGTCTTGAATGGTTACTAGTGCATGGCTCATGACCTTCAAATTCTGGCTTCGCTTGCACTACAACTCTGAACCGGGGAGCTATATCTCTCAAATGCTCTCTGAATTTAATTTGTCAAATTGGTCAGCACAAATTGAGAGAAAAATCAAAGCAATGGGTTTATCCCTAGAACTATTGTCCATGCTGTCCTTCACCACCGCAGTCCAACAAATTAAAAACAGGTTGCTAGAAATTGAACGCCAAGACCTATGCAGTCTGGCTAAGAAAACTTGTTCCCCACTGAGTTTTGAGATCTCTCTTAGTACTGGGAAAATGGCCTCATGTCCCCTTTATGATGATATCCATCGTATATATTTGAAGATATTTTAGCAGATATGTTGAGCTGTGCTTATTCAGGCAACGTCTACAGACTTTTAAATGACACCTGCTCTGAGTTAACTTTTAACAGTTGCCAAATTTCTTCAACAGGCCATGGAAATCCGACAGAGACTGGCTCTGGAATGACCATATCTTATTTATTTTATTCATTTAATTTTGTTAAACTTGAAATGACATATATTTTACTCATTTTATGTACATTAGCTCCCCTGCGTACTCTGTTTTCCAGGATTTTATATTACTTACATTGTTATTTGTACTGCTAAATCTTTTTTATACCAATAAAAGCTTGTTGTTGTAAATAAAAATTTTATTTTATTTTAACAAAACTGTCTCACTCTTCTCAACAGTCTTCTCCTCAAACTTATGAGAAAAAGGTGGCTGTGCCTTGGTTCCCTGTCATTACTTACCTGACTAAGCTGCTAAACCCTGTTTATTCTTGTTTAATCTAATTTTAATTTTGTACATGATGTAGTTGTATAAAGTGTATGATTTGAAGTATTTTTCAATAAAAGTTTAAAAAGGAAAAAAAAAAACCAGGGAGAGTTGCAAGCTCGGTAGATAGCACCAATGTAATACTTTCTATAAAACTTTAGTAACTATTATCCATTGATTTACAAGGCAAGCATCAGCTAGTAAACGGCAGCCATTTCTGTGCTTCCATTTGTCAGAAATTAAGGCTGAAGTCCTAGCATTATTGAGTTCAATGAGACTTACTTGTGAATAAAGCTGTCTAGGATTACCCTGCAAAACAGGGGTGTCAAACTCATTTGTTATGAGGACCGGATCTGACATAGATGAGACCTTGTCGGGCCAGGCCATGTGTGTCATAAAATGTAATGCCAGGTAGCAGAGATATAAACTTTGTAAAGGGCACAGACAAAAACAAAGGGTTTTTTTAAAGGTTACAGTAAAACATGTTTAAAACATTAGCACTCATTGGTCTTAAAGCTGCTTTCTTTATATATCTCCCATGCTATTCAGGGAACTGGGCAAAGGAAGCTCTGGCTCTTTCCTTCGTTCCCCAGGAGACTAGGAGTGGGAGGAGCCTCAGCCAATAGAAGGAAGAGAGCCTTGGGTCAGTAGCTCTGCTGTGTGATTGAGAGAGCCTGGCAAAGCAAGTTATTCCTCCCCCCCTTCCTCCCCAAGGGAGGGGCCTCAGCCAATAGAGAAAATAGAGCCTTTGCTCTGTAGCTCCTGTGTGACTAAGCAAGCCTGGCAAAGCAAGATGTGATGCAGAAGGAAGCAAGAGAGAGGGAGGGAGGAAGCAGATGACAGCCAGTTGCTGGGGGCCTGATTCGGCCCGTGGGCTGCATGTTTGACACCCCTGGCCTAGAGCATCCCTGACAAGTGTTTGTCCAGCTGCTGCTTAAAGACTGCCAGTGAGGGGGAGCTCACCACCCCGCTCAGGAGCTGATTCCACTGTTGTACAACTCTTACTGTAATAAAGTTTTCCCTAATATGCAGTTGGTACCTTCTGGCCTTTAATTTAAACCCATTACTGCAAGACCTGTCCTCTGCTGCCAAGAGGAACAGCTCCCTGCCCTCCTCTGAGTGACAGCCCTTTAAACCCTTAAAGAGAGCAATCCTGTCCCCCCTCCATCTCCTCTTCTCCAGACTGAACATTCCCAAGTCCCTCAGCCTTTCCTCAGAGGGCTTGGTCTCTTGGCAGTGTGCCCTTGATACTAGCATCAGCTGTCAAGAATTTGAGTGTGATTCAGGAAGCCTCCTTGACAATTGAGGCCCAGATCACACACGTTGCCAGAATGGTGTTCCTCGTGCAGCTACTGGTACAACCTTTGGTCAGTCACAGTTCTCAGCAGAGCTGTTCTCTTAAAAGCAGTGCTCAAAAGAGCTCTTTCAGCCCCACCTACCTCACAGGATGTCTGTTGTAGGGAAAGGAAAGGAAGGAGATTGTAAACCACTCTGAGACTCCAAGTGAAGGGGAGGGTATGAATCCAATCCATTCTCTTCTCTTCTCTTCTCTTCTCTTCTCTTCTCTTCTCTTCTCTTCTCTTCTCTTCTCTTCTCTTCTCTTCTCTTCTCTTCTCTTCTCTTCGTCAACAAGGGCCTTTCGTTATCTGCATTAGACCAACTGGCCCATTCACAAAAAAAGAATACAGGGACAAAAATTTGAGACTGATAATTGCAGTACTCAGAAAGCAAACCATTCTATCCCTGATTTCCTTGAGCTGCAGAAGACACTTATTTCTTATTTTTTTAATACAAGGGCTAAAAGGACTAAGACAAATTTTGCAATTGCTAGAGTGTTCTTAGGATCCTTATCACTGAGCAAAAGAGCCAGGGTGTCCAGAGTACGGGGCGTGGGGTGGGGACGGTTCGTTGAATAAAAACTTAATATAGTAATCCCCCATTATCTAAAAAAAATCTGCATTGCAGCAGAGCATGAAAGGATGTATCAATCCTGTTAAGGCCACAAGGGCAGATCCCATCAGTGTCAGGCCCTTTTCAAAAATCCCCCTTACAAAAGCACTGTAGGTATAATGTTCAGCCTTGCAAACAAGAAAGCTCTGCAATAATGCAGGATGGTAAAATAGTACATATGCCCAGGGGGGGGGGGAGATTTTGGGTAAGAAAGACTAAAAAATAAGGATGAACATACTCTGTGGCCTCTCAGGTTCAAACCACCATGGTCAATTTACAGGGCTCACTTTTTGATCAGTGCTGGGGGGGTGCGGCGGGACAGTGGGAGGGCTTCTAGTGTCCTGGTCCCACTGGTGGACCTCCTGATGGCACTTGGTTTTTTTGGCCGCTGTGTGACACAGAGTGTTGGACTGGGTGGCCTATTGGCCTGATCCAACATGGCTTCTCTTAAGATGTTCTTAAAATGCTTTCGTTTTGCCCATCTCAAAAATATCATCAACTGGCATTCTAACTTCCATCATTTTCTCGTTGGGGCTTTCATCCAGATTGAGTATCCCAATTTAAAGCAGCTAACAAACCATCTTCTGCAAAGAGCTGTTTTAACCTCCGTTTGAAGGCAAAAAGCCATGCTCTTGCTTCCAATGATTTTTGTCCCTATTGCTGATTTTAAAGTCACTTCTCTCCTCAATGTCAAGTAGACGGATTCAGTGACGAGTCAGAGTTGCTACAAAGACTACGTTTATTGATAGACCGTTACTTTGGATCAAGCCCTTAGCTTGAGAAGAATGAAACCAATACATTGATACGGGAGTTTTAAGATACACTTCAAAAGGATTCCTACGGGGAGGGGAAGCAGGGGAGCATTCACACATAACTACAAAGATATTCCCAGGGTGTTTATCAAGCCTTTTGGCCTTGTATTCTCTAGAGACTCTTCCTCCCTCATAAGGCTCTCTGGGAAGGTGCCGATTACATAGTTCTCAACAGTTACCAGTCATAAAGGAGAAAGGGGCCAACAAAGGGCAATAAACTAGCAGCATTTGGTTCATCATGATTTTACCCAGGCCTGCATGTGACAGGCCAAGAACCCATCAGTCTTTGGTCAGAATTAGTCGAGCTTGACACTCAAAGGGAATGTGAACTTGCTGAATCAGGATTAATCGAGAAGTTCAATGACATAAACATACACCATCACCACCATCTGAATAAGGTTTTGTATTTCTCCCTTACTGCAGGTGTTAATATTGAAGCCTATCCCATCCCCTGCAGATGTTAATTAATTAATTAGTTCAATTAAACCTCTGTACTTTTCTAATTGGATCTGCTTACCACGTTTCACCGTACACCTTCCTAGATTAGATCTACTTTACTGTTAAACCTTTCTTTGCTGAGCTGAGCTTGGGAGAGGCCTTCGGGGGGGTCACACTTTTGCTTAGATTTGGTTTTAAACTGGCCTCTTTTTTTGGCCAAGGGCTTTTGTCAAGGGCTCTCCATGAGAGGGTTACTGAATGTCTGTACTTGTCTTTTCTCTGTAAGTTCTGTAATTGCTACCTACTGCTTCTCATGCCTTGCACCTGTTTGCTTTGCCTGGCTATTGTGTCTGAAGGCCACTGCTTAGAAACGCATGTATCAAAACCGCAACCTTGGTCCTGCTGAGAAGGGAAACCAGAGTGCCATGAATCGCTTGGAAAAAGTTAAGGGGGGGGGGGGGGGCTTATCCTTGCTAGCTGTGCCTATTGCTGTACCTATATTATTGCTTGGCCTATTGATGGATGGCAGATCTGACTCAGACACTGGTCTGAGGCACACTTTACCTGAACTTCTTAATAAATGGAACCTTTTCGAAATAGAACGGACTGTTTGTTGAGTACTCAGGGCGGGAAGCCTGACAAATCTACCCTCCCTGCCACACACACACACACACACAGATACACACACCTTTCTGTTATTAGCAGCTTTTACTATAACACTTGCTGTATCTGACACAGCAGGTTCTGACTCATCACAATTTATGCCGGCATGAATTCTGTTTGCCTTTCCTTTCTTCGCACCCTTCCTTCCTCTCCTGCCCTTTTCCGTAATGGGGGAACCCAAAGCAGCTGACATCGTGACCTTCTCCTCCGTTTTATCCTCACGACAACCCTGCGGGGTAGGTCGGGCTCAGAGTCTGTGACTGGTCCGAGGTCACCTGGCACACTTCCGTGGCAGAATGGGAATCTGAACACAGGGCTTTCTAGAGTCTAATCTGGCACTCTAACTGACACTCGTTCTAATATCCCTCCTCCCCAATAACCCGCAAACATTATTTTATTTCTGAAATAAAAGAAATAGACTGAATGGTGGCAATGGACTTGCACCCTGGATGGGTCCTGGGATCCTGGCTCCAGGTGAGTGTACCTTTCCTCAATGAAGGCTTGGGTCTTCATCACACAGTTCTGCCACTTAGGGCTGTTGACAGCAGGGGGCACTGGGGGAACTGCCCCCTATAGAATCTGCAGCACCCCCACCGAATCCTCCTTTTCAATACGCAGAGTCTACCCTCCAAAGCAGCCATTTTCTTCAGAGAAATTGATCTTGGCCGCCTGGAGATAAACTGCAATAAGGGAGATCTCCGGGTGCCACCTGTAGGTTGGTAACCTTAACTTTCAAGTATATGGTTTGTTTTTTTTTAAAAACTGTTGTCACCAGCTCTGAGCTAGTTTCAGGTAGAGCAAGTTATAAATTGAACAAAATAATAGTAATCAGATTTACACCATTACAAAGGATCTCGGAGGTCCAGTCCAGTTGTTCACAGATGGACAAGGATTGTAACAAATCTCCAAACCACAGAAATCGGTTCCCTTGAAGGAAACTGCAGCTTTGGAGGGTGGACTCTGTGGTATACCGTAGGATCTGGGAGAAACTGAAGTCCTAGAGTGATATCACGTCATTGTTGAACTCCTCTCCAAACTCTGCCCTCCCCTTCTGGGAACTAGTATAGCCAGCATGCAGTGCCGGATTAATCCCTGTAGAGGCCCCGAGGCAGCTGGAATCTCAGGAGGCCCCTTGCAAATTATCTCAGAGTCTGAGCACCCGTCCCACAGCCCATGGCCCCCTCAGCAGCCTGCAGGCACCTTCTCAAAAGCCCCTCTGACAAAGCTGCAGGGGAGAAGCAGAGAGAGGTAAACTTGGTGACAACGCCAGCAGCGGCCGCACCAGGCAAGTTGGGCAAAGAGCAGCTCGGTTGCTGGCTGCACATGCAGGCTGGAAGGGCTGCAAGCAGGGGGGAAACTGAGGGGGGGGGGAGTCGGCCCGAGGCCCCTAAAGGCGTGGGGGCCCATAGGCCAGTGCCTACTTGGCCTAATTGTTAATTCAGCCCTGCCAGCATGGTGTAGTGGTTAAGAGTGGTGGACTCTAATCTGCAGAACCAGGTTTGATTCCTTGCTTCTCCACATGAAGCCAGGTGGGTGACCTTGGGCCGGTTCTCTCAGAATTCTCTCAGCCCCACCTCCCTCACGAGGTGCTTGCAGTGGGGAGCGGGAAGGGAAGGGGATG
Organism: Heteronotia binoei; assembly: GCF_032191835.1. NCBI lineage: Eukaryota > Metazoa > Chordata > Lepidosauria > Squamata > Gekkonidae > Heteronotia > Heteronotia binoei. The sequence goes on from NC_083241.1 coordinate 12,705,678, forward strand.
GTAAGCTGCTTTGAGACTCCATGAGGTAGAGAAAAGTGGGGTATAAAAACCAACTCTTCTCTTCTACTTTGCCCAGATTTCCAAGAATTCCCCATGCCAGAGTTGGTGAACTTATGGATAGGCCAAAAGCATCGTGTGAGAAAATGGTAACCTGTGTCTTAAAGCTAACCCATGGGAATGAGTTCTGGACTCTTCTGAGACAACCCTGCCCAGCCAGATTGCTTTCCAAATTATTGCCCCCCATTCCCCCCATCCCTTATGCCCCCTTTCAATAACTCCACCACCTTCTTGAGGAGACTACATACCGTTCGTTGAGATACTGGATGTGGCCCTGACCCAGTGAGCTCTGCTCTAAACTGTCTGGCCAATGAGCTCTAGGCTGTCTGGCACCCTAGGCAAGGCTAACTTCTGGTGCCCCCCTGCACTGGTAACATCACCGAGTCACATGGGGGGGGCACCCAATTTGGTGCTTCCAGAAGGCTGGCACCCTAGGCAATTGCCTAATTTGCCTAATGGCACAGCCGGCCCTGGCTCTAAATAATCGACATGGGGAAAGCGAGAAGCAAAGGACTGCAGAGGAGACAAAACTCGAGCTGCTGACTGAGATGCCCCAAAGCCGTCTGAAGGTGGTCATCATTATCACCTCACTCCCAAATAGGGATGCCAGCCTCCGTGGGGGACCTGGGTGGTCCCCTGCAATTACAGCTCATCTCCAGACTACAGGGATCAGTTTCCCTGGGGGAAATGGATGGTTTGGACTCTGTGGCATTGTATGCGCCCCACTGAGGTCCCTGTCCTACTGTGGCTCCACCCCCAAATCTCTAGAAGTTTCCTAACCCTACCCCCAAACCGTGAAAGTAACCTTCTGAGGAAAACCCAAACGGGTTTCTTTGCTCTGCTAAAGGGCCTTTGTTGACTGGGAAAGTGGCAGTTGTCATGTAAATGCAAACTGAGTTCACCCAAGGCAAAAATGTAGCCATGTGGGCCATACTTTACCATATAGAAAACTACAAGCAAAGATTACTGCACTTGTTGAACACGTTCTTGGAAAAGATGCTTCTTTTAAAGAGAGAGAGAGTCCCTTCTCCTCAACAGAAACCATTTGAGCCTGAGGTCAGAGGCCAAGGGAAAGTAAATGCCTATCTCACAGCCAAAACTGAGACAGGCATCCTGGTAAATACCGAACAGGATGCGTTTTGAAAAAAAACTGCTGTGAGGAAAATAATACAAGTTCTTAGAAACTTGTATTATTTTCTTAGAAACTTGTATTATTTTGGGGAGGGCTGGTGGCTCAGTGGTAGAGCATCTGCTTGGTAAGCAGAAGGCCCCAGGTTCAATCCCTGGCATCTCCAACTAAAAAGGGTCCAAGCAAATAGGCATGAAAAACCTTAGCTTGAGACCCTGGAGAACCACCGCCAGTCTGAGTAGTCAATACTGACTTTGATGGAACGAGGGTCTGATTCAGCATAAGGCAACTTCGTATGTTTAAATCTGACTGACAAGATTTGTACCACAGGTGCATAAGAAATCAAGAAATCTCTCATGGTATTCATCTCCACCTAGGGCAAATTTCTACACCTGCTCCGATCGGAGACACCCGATCGCTTGCCACATTGGCACCCATCCTCTTTGCGGGTAGCCCTTGTGGGAACCAGCTGTCTGACTGGCGCCACTCTGCCCAAGTTGTGGGGGGGGCGGTGGTGGAAAGGATTACTCTGTATGCGTGACAACATACCACTTTGCTGCCCAGTCAGCCTCTGACATTCTCTCCAAATTCAAAGATACATTTAAAAGTGGGCGGTGGTGGTGGTGGGGGAAGAGTTTGTTGCTTCCAGTTGAGCTGGAAACGCACTAATTGGATGTTTCTGTGTGACTTTAGCATATGGCAATATACTAGAAGTCATTTCTACAAGGGACAAAATATTGTAGCCTGTTGCCATGGGTTCTGCTGAGGGAATGTACTAAAAGGAATGACAGGATTGCCCATTGGAAACAATGGGAGAGGCCTGAAAGCCTTTTGGAGATAATGGGGAGCCAGGAGTGCCAACTGACATGCATGGGCTCAATTTAAATACAGCGCAGCACAAAATAGTTTAAATGAAAACACAAAGTCAACTGTAAATTAATGTTTCTGGATCCAGACAAACTGGTCTAGGGCTGGAATAACAAGCCCCAGAGTGGAAAGAAGGCCCCAGAAATATTTTATTTTTATTGCATTCGATTTACATCCCGCCCTACCCCCACCGAAGCGGGCTCAGGGCGGCTATAGAATTAGTGCTCTGGGACTGGAATGACAGCCCTCTCAAGTAGAGAACGCCAGTCTACTGGAGTAGCAGAAGTGTTCCAGGGGTGGAATGATAGCCTCTGGGAGCAGCAGAAGTGCTGGGTTTGCACTGCCAGATTGGCCCTGGATCTACTGGGCAAATTGCACTGGTGCTGCTTGGTTTGCAAATATGGCCTCCTCTCGAAAGAGGCTCTGGGAGAGTGCCCCCCCCCTTGTCTGACTTCAATACCAGGAAAGTTGGTAGAAAGCATTATCAAGGACAGAATGGGTAGGCACATCGATGAACACAAGTTACTGAGGAAGACTCAGCATGGGTTCTGTAAGGGAAGATCCTGCCTCACTAACCTGCTACAGTTCTTTGAGGGGGTGAACAAACATGTGGACAAAGGAGACCCGATAGATGTTGTTTACCTTGACTTCCAGAAAGCTTTTGATAAAGTTCCTCATCAAAGGCTCCTTAGAAAGCTCGAGAGTCATGGAGTAAAAGGACAGGTCCTCTTATGGATCAAAAACTGGCTAATTAATAGGAAGCAGAGAGTGAGTATAAATGGACAGTCTTCACAGCGGAGGACGGTAAGCAGTGGGGTACCGCAGGGCTCAGTATTGGGTCCCATGCTCTTTAACTTGTTCATAAATGATTTGGAGTTGGGAGTAAGCAGTGAAGTGGCCAAGTTTGCAGATGACACTAAATTGTTCAGGGTGGTGAGAAGCAGAAAGGATTGTGAGGCACTCCAAAGGGATCTGTTGAGGCTGGGTGAGTGGACGTCAATGTGGCAGATGAGGTTCAATGTGGCCAAGTGCAAAGTAATGCACATTGGGGCCAAGAATCCCAGCTACAAATACGAGTTGATGGGTTGTGAACTGGCAGAGACTGACCAAGAGAGAGATCTTGAGGTCGTGGTAGATAACAATGAAAATGTCAAGTCAGTGTGCGATTGCAATAAAAAAGGCCAACGCCATATATCATAATGCCCCTGTATAAATCGATGGTGTGGTCTCATTTGGAATACTGTGTACAATTCTGGTCACCGCACCTCAAAGAGGATATTATAGCATTGGAAAAAGTGCAGAAAAGGGCAACTAGAATGATTAAAGGTTTGGAACACTTTCCCTATGAAGAAAGGTTAAAACGCTTGGGGCTCTTTAGCTTGGAGAAACATCTACTGAGGGGTGACATGATCGAGGTTTACAAGATTATGCATGGGATGGAGAAAGTAGAGAAAGAAGTACTTTTCTCCCTTTCTCACAATACAAGAACTCGTGGGCATTCAATGAAATTGCTGAGCAGTCAGGTTAAAACAGATAAAAGGAAGTACTTCTTCACCCAAAGGGTGATTAACATGCAGAATTCACTGCCGCAGGAGGTGGTGGTGGCTACAAGCAAATCCAGCTTTAAGAGGGAATTATGGGATAAAAAATATGGAGCAGAGGTCCATCAGTGGCTATTAGCCACAGTATATATATGTGTGTGTTTGTGTGTATAAATGTATGTATGTGTATACACACACACACACACACATATATTGGCCACTGTGTGACACAGATTGTTGGACTGGATGGGCCATTGGCCTGATCCAACATGGCTTCTCTTATGTTCTTATGTTGCTGTCTTCCCATCCACCCATCTTCCCATTCACTTCCCCCCACCCTCACCTTTGGTGTCTTCCCACCCACCCCCCGCATCCTAATATAGGGTTGCCAAGTCCAATTCAAAAAATATCTGTAGACTCTGGGGGTGGAGCCAGGAGACTTTGGGGGTGGAGCCATAAGCAAAGTTGTGACAAGCACAACTGAACTCCAAAGAGAGTTCTGGCCATCACATTTAAAGGACCCACACACCTTTTAAATGCCTTCCCTACATTAGAAATATTGAAGGATAGGGGCACCTTCTTTTGGGGCTCATAGAATTGGACTCCCTGGTCCAATCTTTTTGAAATTTGGAGATTGCTATGCTGAAAATTTGGTACCTCTACCTCAAAAAACAGCCCCTCCAGAGCCCCAGATACCCCCCAGATCAATTCTCCATTATACCCTATGACAGGGGTGGGGAACCTCTGTCCCGAGGGACGTATGCAGCCCTCGGGGTCACTTGGTGTGGCCCTCGGGGATTGCTGGGCCGAACCGAGCCATGTAGCAGCCTCTCTGGGGCCTGGGTGCCTGGCCAGAATTGCTGCAGGGTTTGGAAAAGTTACTGCCACAGTTCAGTTTGCATTTGATTATCCCAGATGGTGTGGCCTAATACGCTAATGAGTGTGTGACCTAATATGCTAATATTAGGGGATGTGGTCTAATATGCTCCTGAGTTCCTGCTGGGCTTTTTCTACAAAAAAGCCCTGGACCTATGCACTTGCCTAGGGCAGAGGGCCAGGGGTGTGTGTGTGTGTTGAGTGCCAGATTAGGCTCTCCCCACATGACTTCAAATACAAAAACAATTATTTGCATTAATTTTGCTGGCCTGAATCGTTCTCTCTTGGCGGAGCACTGTTTTTTAAGTTGATAATTTTTTATGGCCTGCGAATGATGTTATAAATATCCATATGGCCCTTGTCAGAAAAAAGGTTCCCCACCCTTGCCCTGTGAGAATCAGTCTCCATAGGGAATAATGAAGTGACCAGCAGACACTTCCTCCCCGGCCCCCCGTTTCTGATGACTCTGAAGCAAGGGACTGGCATCTCTATTCATGAGTTGCTGAACTTCCAACTTCTTCAAAGTAACACAGAGCAACCTAAGGTTTACCTTTCCTATGCAAACGACCTCTGAAAACGGAGGGTTTGGGAGGCTGTTTTCACACCCACTGGGAGCAGCCATGTTGTTCTCCCCCTGCTCCCCCCGCCCCTATTCAGCCTTAAAGACACAGACACACCATTCCAAGATGAAGCCTTTTCAAGTCTCTGGAGGTGGAAAGGCACATGATGGCTGTGGGGGTGGGGATTCCCCCTGCCGGCCAGCTGACTGGGAGCGGGAAGGAGGCTGGGAAAGCGGGAGAACCTCCACTGGGACCTGGGGTTGGCAAGCCTACCCTAATACCACCCACCCAAACCACTTCTTCCTTTTCCGTGCACTTTTAGCATGCCACTACCCCCTTACCCATGACATTCACTCGCCCACACCCTTGCTGTCTACCCACTCAACCCCAACTCTTGGTATTCACTCACCCTCCACCCTTGCCATCTTCCCACCCACCCAATTGAAGGCATTCGCTCCCCTCCCCCCACCAACTCAAGGGATCTCTGCCAACTGGAGAGCAGTTGTAATTCTGAGTGATCTCCAGTCATCACATGGAGACTGGCAACAGTGATTCTCCCGGGAGAAATGAGATTGTATCTGTCTAAAGTCCCACCTTCTCCAGGCCGCAACCCTTAAAATTCAGGAATTTCCTAACCTGGAGTTGGCAACCTTATCGCCGTCCCTTTATCTGCCCCTCTGACTTCAGCTTTCCATAGCTTTCTCCCTCTGCAGCCTCTACATAGGCTGTCTTTCTCCAAAGGGCGGGGGGAGGGATCAAGGAAGCTTACATCATTCTCCTCTCACAAACCCATGAGGTAGGTCAGACTGGAAGTCTGTGACTGGTCCAAAATCACCCAGTCAGCTCCCACAGCAAGAACCTGGGTCTGGCAGGCCCCCAGGCTTTCTGGTAGAAAAAGCCTAGCAGGAACTTATCTGCATACTAGGCCACACCAGGGCTTTTTTGTAGAAAAAGCCCATCAGGAACTCCTTTGCATATTAGGCCACACCCCCAGCATCAACATTGTTTCAGACAGGGGCTTTTTTATAGAAAAAGCCCAGGAGGAACTCATTTGCATATTATACCACACCCTCTGATGTCACCATTGTTTCACACAGGGCTTTTCCTACAAAAAAGCTCAGCAGGAATTCATTTGCAGGCCCTACTCTGAAGCCCTGACTCCTCTGCCCTCCTCAGACTCCACCACAGAACCTGGAACTGGCAGCCATAGTCAGGCCCGGCCAGCCCCAATGAGCTCTGCCTTAGAGGCCTGTAGTGAGACCTTTCAGACCAACAGTCTCTCTCTGACAATGTTATTGGCCTTAAGCACAGGGCTTCAATCTCTCTCTCTCTGCATTTGGTCCGTTGGCCCAGGATGCCATTTTTCCCCCTTTCCAAAGGAGTTCTCAGCCAATCAAAGGAAGCCTTTCTCTGGCTTGTCTCCCTCCTTCTACCTCCCTCAGTCGTTCTAGGTTAGGGTTTCTTTCTCTGCTCTGTGAATCAGAATGCTTGGGGCTCTTTAGCTTGGAGAAATGTCGACTGCGAGGTGACATGATCGAGGTTTACAAGATTATGCATGGGATGGAGAAAGTAGAGAAAGAAGTACTTTTCTCCCTTTCTCACAATACAAGAACTCATGGGCATTCAATGAAATTGCTGAGCAGTCGGGTTAGAACGGATAAAAGGAAGTCTTTTTTCACCCAAAGGGTGATTAACTCATGGAATTCACTGCCACAGGAGGTGGTGGCAGCTACAAGCATAGCCAGCTTCCAGAGGGGAATGGATAAGCATATGGAGCAGAGATCCATCAGTGGCTATTAGCCACAGCGTATTGTTGGGACTCTCTGTCTGGGGCAGTGATGCTCTGTATTCTTGGTGCTTGGGGTGGGGGAGGGGGAAGGTGGAAGAGCTTCTAGCCCCACTTGTGAACCTCCTGATGGCACTTGGGTTTTGGGGGTTTTTTGGCCACTGGACTGGATGGGCCATTGGCCTGATCCAGCATGACTTCTCTTACGTTCTTATGCAGAACAACGGGCGGCTTAGCCAATGGGAGAGCAGGGAGAGCCAATCACTGCCAGAACTAAGGTTGGTTGCATTTCACTGAGAGAAACAGCTTTGCTGGCTAGCAACAGCCACTCGGGTGGGAGAGAGGAGCAGGCTAAACCACAGGCATGCCAGTACTCTTGATTGATAATCTGACAGGCCAAAGATCCCACCCAGTCCCAACCAATGAAGGAACTGGGATTTCCCAACGTGAAACCAGTTTTATGTTCATAATAATAAGAGTGTAATTCAAGCAGCATTTCAAGGTAGATGCTGAGCTGATGTAATTTAGTACACCTTCCAGTGCTGCCAGGGGTGGGTGGCATATGCAAATGAGTTGTGCAAATGAGTTGCATAATTTTTCTACCAAATAACCCCCGCTCAAAACTCATGTGAGAAGCACCGCTTTTTTTGCAGGGTCACAGCAGAGGGAAGGGTTTGCTAATCTATATTGGATCAGTGGTTGAGAGAAATTTACAGTGGTTCACAAGCAGGAGTTGCCGGCCTATTTTGGGGTAAACCTGAGAACCATCAGGAGAGATGGGGGGGGGGGACACAGGGGGGCATGTGATGACATTGACATCACTTCTGGGTACAACCTGGAAATGACACAGAGTAGCTATACGAACTGTCAGAAACTCTATGGCAAAATGAAGCAGGAGTCGAATGGCCCCTTTAAGACCAACAAACTTTTATTCATTTTCATCATTTTATTCATTATTCGTGTGCATGCGCATGAAAGCTTACATTCTGAATTACAGTTTGTTGGTCTTAAAGGTGCTACTTGTTGGTCTTAAAGGTGCTACTTAAAGGTGCTTTGTTCTACTGCTTCAGACCAATACAGCTGCCCACCTGGATCTATCTGTGGTAAAATGGCATGGCTGTCCACGGGAGTGAAGGACCGACATGGAGGACACTGGTGGGTTTTTCTTTTTTTCTCCTAACCAGGATTCTAGAAGGAGCTCCTTTGCATATTAGGCTACGCACCCCTGATGTAGCCAATCCTCCAAGAGCTTACAAAAAAGAGCCTTGCAAGCTACCAAAAAGCCGTGTGAAAAATGGTGATGTCAGGGGGTGTGGCCAAATATGCAAATTAGTTCCTGTTGGGATTTTCTACCCCAAAAGCCCTGGATAGGACTACATGCTTTGTTGAAGAAGAATCCAGACAGAGTGAAATTTTGTAATACAGATAATTGGGAGACTTTACATATGCTGCATACTCTATTTTAGGACTCTCTGAAAATTTGCATCTGGAATGGACTTTAGGATAGTTTCTTGTGATTATAGTGAGGTACTTAGTGACATTGTGTAGTGACATCTCCAAAAAGTGTAGTGACATCTCCAAAAAGGGTCCAGGCAAGTAGGCGTGAAAATCCTCAGCTTGAGACCCTGGAGAGCCGCTGCCAGTCTGAGTAGACAGTTCTGGAGGCTTACAATCTTCTTTATCTCCTTTCCCCACAACCAGGAGTTGTTTTGTAGAAAAATAGGTGGTGGAGCTCATCCAGGGATTGTTATGCAGCTGCACCTACTATTCAATGGACATGGTGGAAAGGAGGAGGTGGAACTGTCAGAAAGGTTCAGGAGCTGTGCTCCTGTGAGCTCCTGCTGAATCCGAGGCCTGCCCACAGCAGACCGCCCGGTGAGGTAGGTGGGGCTGAGAGACCTCTCCCAGAAGCTGCCTCTTCAAGGACAACTCTGTGAGAGCTATGGCTGACCCCAGCCCATTCCAGCAGCTGCAAGTGGAGGAATGGGGAATCAAACCCGGTTCTCCCAGATAAGAGTCCACACACAGTTCCACACACTTAACCACTACACCAAGCTGGCTCTCTGTAGACATGCTGTTTCAGCATTAGGACTCTCGGCTGAGTTCAGACACTTTAAATGGACACTCACCTCCCCCAGGGAGTCTTTCTGGGTGCTACCTAACTGGATTGTTCCCTATTCTCTGGAAACAGCTCACTGAAACTAGTCATCTGCTGTGTGATACCTGCTGCTACATGTCTCTACCCAAGGCCCTGAGAAGCCTCTGGGCTCTGCAGTCAGTTTGTACAAGAGAGACCTGTACGCTTCCCAATCCCCAGGTCCCAGAGGGGGATCCCCTGGTTTTACAGGCTTCCCCCCTCCCCCAGCCAGCTGGCTGGTGGGGGAAGCTCCACCCCCATAGCCATCATGCACCTCCATGAACGATTCCCATAGGGAATGATGGGGAATTGATCTGCGGGTATCAGGGGCTCTGGGGGGGGGGCTGTTTTTTGAGATAAGGGCACCAAATCTTCAGTATAGCATCTAGTGCCTCTCCCCAAATTACCTCCCAAGTTTCAAAAAGATTGGACCAGGGGGTCCAATTTTATGAGTCCCAAAAGAAGGTGCCCCCATCCTTCATTATTTCCTATAGAAGGAAGGAATTTAAAAAGATGTGCAGTCCCTTTAAATGTGATGGCCAGAACTCCCTTGAAGTTCAATTATGCTTGTCACACCCTTGTTCTTGGCTCTGCCCTAATGTCTCCTGGCTCCACCCCCAAAGTCTCCTGGCTCCACCCCCAAAGTCCCCAGATATTTCTTGAATTGAACTTGGCAACCCTAGAGACCTGGCCTCCTTAGGGGCAGGGATTGTAAGTAGATTTTGTGCTCCAGACCCAAGTGCTCTCTGGGGAACATGTGGGGAAAGGTGGAAATCTAAGTAAGAGGTCCCTTTGACTCCATAGTGAACATATGAACATATATGAAGCTGCCTTATACTGAATCAGACCCTTGGTCCATCAAGTCAGTATTGTCTTCTCAGACTGGCAGCGGCTCTCCAGGGTCTCAAGCTGAGGTTTTCCACACCTATTTGCCTGGACCCTTTTTTGGAGATGCCAGGGATTGAACCTGGGACCTTCTGCTTCCCAAGTGAAGTTCCTTGTACAGTTGGAAACCATCGGCTATTGTTTCATCAAGCTACCTTCCGCAGGGCAATGAGACGTGACTTCAAAGTATCTCTGTATCCCAACTTCCTTTCGAGGACTGGTCCTCTGTACAATAAAAACTGCTCCCATTTTCTTTGCCAGACACTGGAAAGAAAAATTCTCCCCCAAGTGAAAAAGGAAAGGGTTAGAGAAATTAGAAGTTACATTCTGCATGACGAAGCTAGTGGCTTATTTTAAAATGCTGCTGGAGACAAATGGCAAACCATATGGGTAACTTGCAGCTGCTGGAATGACCTTGGGTTAACCATAGCTATCACAGGAGTTGTCCTTGAAAGAGCAGCTTCTGGGAGAGCTCTCTCAGCCCCACCTACCTTACAGGTTGTCCATTGTGGGAGGAGAAGATTTAGGAGATTGTAAGCCACTCTGAGTCTCTGATTCAGAGACGAGGGTGGGGTATAAATTTGCAGCCTTCTTCTTCCACTACTAATTCAGGTTTGCATGTAACAGCAGAAAAGAACAAGAATCCAGTAGCACCTTAAAGACTAACACTTGTGGCAGGGTATAAACTTTCTCTGGAAGAAGCTCTTCCCCTGCCACAAGTTTTATTCATCTTTAAGGCGCTACTGGATGCTTACTCTTTTCTACTGCTACAGACAAACTATTATGGCAACCCATCTTATAGGGTTGCCCGCCTCCCGCTTTTACAACTGATCTCTAGCTGGCCAAGCTGTTTTATTTTTTAAAATCATGTTTTAATTTGTAAACTGCCTTGAACAGGTTTTCTGGAGAAATCTTCTAGGCAGAGCTTTTTTTCTTTTTAGCAAGAACTCCTTTGCATATTAGGCCACACATCCCTGATGTAACCAATCCTCCTGGAGCTTACAGTAGGCCCTGTACTCAGGGCCAGCTTGCCCACTAGGCAAATTAGGCAGTTTGGTGAGGAGAGCCGGTTTGGTGTAGTGGTGAAGTGTGTGGACTCTTAAATGGGAGAACCGGGTTTGATTCCCCACTCCTCCACTTGCACCTGCTAGCATGGCCTTGGGTCAGCCATAGCTCTGGCAGAGGTTGTCCTTGAAAGGGCAGCTGCTGTGAGAGCCCTCTCAGCCCCACCCACCTCACAGGGTGTCTGTTGTGGGGGAGGAAGGTAAAGGAGATTGTGAGCCGCTCTGAGACTCTTTGGAGTGGAGGGTGGGATATAAATCCAATATCATCATCTTCTTCTTCTTCTTCAGATGCCTAGGGTGCCAGCAGGTGGGGGGGCTGAATTCGGCCTTCCCCCCTCCCCCTAGGCAAACGCCTACCTTGCCCCCCACCATGCCTCCTCCTCCCTCTCTTCCTCACCCCAGGTCTATTTCAATGTCAGGAAGCGCAATCAGTGCCACTCCGGGCTGTGTAAAAGTGTCCCGTCCCCCGGCCAATCAGCTGATCAGTGGGGAAACCCACGCTGCGAGCGAGCTCAGCACCTGGGCAGGCCAGCGGCAGCACAAACAAACCATGTCCCGAAAGGGCACTGCCACCGCTCCCTCCTTCCCACTTCCTTCCCATCCAGGAAGTGGGAAGGAGCAATGGTGGTGCCCTTTCGGGAAGCGGTTCGTTCATGCTGCCACTGGCCTGCCCGGGTGCTGAATAAGCCCACAGCATGGTTTTCCCTGCCGATCTGCTGATCAGTGAGGGAGGAACCTTTACACAGCCCAGAGCGGTGCTGATCGCCCTTCCTGACATTGAAATAGATCTCACCTGGGGTGATGGAGGGAACAGGATGCGCGGGGGGGGGGGGGGCGTGATGCCACGGGGGGAAGTGCAAGGGGCACTGTGGAGGAAGGCGGCAGGCCACCAGTCTGCCTAGGGCACTATGCACCCTCGGTCCAGTGCTGCCTGTACTAAGAGCCCTGTAAGCTCTTGGAGGATTGGCTACATCAGGGGTGTGTGGCCTAATATGCAAAGGAGTTCCTTCTACAAAAAAGCCCTGCTTCTAGGTTAATAAATATGTTTGCAAAAATCATTTATGGTTAAAGACAGGGCATTTTAAAACACAGGTCTGTCTTGAGCTCAAAGCAGGTTATGCAATTCCTAGAATGTTATTTGAGAACCAAGGATCTGGATACCGGTGGTAACTATTTCTGGAACTGAGAGGTTCCAGACAGAGATCTGCAATTAATGGGCAATTCTTTTCTTGAATGGAAGGGATGTTATGGAGATTTGTGCTGAGATAGGCACTCTCCTCACACACAATAAAAGCAAAAGTCAAAACTTGGGGAAATATTTCAAAGGGTGTGGGGAAGAGGCAGGGCCCTAAGAGAAGGTGGTAGAACAAGTGATTTGAAAACCTGAGGTCATTTCTTAGAAAAAGAGCTCATTAGCACAACTAATTTGCATAACTCACTTGCACCTACCACACACACCCCTGACATCACCAGAAGGTATACTAAATTTTATCAGCTCAGCATTTTCCTTCAAATGCTTCTTGAATTAGAATAGTCATAATAAAACCTTTCTCCCGTCCTCCTTTTAAAATTGCTTTCTCCTATGTGGTCACAGTGCCAGGATGAAGATTTCCATCTATCTGCTTTATATGTTTTGGATATTTTCCCATTTTCTGTGGGAAAAATATTAGAAAGTTTGTCCAATCTTAAGAGTTCAGCAAAATTTTCACAGGGGGTTTGAGCAATGGAGCCCAGGAACAAGTATTTTTTTTGGGGGGGGGGAAGGGTGAGAAAAAAAGAGCCCCATAAAATTTAGAGGTTCTGGAGCGCCGCTTCTGTGAGCTCCTTCCAAAATAAGGCCTGACATCACCAATGAGGAACGGATGGTTTCTGAGTTCAGAAAAAGGCGACAAGATGGAACAAATGTTTCACATTCCAAATGAAAAGGAGTTTTTTTTAAATCAAACAAAAACTAGGAAATTTTTAAATGTTCAAGACTCTAAAACAAAACAAAAAACAGCTGAGACTTTGGAAACAGGTTTCTGTAGAGACCAAAGTGTGTGGGAAGAACAAAATTGGAGCAGCATACGTACACACACACACACACACACACACAGATGATAAAATAGCTAGGAGCAGATAATTTGAAAATTCAGGAGGGGAAGCTCTTGCTTTCTTACTTTTAAATTCCATCAACCCGAAAGCAACGTGGGAAGGTCCTTATGTTATTCAGGAAAGACTGGATGAGTCTACTTTGCTAGTAAGATCAAAAAGTCGTCTAGGAAACCAAAAGTGGTAGATCTGAACATTATAAGACAGTATGATGAAAGACGGCATTTGGTAACTGAATGGGTGGAGTATGAAAGGATGATGTCTGAACTCCCAGATATGCTTCTAAATTATAAATGGGGGGGAAATGGTTTGGAACAGCACGAGTCTTCCTTTTGAAGAAAAAGAGCTTGCGGGTGGTTGAAGGGTTTCCAGAAATTTGCACTCATAACGCAAGCAGGACTGATGTCGCAGCCCTGTGTTTAAACAGTGGAATTAATTAGCCTGTGTGGTTACAAAGGCTGTTGTTCTATAGAGCTTCGAAAAGAAAATATACGACCGAATGCCTCCGCCTAGGGTGGATACACATTAATAGTATTAGTCGGGTCCGCTAAGATTTTCACCACTGCAGACTTGTTTAAATGGCGCAGAGTGGTAAAGCTGCAGTACTGCAGTCTGAACTCCCTGCTCACGACCTGAGTTCGATCCCAGCAGAAGCTGGATTCAGGTAGCCAGCTCGAGGTTGACTCAGCCTTCCATCCTTCCGAAGTTGGTCAAACGAGTACTCAGCTTTCTGGAGGCGGTGGGGAGTGCAGATGATTGGGGAAGGCCATGGCAAACCACCTCATTAAAAAGTCTGCCGTGAAAACATTGCGAAAGCAACGTCACCCCAGAGTCGGAAATGACTGGTGCGTGCACAGGGGACTACCTTTACCTTTTTTAGACTTGTTTAAAGGGTTTTAGCAAATGGAGCTGCAGGCAGTTATCAGAACCATTTTTGCTACCAGTGTTCCCTCTAAGCTGAGTTAGTGTGAGCTGGCTAGGTTCCCAGCCTTCAAACGGGGGTGGGTTCCCCCCTCCTCCCAATTTCAGGGCCTCCAACCCACTGCCACAGAACTGGCTTGTGGGGAAGTCCCACCCCCAAAGAGTAATGGTACACTGTGATGTGCCTGGCACGACTGACATCACCCAGAAGTGACATCATGCCAGGCACGTTCTGGGGGAGACGCTCTAGCATTTGGGGGGAAAACTCTATTGTGATTATACTCATAGAGCTTTCCATAGGTTTTCATAATCATAGATTTTTCAAATCATAAGAGCTTCCCCCATAACATCACTTCCGGGTGACATCATCACACACATGAAAATTCCCCTGAGGGAGTCAGGTAAGACCCAGAAACTCCAGAGCTAAAAGGTAAAGGTAGTCCCCTGTTCAAGCACCAGTCGTTTCCGACTCTGGGGTGACTTTGCATCACAACATTTTCACAGCGGTCTTTTTACAGGGTGGTTTGCCATTGCCTTCCCCAGTCATCTACGCTTTCTCCCCGGCAAGCTGGCTACTCACTTTTCCGACCTCAGAAGGATGGAAGGCTGAGTCAAACTCCAGCTGGCTACCTGAACCCAGCTTCCCCTGGGATCGAACTCAGGCCGTGAGTTTGACTGCAGTACCACAGCTTTACCGCTCTGCGCCACGGGGCTGCTAACCCTAGAGCTAGCTCACAGTTTTTTAGCCTCCATCTCACACATTTTTTCTTAGCTCAGGAAAGATGGCCTCAGAGCAAATCAATTTATACAGTAGTCAAATCGCTCGCTCGCAACTTTTAACACCAATCGCTCACGAAGTAGACTTTTCGCTCACAAGACTCCACAGTTTAGAGAGAGCATTGTTTGCCACTATTCCTCCTTCTACCTTTCAGTCTTAAGAGATTATCCAGCATTCTTTAGTAGGTGAGTCAATAATTGCAAAGCAGGTTTAACCAAATCTAAGAAACGTCGAACTGGAATATCTGAAGTGAAACACATGGGATTTTGTGTAGGAAGGTAGCACTGAAATCCTTTGATGGAAAAGTCAAAGCCATACAGAAGTTGGAACCTCCCTCAACTTAAAAAAAGAATTAAAGCTTGTGGTGGGCGGGGGGGGGGGAGGGGGGAGTTGAGTTTTTGTTCCTCACTTCAGGGACCATAACTGAGTTCACCAAAAGGGGAAAAAAAGTCTAAACATTAAATGGACACGGGAGTGACAAGGTGACATTGGAACATCTGAAGAAAAGAGTTTTACTTTCCCTGTGCAGAGAGAAAGTACCTGATTAGCAGAAATAGATTTAGGTGGCCACAGATGCGTCCAGTGTCAGTTAGGAGCAGCAGTACTGCAAGACTGTGAAGGAATGAAACACCCTGTGGGTTAGTTTAGCGCAATATCCTTCCCAAGAGAAATAACAGACAACCTTTTAAATAATGCCTAGCTAATATGTTGGCCCCCGTTCCAATTCTGTTGAGTCTGTGGGCACATTTAGAATTTTATAACAGGGAATGGGCACTACCACAAAACGGTGCCAAGGAGGCTGAGGAGGGCTGCCAAGTCCAATTCAAGAAATACCTGGGGACTTTGGGGGTGGAGCCAGAAGACTTTGGGGGTGGAGTCGGGAGACATTGCGGGTAGAGCCAGGAGCAAGGTTGGGACAAGCATAATTGAACTCCAAAGGGAGTTCTGGCCATCACATTTAAAGGGACCGCACAGCTTTTAAATGCCTTCCCTCCACTGGAAATAATGAAGGATGGGGGTACCTTCTTTTGGGACTCATAGAATTGGACCCCCTGGTACAATCTTTTTGAAATTTGGCGAGTTTTTGAGGAGAGCCATTGGATGCTGGACTGCAAATTTGGTGCCACTACCTCAAAAAACAGCCCCCCCCCCGCCGAGCCCAGACACCCACACCTTTCCTGGAGCACAACGATTTAGCGATGGTAATCCATGCTACGGTCACCTCAAGAATAGATCACTGTAATGCTCTCTACATGGGGCTACCCTTGACGCTAACCCGGAGACTGCAGCTAGTGCAGAATGCTGCGGCACGACTGTTAATGAGGCTGCTGCGATGGGAGCACATTCAGCCAGTGCTGAAAGAGCTGCACTGGCTGCCTGTTGTGTTCCGAGTTTGCTTCAAGGTGTTGGTATTGACCTTTAAAGCCCTTTATGGTCAGGGACCTGCCTATCTACGGGACCGCCTTTCTCCATATATTCCCCAGAGAGCACTGCATTCAGGGGCAAAAAACTTACTGTCCGCCCCCGGACCAAAAGAAGCCAGGTTATGTGTGACAAGATCTAGGGCTTTTTTGGTGGCAGCACCAGAACTTTGGAACACTCTTCCGGAAGCCATCAGGGCCCTGCGGGATCTGTCTGCGTTCCGCAGGGCCTGTAAGACCGAATTGTTTAAGCAGGCTTTCGATGTTTAACTGAAAGAGGGCTGCCATCAGACATCACGTAGAATGCTGGGGATCGCTGTTCGAAAATTCAAAGCCGCCTATATTGTACTGATGCAGCACCACAGAATGATTTTTAAAAATTGAAATATGTAAATTATGGTTTTATATGTTTTATTGGTTTAATTGTATTGACATGTTGTTGTGAGCCGCCCTGAGTCCGCTTGCGGAGAGGGCGGGATGTAAGTCGAACGTAATAAATAAAATAAACGATCAATTCTCAATTATACCCTATGGGAATTGGTCTCCATAGGGAATAATGGAGTGCCCGGCAGACATTTCCCTCCCCGCCCCCACTTTCTGATGACCCTGAAGCGGGAAGAGGGCCTCCAAACTGGGGAATCCCCTGCCCCCACCTGGGGACTGGCAACCCTATGGCTGAGGCCTATCAGAAAATGGCTGCCATAGAGTACTAGGGCTAATCACAAAACTCTGGGAATCGGCAAGCCAACAAATGAGTTTTTTCTGAGTCATCTGCTCCGATAAAGCAGGGAAAAGGCAGGATTGGCTCTTTGTTTGCGGAAAGATGTGCTCTGGGGAAGAAGTAAATGGGCGCCAGGCAATCAAAACTGGGTAAATGGGTGCCATCCCACACTGAGGATTCCTGTATTATATGAAAGGAAAGATCCCCTGTGCAAGCACCAGTCGTTTCTGACTCTGGGGTGACGTTGCTTTAGGCTTCCCAATCCCCAGGTCCCAGAGGGGGATCCCCTGGTTTTACAGGCTTCCCCCCTCCTCCAGCCAGCTGGCCGGCGGGGGAAGCTCCACCCCCATAGCCATCATGCACCTCCATGAACAATTCCCATAGGGAATGATGGGGAATTGATCTGCAGGTAGAGGGGGCTCTGGGGGGGCTGTTTTTTGAGATAGGGGCACCAAATCTTCAGTATAGCATCTAGTGCCTCTCCCCAAAATACCTCCCAAGTTTCAAAAAGATTGGACCAGGGGGTCCAATTTTATGAGCCCCAAAAGAAGGTGCCCCTATCCTTCATTATTTCCTATAGAAGGAAGGCATTTAAAAAGATGTGCAGCTAGGGTTGCCAAGACCAATTTAAGAAATATCTGGGGACTTTGGGGGTGGAGCCAGGAGACTTTGGGGGCGGAGCCAGGAGACATTGGGGGCGGAGCCAAGAGCAAGGCTGTGACAAGCATAATTGAACTCCAAGGGAGTTCTGGCCATCACATTTAAAGGGACTGCACAAATTTTTAAATGACTTCCTTCCATAGGAAATAATGAAGGATAGGGGCACCTTCTTTTGGGGCTCATAGAATTGGACCCCCTGGTCCAATCTTTTTGAAACTTGGGAGGTATTTTGGGGAGAGGCACTAGATGCTATTCTGAAAATTTGGTGCCTCTATCTCAAAAAACAGGGCCCCCCAGAGCCCCTGATACCCATGGATCAATTCCCCATCATTCCCTGTGGGAATCGTTCATGGAGGTGCATGATGGCTCTGGGGGCGGGGCTTCCCCCGCCGGCCAGCTGGCTGGGGGAAGGGGGAAGCCTGTAAAGCCAGGGGATCCCCCTCTGGGACCTGGGGACTGGGAAGCCTAGGTGCAGCCCCTTTAAATGTGATGGCCAGAACTCCCTTGAAGTTCAATTATGCTTGTCACACCCTTGCCCTTGGCTCTGCCCCAATGTCTCCCGGCTCCACCCCCAAAGTCTCCCAGCTCCACCCCCAAAGTCCCCAGATATTTCTTGAATTGGACTTGGCAACCCAACGGTTGCTTTCACGTTTTCACGGCAGAATTTTTACGGGGTGGTTTGCCGTTGCCTTCCCCAGTCTTTTACACTTTCCTCCCAGCAAGCTGGGTACTCATTTGACCGACCTCGGAAGGACCTGGAGCCGGCTACCTGAAAACCCGGCTTTCACCAGGGATTGAACTCAGGTCGTGAGCAGAGCTTAGGACTGCAGTACTGCAGATTTAACACTCTGCGCCACGGGGCCCTTGGCTAAATTTGCGAAATTGAAACCTTATATTTGAGGTTGGGAATGCACAGTAATAATTACTATGCCTTAAAATGGCTACAGGCTAATTATAATACCAAATTACAACATTAATTCCTAATTCCGTAAGAAGCAGTTTAAATACCTTGTTCTAGCTGTTTCTGGAACTCAGTCTCTGTCTCCTCATACCTAGTACAAAGCGAGAGACCCAGGTATAATTGAAGAGTGCTCTATCTTTAAGGGGAAAAAGAAAATGTACAGAAATACAGCAGGCCTCATTCTCCTCATAGTGTCAGGTACAAGTCCCTGACAAGGCTCCATTTCATGGTTTTCAGTTTTCTGACTGACATTTTTATGGCTGATGTTATTACCCTGGTGTCATGATCCTTGCTTATTAACAAGTTCATGTTAAATGTAACCCGTTTTAGATGCCATATGATACTAACCGTAGTAAGCTTGTTTCCAACTAGTAACACTCACCAGGTCTCTTGCTGGAAAGTTTAGCAGTCGGTGCGATGCGGGATGCAGACTCACAGGTGGAAGGTGGCGGCGGGGAGACACCTCTAATCTCGTCTCCCTGGGCAACAGTGGCAGGCGCCAACTGAAGAGCAGACTTGGCCTTGACTACTGAGGCCTGAGAAAGAACCGTATTTTATTCTTTAAAAGAATTTTGGCAGGTGTGGGAAAGTGAAAAGCCGTTGCCCCCTTTTCTATAATAGTTGTTAACTTTCAATCGTACCTCAGTCCGACAAGACCTGGCCTAGTAAACACTTGCCGTGCAATGTTTGCTTTAAGTTTAAGGACAGATCTGCACTATCACCTCAGCACTCACAGGAGCGGTTGGCTATCATGCTCAGAAGAATTGACCAGTGGAAAAAAACTTGAGGGATAGGGAAAAGGGCAGAAAATGTGTTGGAGGTACCAGATGCGATGCCCCAATGCCTCAGCCTCCAGAACCAAGCAACCAAACAGTTGCGGGCAGCTAGGCAGACACTACTCATCTTCCTGTTTACCCTATTCTCACTACTGACTCCCTTCAAAGTGTAGATCTCTTTAGGGAAAAGCAACTTCTTTCCACCTCCTTCCCCCCTCTCTCTCTCTCTTCCAGGCACACAAGATGGAGATGCCGGATGCCTCTTTGCTAGGGTTGCCAATCCCCAGGTGGGGGCAGGGGATCCTCCGGTTTGGAAGCCCCCCCCCCGCCGCTTCAGGGTCATCAGAAAGCAGGAGGGGTGCGAGGGAAATGTCTGCTGGACGTTCCATTATTCCCTACAAAGACCAATTCCCATAGCGTATAATGGAAGATTGATCCATAGGTATCTGGGGCTTTGGGAAGGCTGTTTTTTCAGATAGAGGCACCAAATCTTCAGCATAGCATCCAGTTCCTCTACCCAAAATACCCGCCTAGTTTCAAAAGGATTGGACCAAGGGGTCCAACTCTATTAGCCCCCAAAGAAGGTGCCCCTATCCTTCATTATTTCCAGTGGAGGGAAGGCATTTAAAAGGTGTGCAGTCCCTTCAAATGGGATGGCCAGAACTCCCTTTGGAGTTCAGTTCTGCTTGTCACAACCTAGCTCCTGGCTCCACCCCAAAGTCTCCTGATTCCGCCCTCAAAGTCCCCAGATATTTCTTGAATTGGACTTGGCAACCCTACTCCTTACATCCACAACCATACCCTAGTTCAGGGGCGTAAAATGTCCAGCACGTGTTCACAACCATCCCACCCACAGGCTTTAATCAGGCCCGTGAGGCTCTTTTTCTCTCCCCTTCCCCTTAAAGGTCCTCACCCTTTGAAGCTCCAAAGCTGCTCAAGTTCCCTGCTCTTTTTGCTTCATTTTTGCCGGCTGCAGCAGAAAGCAAAGCTGCAAAGAAAATGCAGAGTGGGTTTTCCATTAAGATCTCTGTGCCCAGATAGACAGGGCCCAGCGACCTTAATGGAAAATCCATTCCACGTTTCCTTTGCAACTTTATCTGTGCTGCAGTGGGTTTCAATGAAGTGGAGATCAGTTTCGCTTTTCAGCACTCCTATAGCTAGCTGAAGCTCATGCTTCCTGGAGTTGTGTCCTTGCAAATAAAGGGCTGACTCTTTGAGCCAGCTTTTTTTCCTGCTGAATGGACCTGAGAACTGGTGCCTAGTGAGTACTCTAACTTGGGAACCCACAGCCAAAGGGGGGGGGGGATATTACACAGGAGAGCCGCTGCCAATCTGAGTAGACCCCGGGGGTGGGGGAGAAGCTTGCAATGCCCAGCCATTTCATGTTTTCCCAGGTTCAGAGCATTTTATATTTTTAGTTTCTGCTGTGATCCTTGTGCTTTTTCTTGATGTCTTCTTTTAAAAATTGCATTGCCAAATCTCACTATTCCCCTACCTTTCCATTTGAAACAAAATATTGCAAGAGTTTTAAGCGTGTTTGTATTTTAAGTTAAAAATTAACATCTTTGTGTTTGTCTGTGACCTTTATAAAGTTTACGTCTCTGCTACCTCACATTACATTTTATGACACACCCATTTGTGCCTGATCCAGCCCTCCTAACAAAGGAGTTCGATACCCTTGCCCTAGTTAACACAGGAGCTGTCTCTAACTCTCTATCTTGTACTATCAAGCACATATTTCTAGAATAAAGTAGTTCTTGTTTTGTTTCAGCCTGAAACGTGGCTCTGTGTAACTTTGTGGTCTTGCAAGCGCATGGTAGGTCTGAGACAAGCACCACTGCACTAAAGCCAAGTGCACTCTGTTCACTGAAAAAAGATCTGGATCACGAAAACCAGTACCCCTTCCTATATAAAGTGCATCCATCCCGCCTAATCCTCTTTCCATGTTGTCTACCGACTCCATTTTTTTGCCATCAAGTCACAGCAACCCTGCAGGGTTCTCAAGATAAAACAAGAGGCGTCCAGAGGTGGTTTGCCGTTGCCTGCCTCTGGGCAGTGACTAGGGCTTCCAAGCTCCCAGTCCGGGCAGGGATTCCCCCACCCAGGAGGTTCCCAACCCGCCGGCCCACATTGGGTTGGCGGGCGGAACCCACCCCCCCAAATGTTGCTGGCACGATGACATCACCCGGAAGTGATGTCACTGTGCCGGCGACGTCCCCCATGCGGCTGCTGTATGCGTTTCTGGGGAAACTCTATGGTTTTCCCAGATGCTCTAGCCATTTGGGAGGGGAAACTCTATGGCACAACTCTATGGTATCTGGGGCTCTAGGGAGGCTGTTTTTTGAGACAGAGTTGCCAGATTTTCAGTGTGGCATTCAGTGCTTCTCAAAACAGCTCCCAAGTCTCAGAAAGATTGGACGAAGGGGTCCAATTCTATGAGTCCTCAAAGCAGGTGCCCCTATCCATTATTTCCAAATGGAGGGAATGCATTAAAAAAAAGGAGTGTGGTTCGTTACATGTAGCCACCCCGTGGTGCAGAGTGGTAAAGCAGCAGTACTGCAGTACTGTGATCTGAACTCTGCTCACGACCTGAGTTCTATCCCAGAAAAAGCTGGTTCAGGCAGCCGGCTTGAGGTTGACTCAGCCTTCCATCCTTATAATAATAATAATAATAATAATAATAAATTTTATTTATATCCCGCCCTCCCCGCCTAGGCAGGCTCAGGGCGGCTAACAACAGTTCAATCAAATGAGTACCCAGCTTGCTGGGGGGAAAGTGAAAAAGACTGGGGAAGGCAATGGCAAACCACCCCGTAAAAAGTCTGCCGTGAAAACGTTGTGAAAGCAACGTCACCCCAGAGTCGGAAATGACTGGTGCTTGCACAGGGGACCTTTCCTTTTCCTTCCCTTTACATGGGATGGCCAGAACTCCTTTCGGAGATCGATTGTGCATGTCCTAACCTTGCTCCTGGCTCCACCCCCAAAGTCCCCAGATGTTTCTCGAGTCCGGCCTGGCAACCCTAGGCCTAAACGGGTCTACTCAGAACTCTGCTCCATAGGACTTACTCCCGGGAAAGTGGCTTTGGGATTACACTACAACTATCTGAGATTTCTCAATTTTCTACTCTGCTTGGCCCTCTGAGACTGGCACACTTCATAACATTTTACAAATAAAAGGCTTTCCATCTCCAAACCGTGCAAAGCATTCGCTTAACACCCCCCACCACCACCACCCACGACAATCCCGATCTCATTTATCTACATCAAAACGACAGGAGAGATGGAGGCTGCTCCCTCTTTCACTGAAAAGCACAGGCGGAGGGAATGCATCGCCTGAGGCCACATCGCGATTCAGAAGCCTTTGTGCCCAAGACTAACACTCCCTCTGCTGGATCGGATTGGCGTAGTGGTTAAGTGTGCAGACTCTTATCCGGGAGAACCGGGTTTGATTCCCCGCTGCTCCACTTGCTGCTGCTGGAATGGCCTTGGGTTTAGCCATAGCTCTCTCGTAGGAGTTGTCCTTGAAAGGGCAGCTTCTGGGAGAGCCCTCTCAGCCCCACCCACCTCACAGGGGGTCTGTTGTAGGGGAGGAAGAAAAAGGAGATTGTGAGCTGCTCTGAGAATCTGAGGGGAGGGCGGGATATAAATCCAGTATCTTCATTTACCTCACAGGGTGTCTGTTGTAGGGGAGGAAGAAAAAGGAGATTGTGAGCTGCTCTGAGAATCTGAGGGGAGGGCGGGATATAAATCCAATATCTTCATTTACCTCACAGGGTGTCTGTTGTAGGGGAGGAAGAAAAAGGAGATTGTGAGCTGCTCTGAGAATCTGAGGGGAGGGCGGGATATAAATCCAATATCTTCATTTACCTCACAGGGTGTCTGTTGTAGGGGAGGAAGAAAAAGGAGATTGTGAGCCGCTCTGAGAATCTGAGGGGAGGGCGGGATATAAATCCAATATCTTCTTCTCTCACGTATGCTGGAAAAAAAAACAACAGGTGGGCAGCCATGTGAGTCAGAAGCAACAGAACAAAGTTTAAGTCCAGTGGTACCGTGAAGACCGACAAAGCTTCATTCCCAGGGCTTTTTTTGTAGCAGGAACTCCTTTGCAGATTAGGTCACACACGCCTGAGGTAGCCAATCCTCCAAGAGCTTTTTTTGTTGCTGTTCAGTCGCACAGTCGAGTCCGACTCTTTGTGACCCCATGGACCAGGGGTCACGCCAGGCCCGCCTGTCTTCCACCATCCTCCGAAGTCTGTTCAAATTAATGTTAGTTACATCAGTAACGCTGTCCAGCCGTCTCATCTTTTGCCGTCCCCTTCTTCTTTTGCCTTCTCTCTTTCCCAGCATCAGGGTCTTCTCCAGGGAGTGCTCCCTTCTCATTTCGTGGCCAAAACAGGCCTCGGATTCAGTGGGAGCTCACAGGAGCACGGCTCCTGAACCTTTCTGAGAGTTCCACCTCCTCCTTCCCACCTTGTCCATTGAATAGTAGGTGCAGCTGCATAATAACCCCTGGATGAGCTCCACCACCTATTTTTCTACAAAATGACCCCTGGGCCAAAGTATTTGAGCTTCAGCTTCAGCATCTGACCTTCCAGGAACAGTCAGGGTTGATTTCCCTTAGGATTGGTTGATTGATTTGATCTTGCAGTCCAAGGGACTCACAAGTCTTCTCCAGCACCACAGCTTGAAAGCATCTATTCTTCCGTGCTCAGCCTTCCTTATGGCCCAACTCTCACAGTCATACATTACTACTGGGAATACCATCGCTTTGACTCAGGGCTCTTCTTACAGGGCCTAATGTAAGCTCCAGGAGGACTGGCTACATCAGGGGTGTGTAGCCTAATATGCAAAGGAGTTCTTGCTACATAAAAAGCCCTGTGGTGTAAGCTTTCATGCTGATCTTAAAGGTGCCACTGGACTCAAACTTAGTTCTAAAAAAAATCCAGTTGCCCATAACCCTTGGCAACCCTATGCTTCTAACTCAGGAGCAATGTTCAGCATTAATTCACTTGAAAAACAAGATATTCATGTACAGTAGCGTTCCCTGCCCTCCCTACTTACATCACCCAG
The DNA here is from genome assembly GCF_032191835.1 of Heteronotia binoei. NCBI lineage: Eukaryota > Metazoa > Chordata > Lepidosauria > Squamata > Gekkonidae > Heteronotia > Heteronotia binoei. The sequence continues at coordinate 12,729,979 of NC_083241.1, forward strand.
AAGTTAGTGTCGTTGCCCAATTGTGACACATACAAGATTATAATTCAGACTAATCACAGTGCTTGTGTTGTACAACCTATGAGAATTAAAAACAAAACAAAACTGAGGTTCCATGGACACAGTTAAGGTCTTCTGAAACATGAGCTATATATACTGTTTGTTCTCCCTCGGGAAATGGATGAACCCATGAGTTTTTTTCCCTACGGCAGCAATATGCCTTAAAATGAAGCAACAAGCTACATAATTATTCTCTTGACTGTGCAAAATTACAATATGCACAGTTTGGTGTAGAGAGCCAGTTTGGTGTAGTGGTTAATTGTTCGGACTCTTTATCTGAGAGAACCAGGTTTGATTCCCCACTCCTCCACTTGCAGCTGCTGGAATGGCTTTGGTTCAGCCATAGCACTTGAAGAGCTGTCCTTGAAATGGCAGCTTCTGTGAGAGTTCTCTCAGCCCCACCCACATTGCAGGGTGTCTATTGTGGGGGAGGAAGGTAAAAGAGATTGTGAGCCACTCTGAGACTCTGAGATGCGGAGTGGAGGGCAAGATATTAATCCAATATCATCATCATCTCTTCCAATTTTCTCCTCTGCGGCTCTTTTTCTTATCTGCACTCCCCCTCCTAGAACATCCATTGATGTTGTGACATGTCCAGGGGTGGAATTCTAGCAGGAGCTCATTTACATATTAGAACACACATCCCTGATGTAGCCAATCCTCCAAGAGCTTACAAAAAAGAGCCTTGTAAGCTCTTGGAAGATTGGTTACATCAGGGGTGTGTGGCCTAATATGCAAAGGAGCTCCTGCTAGAATTCCACCCCTGGATATGACCAAGTACAGTGTGGAATGTAACATTTAATTATTTACTTCACTTGTACCCCACTCCCCTGACCCCAATTGGGACCCAAAGTGTCCTACAACATTCCCCCACTCCTTCATTTTATCATTGTGAGGTAGGTTAGGCTGAGAGACTGTGATTGGCCCAAGGTCACTCGATAAGCTTCCGTGGCAGAGCAAGACATTCGAACCCAGATCCTCTCAGATCCTTGTTTCTCAGACCACTACACCTTGCCAGCTTTTACTATCGTAAGTGCTTACTGGGTTGTGCCAGTGACATCATCAGTAACTGTATATAGTGTACTGGATCCAATGAAAGGTTCAAGTTCAAAAGTGGCCAAACTTGCTTAGCCTAAGAGCCACACAGAATAAAGTCAGATGCTTGAGAGCTGCAAGACATGAACATCAATTGTTTGAGAGCTGCAAGACAGGAAGGTAAAGAGGGAGAGGAAAGCAAAGCAAATAGATTGGGGGGGGGGGGGGAGAACGTAAGAGAAGCCATGTTGGATCAGGCCAGTGGCCCATCCAGTCCAACACTCTGTCACATAAGAACATAAGAGAAGCCATGTTGGATCAGGCCAGTGGCCCATCCAGTCCAACACTCTGTCACATAAGAACATAAGAGAAGTCATGTTGGATCAGGCCAATGACCCATCCAGTCCAACACTCTATGTCACATAAGAAAATAAGAGAAACCATGTTGGATCAGGCCAGTGGCCCATCCAGTCCAACACTCTGTGTCACACAGTGGCCAAAAAACCCCAAGTGTCATTAGGAGGTCCACCACTGGGGCTAGAAGCACCAAGCACCAAGAATACAGAGCATCACTGCCCCAGACAGAGAGTTCCAACAATAATGAGAGGGGAGGGGGAAGAAAGCAACTTTAACTTTAAATGCATTCTCCAAGCCACCATCTGCCTTGGCTTGGAGAATTGATTTAAAGAGACAAATGCCTTCTCCAAGCTGGCCAATGGGGCAGTGGGAGCTTTGAGAGCTGCACAATGTGTGTGGAAAAGCCACATGTGGCTCCCGAGCCACAGTTTGGATGTCCCTGTTCTAGTATTCACTTTTCAAGCCCTACTTGAGAGCCAGTTTGGTGTAGTGGTTAAGTGTGCGGACTCTTTATCTGGGAGAACCGGGTTTGATTCCCCACTCCTCCACTTGCACCTGCTGGAATGGCCTTGGGTGAGCCATAGCTCTGGCAGAGGTTGTCCTTGAAAGGGCAGCTGCTGTGAGAGCCCTCTCCAGCCCCACCCACCTCACAGGGTGACTGTTGTGGGGGAGGAAGGTAAAGGAGATTGTGAGCCGCTCTGAGACTCTTCGGAGTGGAGGGCGGGATATAAATCCAACATCTTCTTCTTCTACTTGGCCAGGGACCTGCATATTTCAGGGACTGTCTTTTCCCAGATGTGCTTCACAGTGTTATGCTCAAGGGATCAACATCTTCTGGTTATCCCTGGCCCCGAAGGACATCCGACGGGCCTCAACTTGGGCCAGGGGTTTTTTTGGCCCTGGCCCCAGCCTGGTGGAACAGTCTCCCCTCTGAGATTAGGGCCCTGCGGGATCTACTGCAATTTAACAGGACCTGTAAGACAGAGCAGCTGTTCCACGGGGCTTTCAACTTAGCCAATGCTCATCCACAAGTTTTTTTCGTAGCAGGAACTCCTTTGCCTATTAGGCCACATGCCCCTGATGTAACCAATCCTCCTGGAGCTTACAGTAAGTAGGCCCTGGACTAAGAGCTCTGTAAACTCTGGGAGGATTAGCTACATCAGGGGCGTGTGGCCTAACAGGCAAAGGAGTTCCTGCTACAAAAAAGAGCCTGGTCATCCAAATCTCCGTTTTAAGTCTCTTCTGCTGCCGGCTCAGCTTAGGGAGCTCAATATCATAGAATCATAGAGTTGGAAGGGAGCTTCAGGGTCATCTAGTCCAAACCCTGAACAATGCAGGAAACTCACAAATACCTTCCCCCTAAATTCACAGGATCTTCATTGCTGTCCGATGGCCATCTAGCCTCTGTTTAAAAACCTCCAAGGAAGGAGAGCCCACCACCTCCCGAGGAAGCCTGTTCCACTGAGGAATCGCTCTAACAGTCAGGAAGTTCTTCCTAATGTTGAGCCGGAAACTCTTTTAATTTCAACCCACTGGTTCTACCTTTTGGGGCCACAGAAAATAATTCCACCCCATCCTCTATATGACAGCCCTTCAACTACTTGAAAATGGTGATCATATCACCTCTCAGCCGCCTCCTCTCCAGGCTAAACATGCCCAGCTCTTTCAACCTTTCCTCATAGGACTTGGTCTCCAGACCCCTCGCCACCTTCGTCACCATCCTCTGGACCTGTTCCAGCTTGTCTACATCCTTTTTAAAATGTGGTACCCAAAAGTGACCACAATGCTCCAGGTGAGGTCCTACCAGAGAAGAGTAAAGCGATACCATCATATCACGTGATCTGGACACTAGACTTCTGTTGATGCAGCCCAAAATTGCATTTGCCTTTTTAGCCACCGCATCACACTGTTGACTCATGTTCAGTGTATGGTCCACTAAGACCCCGAGATCCTTTTCCCATGATGCTACTCAGAGGGCCTCTATGGCGCATCTATCTCAGCAGAAGTGTGGATTACCTTAGTAGGAGTTTTATTCTGGTTTTAATATGAGTTTTGATTGCATCTGAATTTTAAACTCTGTAAGCCACCCTGAGCCCGCTTTGCGGGGAGGATGGGGTATGACCGGCATAAATAAATAAAAACCCAATTCACCCTTTCCCTTGTTTGCATTTTTCTTTCTGTCTCTTTAGCAGGACGGGTGACCTCCCAAGCTGAAAGGAGCCCAACAGATGCATGGGAGTTTGCCTGCGAGGCGCTCAACGAACCGCCCTGGTTTTGCACTGCCAGGTGGGCAGATTTTAATCCAAGGACTTGGATTGCCAGCGCAAAAAAGCCATGCCAGCACAAAAAAAAGCGCTCATCCAGTTCTAGTGAAAAATGGGCCGACAGGAATGAAGCTGCCTCCTTTTCCCGCAGCTAGAAACCCTCCCTGTTTCAAGAACAGCATGCAAATGTTAAATTGGTTGGGTTTTTAAAAAAAAATTAATTTGGATCTTCAAGGTTTGTGCGCTTGTCTTCTTCACAGCTGTAAGCACACGCCCATGTTGGTCTTAGTTCCTGATTAGGAACGATACCCTTCTTGTGAGTGTGAACTAAAAGTGAGTATTTCCAGAGCCATTAATTAAAAAATCAGGGTGTTTTGTTTTTAATTCCCAAAGGCTGCCGCGAAAGAGACCTGTGGGCAAAATTGTAGCCTGCAGGCAACACTGTTTGTCATGATGCACATAGTTTGAGCCGCAGTTAGAGGCACAATTACACCGAGTCAGCCTTCTGCAGCTTGTCCAACCTGCTTTCAATTATGCAGGCAAGTCCCGAAGAACACAATCCGGACCAGAGGTTTTGGCACACTTTAATCTCGTGGAAACAGTCTCCTGACACTGTTGTGGGAGTGGAAACAGGGTGGGGAGATGGGGAGTCAGGCGTCATGTGTCCACAGATTTACACGCTCTGCTAATTGTGTCAAACCGAGACAACAGCTTCAGAAGAGCAGCCGGGTTGTAGGGGAAGAGATTTCTTCGGTGCAGCCTGGAAACGGATCTCTGCAGCTCTTGCAAACACTTCACTGATTTCCAGAGCAATCCTTCAGCCAATATGGGGTCGTCTGGGGACACCTGGGGCTGGGAGCAGGGTGAAACAGTAAAATCTTTGTGCTCCGGAGTTGTGTCACATTCCGAGATTTCTGCCAGGCCATCTGTAGAGGTGGTCACATCTGAGCAGGCTTGATTACTCAGTGGCGTCTGGGCCCCATCTGCCCAACACGCCTCTTCTATTTCAGAATCTTCTGAACTTTCATAATCAACCAGCCTCTGAACACCCTGCAGTGAAGACGTGTTATCGGACCCTCTCAAAGAGCTGGGCCTGTTGGGTTTTACAGCTCGGTGGTCAAATTGTTGCACAACAGCACAACTCTCGGAAGAGGTCAGAAAGGGCAGACGGGACTCTGGATTGCGCAAGGCGCTCTCTGCGTTCACCTGTGGCTGGCAGCTGTTCTCCTCTTGACAGAACAAGTCCTTCGAAGAAAAGCATGGCCCTCTGCTAGTCGCGGGCTTGAGGCCTTCAGAGACGTTGGCAAAGTGGTGCCAGTCTTCTATCAGAAGTTTTAAGTACCTGACCAAGTACTCCAGGAAACAGGTTTCTGATGATATCAGGAAGTCGAGGAGAACGGTAGCATCAAACACGATGCTCTGCAACAGGAAGAAAAAGATGCAATGGGGATTGCAGCCGTTCCTGTGGGTCGAAGCGTTCCAAATTTGGTCACTGGGAAGGCGTGAGGGAGACGCGGCTTCTGGCCAGAACCTGGAAAAATCAGCAGTGACACAAAGAAAACGTCAGAAATAGTCGGGGCCACGGAGGTACAGTGACTTGAAAAAAACACACTGTCTCCGTTTACACATTAGTAACAATGTGTAATGCGAATTACATACAACAAAACACCTTAACATACAATAACGCAATTGAAAAATCATCCACTGCACAACATAGCTACTGTCCAAAGTCCAACGTTAGTAAGTCCAACGATAAAAAAGAACCAGTCCAATTTCGTTTCGGATACACTATCCTTCTTCAAGGGACTGCCTTGCCATATCTGTAGGTTCAGTAGACTTGAAGTGCCAAAGTTTCCCAGCCTCCTTGTATTTTTATTTGATTTTATATATTTATTTACAGAACGGCTCTACCAATTTCTATCTATCTGCATTCAGTTGCGTTAGTGTATGTTAAGGGGTTTTGTTGGATGTTATTCGCATTACACATGGTTACTAATTTGTAAAAGGAGAGAGTGTGCTTCTTTCAAGTGACACAAAAAGAAAGCAGGGTGAGACTCCCAAACCAGAGTTTTGTTTTATTTACCTTTGATTTATCAACAATAGTTAGCCAAAACAGCCAATTGGAATCTGCCTTTGGAAGCAGGACTCCTCTGACTCTTTGTCACCCCTCAGAGGTGACCTTGAAGGGCAGGCAACAACCAGAGATAAAATCCTGCCCTAAACGAACCCTTGCTGCCATCTCACAACAATGACTTTTTAAAAGAGGAGATGCCAAAGGCTTCTGTTCAGGGGCTTTTTTGGTAGCAGGAACTCCTTTGCAAATTAGGCCCCACCCCCCTGAGGCAGCCAATCCTCCAAGAGCTTACAAGGCTCTTTGTACAGGGCCTACTGTAAGCTCCAGGAGGACTGGCTACCTCAGGGGGTGTGGCCTAATATGCAAAGGAGTTCCTGCTACCAAAAAAGAATTGCTTCTGTTAACACTGCTGGATTACTTGAATTTGGAAAGGCATCTGATATTCTAAAAGGCAGCATGATACGTTAATAATTAACATAATGAACGACTGACTCATGGATGACCACAGAGCCAAGAGATTTTAAAGGCATGAGATGGAAAGAAATGGTTAGCCATTGCTAGGGGTGGAATTCTAGCAGGTCCTCCTTTGCATATTAGGCCACACCCCCTGAGGTAGCCAATCCTCCAAGAGCTTACAAAAAAGAGCCCTGGAAGCTCTTAAGAGGATTTATTTATTAATTCAATTTATACCCCGCCCTCCCCGACGAGGCGGGCTCATGCATATGTATGAGTATAAAATATATAAAAACATAAAAGCCATACAACCGTTTTAAGATATAAAAATTTAACATTTTGATGCTATGATCTTAAATTCAAAGTTATGTTCTCTGTTAACAGATCTTAGGTGTTCTCTTCTGCCGACAATCTAGTTTGCAAATGCCTGGTGGAAGAGTGCCGTCTTACAGGCCCTGTGGAACTGTATGAGCTCTCGCAGGGCCCTAACGTCTTCAGGCAACTCATTCCACCAGTGGGGGGGGGGCACTACGGAGAAGGCCCTGGCTCTAGTTGTCATGAACCTGGCCTCCTTAGGGCCGGGGACTGACAGCAGATTTTGTGATCCAGACCAAAGTGCTACATCAGTGGTGTGTTGCCTAATACGCAAAGGAGCTCCTGCTAGAATTCCACTCCTGGCCATTGCCTTCCTTTGCATGGCATCTCCGGATTTCCTTGGTGATCTCCCATCCAATGACTAACCAGGGCTGACCCTGCTCACCTGTCCCACATTCTGACAAGACTGGGTTATTCAGCTGTGCTATCCTGAGCAAAGTCACATCCTTCTCAGTCAGGGGTGGCCAAGCTGTGGCTCCTCCACACATCTTGTGTGGCTCTCGAAACCCCCACCACTCCATTGGCCAGTTGGAGAAGGCATTCTCTCTTTAAATCACTTCTCCAAGCCAGGCCAGCCAGCGACTTGGAGAATGCATTTAATGTTAAAGTTGCTTTCTTTCCACCTCTCCCTCCCTCCTCCCACCCCATCTATTTTCCTTCCTTCCTTCCTTCCTTCCTTCCTTCCTTCCTTCCTTCCTTCCTTCGGCACTCAAACATCTGACTTTTATTCTATGTGACTCTTAGGCAAGTTTGACCTCCCCTGTTCTAAATTAACTGAAATCAAGGGGCATAACTCTGCCAAGGAGGGCACTGTAGGGCTTCACCTTTTAGTTCTGCTCCCCAAATAGGGACTCCATAAATATCCTTACCATGGAATGAGATGACGCAGTTGACAGGAGAAAAAAAAGGAAGTGAAAGGACCAGCGTAATTTTTTAAAAGAAAAAAACCTGCTTGTTTCCTAAACATCTGTACTCCTTTTTTAAAAAAGGTCAAGGTAGTCCCCTGTGCAAGCACCAGTCCTTTTCAACTCTGGGATGATGTTGCTTTCACAACGTTTTCACGGCAGACTTTTCATGGGGTGGTTTGCCATTGCCTTCCCCAGTCATCTACCTTTTAGATTCCTCTTTTTTTTAATATACTGTTCATTTAGCCTTTGACAGTGTCACACAAGGTAAAAAAAAAAAAGTAATTTAAATAACCAACCAGTTACTGCATTTGAGGTCCTTTAAATTTAATTAGGTGAGCAAAAAAGAAAAAAAGGCAACATCCAGGCTTCAGATTCAGCAGGAGCTCACAGGAGCACAGCTCCTGAACCTTTCTGAGGGTTCCCCCTCTTCCTCCCCACCTACCTTGTCCATTGGATAGTAGGCGCAGCTGCATAACAATCCCTGGATTAGGAGAGCAGGCAGGCAGCCAGCCACCAGGGGCTTTGCCACTCTTCCAGCAGCCCTCATTAACCACTGCAGAAGCCCATGCCACCCTTTCTTCACTTCTTATAGAGAGCCAGTTTGGTGTAGTAGTTAAGTGTGCGGACTCTTATCTGGGAGAACCGGGTTTGATTCCCCACTCCTCCACTTGCACCTGCTAGCATGGCCTTGGGTGAGCCATAGCTCTCACATAAGTTGTCCTTGAAAGGGCAGCTGCTGTGAGAACCCTCTCCAGCCCCACCCACCTCACAGGGTGTCTGTTGTGGGGGAGGAAGGTAAAGGAGATTGTGAGCCGCTCTGAGACTCTTCGGAGTGGAGGGCAGGATATAAATCCAATATCTTCATCTACCTCACAGGGTGTCTGTTGTGGGGGAGGAAGGTAAAGGAGATTGTGAGCCGCTCTGAGACTCTTTGGAGTGGAGGGCGGGATATAAATCCAATATCATCTTCTTCTTATGTGACTTTGCATAGCAGGTGGCTTGCTGGCCTTTTGACTGGGGGGGTGGGTGGCCCAGGAGACCCCCAGCCTCACTCGCCCGGGGCTCTCTTTTCTTGCATTGGGTTGCTTTTGGCTGGAGGGGGGGGCAGCATATGCTAATAGGTTATGCTAATGAGCCCTACCACCTATTTTTCTACAAAACGACCTCTGGCTCACATCCAATGTAACTTCTAAATCCCCACCTGCCAAGATTTCATCACCTTTATTCCACGTCTATCTCATATTGATCTTAAGACCAAGCAGCCAGCATACGGATCTAATCATCACAATAAGAGAGTCAGGGTGGTGTAGTGGTTTAAGTGTGCGGACTCTTCTCTGGGAAAACCAGGTTTTGATTCCCCACTCCTCTACATGCAACTGCTGGAGTGACCTTGAGTCAGTCGTGAGTTCTCACAGAACTGTTCCTCTCAAGGGTGTCTATCGTGGGGAGGGGAAGGGAAAGGCGATCGTAAGCCACTCTGAAACTCCTTGGGGTAGTGAAGGGCAGGGTATAAATCCAATATCCTCTTCTTCTTTTCTTTTATAGTAATCCGCATAAGAACTGACAAAACATTTAAGATGGCAAGATAAAATAACATGTGATACTGACAAGCAGTTCTGATTCTACCACCAAAAGCTTGGAGGGAAAAAGGGGGAAAAAATCTTCATGCTTCCTGCATCGATAAAAAGTCCTGCAGATGTAGCGCTGGGGATGGGGGGGGGGGGCGGCGGATGAGAGAATGCTGCAGTGTTTGGGAAGTTACTAAAAAGGCCCTGCTTCTGACGGAGGCTAACCTGGAATCTACCCATAACGGTAGCCTGCGCAGGGCTTTTATTGGGAGTAGACAGCCTCAGGTATTCTCAGACCAGACCATTTGCAAAGACAAAACCCCATTTTGGCGGGGAAGGCACAGTATAAATCGAATTAAACATAGGGCGTTTTCGCACTGACCTTAATCGGCAGCGACGTCCCTCTTCACCGCGCAGGATCTGCGCGGATTTCGCACCAATTGCTGCGGAGCACCCGGAAGAGCCGCAAAGTCTCGCGGCTTTCGCGGCGCAAATGGAAACTGCTTTTGGGTGGTTTCCATTTGCGCTGCAAAAGCCGCGGGACTTTACGGCTCTTCCGGGTGCTCCGCGGCAATTGGTGCGAAATCCGCCCAGATCCTACGTGGCGAAGAGGGACGTCGCTGCCGATTAAGGTCATTGCGAAAACGCCCATAAACAAAAACCAGCCCCTTGAATTTGGACTGGAAACACATTGCCACCAAAGCTGTTGGAAAGCATTGTGCGTGCTCTTTCTTGCAAAAAAAAAAAAAAAAAAGACAAATGAAAGCTAATGGGAACTGGACGTAATAAGATCTCTGGACAGACTTCAAGGGGAGCCCATGTACCCCAAACCCTCTTGCTGCTGTGAAGGGGAGCCATGGTCAGACCACAGCTCCCTAACCCTAGTGAAGAAGAAGACTGCAGATCTATACCCTGCCCTTCTCTCTGAATCAGAGACTCAGAGCGGCTCACAATCTCCTTTATCTTCTTCCCCAACAACAGACACCCTGTGAGGGGCTGAGAGGGCTCTCACAGCAGCTGTCCTTTCAAGGACAACTCCTGAGATAGCTATGGCTAACTCAAGGCCATTCTAGCAGCTGCAAGTTGAGGAGTGGGGAATCAAACCCGGTTCTCCCAGATAAGAGTCTGCACACTTAACCCCTATCCCAAACTGACAAAAGGAGGAGGAGGAGACCGTAGATTTATAACCCCACCCTTCTCTCTGAATCAGAGTCTAAGAGAGGCTCACAATCTCCTTTACCTTCCTCCCTCACAACAAACACCCTGTGAGGTAGGTAGGGCTGAGAGAGCTCTCACGGAAGCTGCCCTTTCAAGGATAACACTGTGAGAGCTATGGCTGACCCATGGCCTTTCCAGCAGCTGCAAGTGGAGGAGGGGGGGATCAAACCTGGTTCCCCCAGATAAGAGTCTTTGCACTTAACCACTACCCCAAACTGCCTCTCCATATGAATTCAGGGGCCCTTTAAAGACTAACAAAGGATCTGAAAAAGTGAGTACCCGATTTATGAAAGGTCATGCTGGAATAAATGTTATTAGTCTTTAAAGTCCCACTGGACCGGTGTGTTGTTCTGCTAACCTGGTCGCCTCTCTGAAAACAACCCAACAGCACGCAACATTTAAACAGGCACAGGTTCTCTTTCTTTTCTTTTTTTTTCAAATTTTTTCAAGGGTTTATTAAGGGTCTAATCCAGGGGTGTCGGACTCATTCGTTATGAGGGCCGGATCTGACATAAATAAGACCTTGTCGGGCTGGGCCACGTGCATCATAAAATGTAATGCCAGGTTTTGTTGTTGTTCAGACATATAAACTTTATAAAGGGCACAGACACACAAAGATTTCTTTAAAGTTAAAATAAAACATGCTTAAGAAGAAGAAGAAGATGAAGAAGATATTGGATTTATATCCCGCCCTCCACTCCGAAGAGTCTCAGAGCGGCTCACAATCTCCTTTACCTTCCTCCCCCACAACAGACACCTTGTGAGGTGGGTGGGGCTGGAGAGGGCTCTCCCAGCAGCTGCCCTTTCAAGGACAACCTCTGCCAGAGCTATGGCTGACCCAAGGCCATTCCAGCAGGTGCAAGTGGAGGAGTGGGGAATCAAACCCGGTTCTCCCAGATAAGAGTCTGCACACTTAACCACTACACCAAACTGGCTTAAGCTATTAGCACGCTTGCAATATTTTGTTTGACAGTCTCTGATAAATGTCACCTCTTGCTATGAATTATTGCATCAAAAACTGCAGACAATGTCTGTGCTGTACCAGTCCTGAATATGTGCTGTTCAGGTGTACACATCCGTAAGTTGCAAACCTACTTTTGATTCATTGACATTCATTACAGACATCTCATGGTCAATGCTTTGAGGCTAAGACCCAGAAGAACATGATGCAGCTGGACACTGTGAGCTTTTGGATAGAAGTTGCTTCACGTACTAGTCAAGAACATGAGAAGGCACGATGGCACAGACTAAGGGCTATGTGCTTGTCTACAAAACTATAATTTCCCCCAGAAAAATGACTACAACTGGAAAAAAACAACAATTTCCCCCCAAAAAGCTACTACAAGAACAGAGAGACAGCCATGTACGGTGGTCAGTGTCAGCATACTATCTGGGAAGTCTAAATTCAAGACCTCCAATCAAAGGAAAATGTGAAAGAAAAATTAAGGAAAATTTGCTGGGTAAACCTGGGGCGGAACACACTCTCAGCTTAATTTTGATATTTCTTTTCTAAATAGTTCACATGCTTTCCTATTGAAAAAGACTGGAGGGCATGAGTACAGCGAAAAAAGAAGAGGGGGACCCAGTTACACCCATAACCAGCCCAACAAAACTCTCTCTCTCTCTGTAGCAAGGCAAAAAGCTCATACCTTCACTAAAACATTGCTAGTCTTAAAAGCACTCTTTGTAGCTCTCCTGATGGTGAGGACTGGCAAAAGAAGCTCTGGCTCTCTCTTTCCTTCCCTGGGGCATGAGGAGGGGGAGGAGCCTCAGCCATTAATTAGAAGGAAGAGAGGCTTGTCTCAGTAGCTCTGCAGGGTGATTAATTGAGCCTGGCAAACTTAATCACCCAGCAGAGCTATAGAGCCAAGCTCCCTCATTGGCTGAGGCTGCTCCTCCCTCCTCCTCCCTTTGGGAAAAGGGAGGGGGGGAGAGGGAAAGGCTGCTTTGCTGCTCTGGCCTGTCCCGGGAGAAACACAAAATGGCGACTGAAAAAAGCAGGCAAGGGAAAATGAAGCAGACGACAGCCAGTTGCTGGAGGGCGCGATTGGAGCCCTCTGCGGGCCTGATCCGGCCCGTGGGCCATATGTTTGACACCCCGGTCTAATCTGTGTGGCACTGCAAACCTCAACATGCAACAAATCATCCCCAGATAATAAGCCCTTAATTTGATTCAATACATAAATGGCTGTCATATAGAGGATGGTGCAGAATTGTTTTCTGTTGCCCCAGAAGGCAGTACCAGAACCAAGGGGTTAAAATTAAATCAGAAGAGTTTCCGGATAAACATTAGGAAGAACTTCCTGAGAGTTAGAGCAGTTCCTCAGTGGAACAGGCTTCCTCGGAAGCTGGTGGGCTCTCCTCCCTTGGAGGTTTTTGAACAGACGTTAGATGGCCATCTGATAGCAATGCTGGTTTTGTGAACTTAGGGGGAGGTACTTGTGAATTTCCTGCACTATGTGGGGGGCGGGGTTGGACCCTGGAGTCTCTTCCAGCTTTATGATTCTATGAAACTAAGGGATCATCAAAAACCAGAGAAAGATGAAACCTAGAGGAGGACAAAAATAAACTAATAAATATATAAATAATCGCTTGTTTCATTTCAGAAAGGCCACCGTCCCCAGTAGAACAAAGTAGGAATCAAGTTGCACCTTTAAGAGCAACAGAGTTTTATTGAGAACGTAAGCTTTCGTTGCTCTAAGCACATTTCAACAGATGAGGAATCAGGTACAGTTAGCAGAGCTACGTATGTATTATATGCACCTGACTCCTCGCCTGATGAAGTGTGACTAGAGCACACGAAAGCTTACATTCTGAATAAAACTTCGTTGGTGCGATTTGACGCCTACTTTGTTCTACTGCTTCAGACCAGCACAGCTGCCCATTTGGATCCATCCCCAGTATAGTCTTTTAACCTTACCTATGCAAAAGACACAACAAACTATGGCAAGTCCTTAAGGAGATGGGAGTACCAGACCACTTCACATGTCTCCTGAGAAACCTGTATAAGGGCCAAGAAGCAACTGTCAGAACGGGATATGGAACAACTGATTGGTTTAGAATAGGAAAAGGAGTTCGACAAGGATGCATATTGTCACCCTGCTTATTTAATTTATATGCAGAGTACATCATGCAGAATGCTGGCCTGGATGAAGCAGAAGCCGGAATTAAGATTGCCGGGAAAAACATCAACAACCTCAGATATGCAGATGACACTACTCTAATGCTAGAAAGTGAGGAGGACCTAAAGAACCTCTTGTTGAAAGTAAAAGAGGAGAGCACAAAAGTAGGCTTGAAACTCAACATCAAAAAAACTAAGATCATGGCATCTGGCCCCATCACACCTTGGCAAATAGAAGGGGAAGACATGGAAGTAGTGACAGACTTCACATTTCTGGGATCCAAGATCACTGCTGATGGTGACTTTAGCCATGAAATTAAAAGACGTTTGCTCCTTGGGAGGACAGCTATGGCAAACCTGGGCAGTATAATAAAAAGTAGAAACATCACCCTGCCAACTAAACTCTATATAGTCAAAGCGATGGTACTCCCAGTAGTAATGTATGGCTGCAAGAGCTGGACCATAAGGAAGGCCGAGCGCAGAAGAATAGGTGCTTTTGAGATGTGGTGTTGGAGAAGACTCTTGAGAGTCCCTTGGACTGCAAGAAGATCAAATCTGTCAGTCCTAAGGGAAATCAACCCAGACTGTTCACTGGAAGGTCAGATGCTGAAGCTGAAATACTTTGGCCACCAAATGAGAAGGGAGCACTCCCTGGAGAAGATCCTGATGCTGGGAAAGACAGAAGGTAAAAGAAGAAGGGGACGGCCAAAGATGAGATGGCTGGACGGTGTTACTGATGTAATGATCACGAATTTGAGCAGACTTCGGAGGATGGTGGAAGACAGGAGTGCCTGGCGTGACTTTGTCCATGGGGTCGCAAAGAGTCAGACTCGACTGTGCGACTGAACAACAACAATGCAAAAGACAGCAACATTTAAAGAGAATTAAAGGAAAGCAAACATAGAAGAACATAAGAGAAGCCATGTTGGATCAGGCCAGTGGTCCATCCAGCCCAACACTCTGTGTCACACAGTGGCCAAAAAACCCAGGTGCCATCCGGAGATCCATCAGTGAGGCCAGGACGCCAGAAGTCCTCACGCTGTTGCCCTCCCAAGCACCAAGAATACACAGCATCACTTGCCCCAAACAGAGAGTTCCAACAGTACGCTGTGGCTAACAGCCACTGAGGGACCTCTGCTCCATATGTTTATCCAATCCCCCCTTGAAGCTGTCTGTGCTTGCAGCCGCCCCCACCTCCTGTGGCAGTGAATTCCATGCGTTAATCACCCTTTGGGTGAAGAAGGGGAACTGTTGGAGCCTGGTCTATGCATGTAAGCAGAGTAAGGCGAGAATGTTAGAATCGTCCTATGAAACTGATGGGCAAGAAATTCAGGGCGCACAACGGGAACACGTACTTTCACTTGACAAGTAATTAAGCTGTGGGATTCACTGCCAGAGGATGCAGCGGTGGCCTTGAGCTTGCAGGTGTGTTGTGTGCCATCCAGTTGCTTCTGGCTTACGGAGACCCTATGAATTAATGACATCCGAAATGTCCTATCACGCACAGCCTTGCTTGGGTCTTGCTAATGGAAGGGAGTGGCTTTCTTTCCTAATGCGTTCAAAGGGCCGTTAGATAGATTTATGGAGGAGGGGTCCATCCATGGCCACTAGCCTTTGCATGGAAAAAGAACCTGCGTGGTTCAGAGGCAGCCAACCTCTGAAAACTAGTGCTAGGAGGCGGCACCAGAGGAGAGCTCGGGCTTCCATGCCCCATTGGTTGACCTTCCTGGACAACTGATTGGCCCCTGTGTAAAACAGGAAGTTGACCGGACTAGATGGATGCTCTGATCCAGCAGGGCTCTTTTTAGGTAAGAATCAACTGTGTTACTTCAGGCAGGGGAGGGGGGGAATGCATATTTCAATGCTTTCCCACATCAGACTCCGCATAAATCAAAACAGACAAACAAAGAAGTACATTAAAGGGAAAGGTTCTAATTCAGCCACTCACGCTTCAAAGGAAAAATTACCCTCTGCTGAGTCTGTGAATTAGGCAGATCCCAAGGAGGAGGGCAGGAAGGGCTGCCTCAGTGCTTAGTTCTCATGGCTCTTTCTTACACACCCAGGGAAATGCTGATGGACACTTTTGGGGTCAGTTAGCAATTTTTCTCCAGACCACTTTGGCAAGGGATCCTGGAGGTTTTGCCAACTTCTGGGCATGGAGCAGGGGTCATTCGGTGTGTGTGTGGGAAAAGGTATTTGTGAATTTCAGGCATTATGCTGGGGGTTGGACTAGATGACCCTGGAGGTCCCTTCCAACCCTATGATTCTACCCCATCATTTGACCCCATGTGTCGACAAGGCCCGTGACCCTGTTCACAAAGAGCCAGTTCACAGTCTAGTACATTTATTAATCCCGCTTTCTTGTCATAAATATCAGAACTCCAAATTAGCACCAGGAACCTTTGAAAATTATTTCTGTGCTTCCCCCTTTGTTTCACAAGAACATCAGAACATAAGAGAAGCCATGTTGGATCAGACCAATGGCCCATCCAGTCCAACACTCTGTGTCACATAGTGGCCAAAAAAAAACCAGGTGCCATCAGGAGGTCCCACTAGAAGCCCTCCCACTGTGCCCCCGCCCCCAGCACCAAGAATACAGACTAATAGCGTATTGGCTAATAGCGTATTGTTTCAATCCTTTCTGTTCTGGTTTTTGCTTGCTTGTGTTTTCACTGAATTATTTAAATGTTGTTTGTAATCGTCAACTGTTTTCATATTTGACTGGGTGGGAAAGTAGCATAAAACTATTTTAAATTAATAAGTCAACCGTGGGAGAGTCCCTTTTCTCTCCTAAGTTTATATATAAAATATACAACTATTTCTGTCCTCTACCCAGATGGTTTCATTCTGACACACTCACTTGCAAGGCTGGCTCTTGAAATCCCCCCCTCCCCCCCCCCCTAGTGGGGAGAGAATTGCTTTTTTGCATTCCAGAGGAAAGTTCAGCACCCTTAAGTCCCACCGATTTCGTCTGCCCCTTACGCAGCTGAGATCTCTGCTGTACAAGATAACAGCCCTGTCCCGTTCAGGCTGCACGAACAATGTAACCGAACACCTCAACAGCCATGGAAGAATGCTGCGCTTCTGAATGTCATTTGGCAACTGGACAAGAAGCAGTGTTAAGTAGGTAATCGTTTCCTAAATGGGAGAGCTGCCAACTTACACCCACCGTCCCTCAAAAAGGGCCAAAAAAACAAAACCGAGATTCTTATCCAGAGTTATTTCAGCTGACATGTCAGCAGAGTCCTAACTGAGCTGGAAAAGGGGCAGATTAAAGCAGCTATGCACCAAACCGTCAGGTGAACTTTGCCTGCCGGATGCTCAGCAGCCCACGTCCCTCTGCAGCCCTGGGCTTTTACAGCCAAGTTGCCCCTGGTGGGCCACCGTCCAGGGCTGATGGACTGGCCTCCGTCCACGTGAGTCCGCTGCGCTGCTCCTTGATTCTTTACAATAGACAGACAAGTAACTCTTCTTTTACTTGAAGACCTGACAGTTAAACAAAGTAGGAGTCCAGTAAGCACCTTTAAGACCAGCAAAGTTGGGGGGCGTGGCGTCGCACGCATAGGGAATGGACGCCTGAAAACAGAGCTCCTTACTTACCCCTGCCAAATCCACTTAAGCAAGCGCCCAGCGTTGTTGTTTGTTTTCTTTTTTTTCTTTAATTAGTATGGGAACAGTAGATGGTCAAAAATCCAGATCAAAAAGAAACTCAAGGAACTCTGTTAAAGACTATTTTCCCAAAAAGCCTAAGGCTAAGGCCTCAGGAAAAGCAAGCAGCCCTGCAAGCAAGATGGCGTCGGGAGAAGGGGAAAACACAGCAGCAGACCTAGCTTCATTTCGTTCTGAGGTAATGGAGGCTTTTCAAAAACTGGAAAAAAATATGACTGACAAAATATCTGCCATGATCCAGCCCCTTTCTGCTCAGTTGGAGGGTTTCAAAACGTCCTTAGAGAAGGTGGCAGAGACTGCAGATTCTGCTTTTAACATGGCATGTGCTGTGCAGGAGGACACTCAGTATTTTTATAAAAGAGATGAATGGGCCACTGATAAAATTATTGCACTTGAGAACCAACTGAAAATGGGGAATGTTAAAATTCGCGGGCTCCCCGAGAACTCTGCCTCTCCCTCTGACCTAAAATCTCTTATAGCCTCCTGGCTATCAAAGGCATTGGGTTTTTCTGAATCTGATCTTTGTGCCCTGGAGGCTGCATATAGAATTGGCCCTTTGCGCACACAGAAAACTTCGTTGCCTAGGGACATTTTAGTCCGTTTCTCTTCTGCCTCAGTTAAATCCAAGCTGCTGCAAAAAGCCCGGGCTATAAATCCACTTCTGCTAGGAGATTACAACATCCAAATTCTACAGGATTTGTCTTCTGAAACCTTGCAAAGGCGGAAAATTTTGAAGCCAATTATTGAAATCCTGAACAGGGAAAACATCAGATATCGATGGGTTGCTTCGTACAAGCTGCAAGTTACTGTACAGGATCGGTCGTTTGTCGCTGGAGGCCTTGACTCAGGCCTAAGCATGCTGAGAGATTTGAATCTTCCTGTTCCCACCGGCCTTATAGAAGCAAGCTCACATGTTCACTCAATAACTTCAGACACTAGATGGCGTCGTGTGCCTATGAACCGTCCTGATCGGCCTGTTTCTCCTAGAAGCTAAACGCTGGAACTGTTGCTATGCAGAAATCTTCCCTTTTTTGTGTGGATTCTTGACGTCCCCCCCCTTTTTTTTCCTGACATATAAGCTTTGCCTACTGAACTGCTGACTTATAAGCTTTGCCTACGTGTAACTCTGTCACGGCTTAGAAATATGCTGATTGTTTCGTGCCTATGAAGCAATGTTTATATACGAAATTGGGGGGTCCCCCCCCCTTTTTTTTTGGTTATTTATATCTTTTGAACACAATGTTATGAATGTGAGGGAGTTATTAATTCAAATCAACTCATTAAAGGAAATCTTCTTGGTTGATTGGGTATGCATGATTGGAAGAATGGGGTGACTTGGAATATATGGTTTGAGTAGGAGCTGGAATGGGGAGGCTGGGTGTTGAGTGAGGGAGTGGGAGAGAGGGAGGGAGAGAGAGTGAGTGAGGGGGGGTAGATCAGAGTGAGAAACTTGAATAGTATGACTAGGGTTTTATATCAATATATTTCTTTCTACTATGAGTTAATGAATTGTCAGGACCTTTTCCCTTCCTGTGTGAATTGTTGAATGGAAATGAATCTGTGAGACAGAGGGTGGGTAGGGAATGTATGTGTGTGTCAGTTTGTGCCTTATGCTACTATGAAGGTTTGGAAACTTGTTTCCCTCACCATCATATCTCCCTACATAGGCTTATAAGTGGCTGAAGGATAGTTGGTGGGGAGTGTTTGGGGAGACCAGTATTTAATAGCGTTCATAGTTCTGTTTAAAGTTTCATTGTATTTTTATCATAGTGTCTTAAGTCTTACAATAACTTTGTGATCGAGATCTGATGCTGTTACACATGGTATATTAGTTTGCCTGTAATTATCTTTAATTCACTAACCTGAGTTGGTAAAAGGCACAGGTTTTATTATATGTGGCTTTCTAGGCATTTTAGCCTTGACTCGATCAGCTTTGTTTGGCCTTTCATTATAAACTTTCTATACATTCGGCTCTGTTATTCTGTTTATAAATTTTATTTTTGCTGGGTTGATAGTGTTAAATATAAGCATTTTTGACAGAGAGGGAGAATGGAGAACTTCAGTTTTTTTTAATTAGCTCCATTTGGTAGTTGTTGCTAGTTGTGTGGTGTCTTCAGTAACGAAGACTTCCGCTTCAAATTTATCCTTTTAAGTAAATAGTTGTTGTTTTCCCAAGTTTGGGTTAACAGAGTTGGAGGGTGAGTTAGTGGCTAGCGTCTGTTAATGCTAGACCACTGGTGTTGGTTATGGTTTTTTGTTTGTGTTACGGGCAGCGTAACTGTATTGAATTATTATGGATTTAGTTGGAAGTTTTTTAAAGCCTTTGATCTGAAATCTGTCCTCATACCTTTGAAATTTGATCTACAGGATTCGCCTCTAGCTATCCTGGTGGCACCTGGGTTCAAAGCTATGAATTGCAATAATTTTGATAACCTTGGTTATTTCCTCTTTCAATTATGGCAGAGTGCCACTTGAAATTTCTATCTCTAAACTGTAATGGGCTAAATAATTTAATTAAGAAAAAACGGGTTGCCTCTGCCATCTCTCATCAGAAACCAGATATAGTTTTTTTGCAAGAAACTCACCTTAAGGGTAACCAGCCCAAGGTCTTCCAGTCAAAATTTTTTGCTCATCAATTTCAAGCTTACGGGTCCTCCAAAGCAAGAGGTGTGGCCATCTTAATAGGTAAATCAGTCCAATTCACTTTTGAAAA